>NC_091174.1:1724748-1747248 GCF_040958095.1 Procambarus clarkii
ACCGTGATATATATGTGCTTCAGCCTACAGTTTAGACCTATTGTCTTATGTATGACCCTCTGTCCTGCGTGACAGTGAATACCAGCATTATCCTCAATTTAATAAGACTATCAAAATCCTCAGATTATGCAAAATTGTAATTAATTTTGTCAATAAAGATGTTAATAATAATTTATTTGAGTTTAGATTTAATTATGCCTGTCAGTTTTATTCATACATGGTCCCTCCCGTCACTTTACGGACTACTGTCCATCTTCCAAACCCCTCTACCCCACCCCCGATCACCCCCTCCCCCACCGATCACCCCCACCTCCCCACCCCCACCGATAACCCCCCCCCCCCCCCTTGAAAGCCATCACCACCTTATGGTAATGGGTCCATAATTATGATGAAGCGACTGCCATGCACGGTGGATCGCTTACCTGATCAACCTTAAGTTGGGTGAAATGGGTGTGGCCCGTGTCAGGGGGTGTGGCCCGTGTCAGGAGGGTGTGGCCCGTGTCAGGGGGTGTGGCCCGTGTCAGGGGGTGTGGCCCGTGTCAGGGGGTGTGGCCCGTGTCAGGGGGTGTGGCCCGTGTCAGGAGGGTGTGGCCCGTGTCAGGGGGTGTGGCCCGTGTCAGGGGGTGTGGCCCGTGTCAGGGGGTGTGGCCCGTGTCAGGGGGTGTGGCCCGTGTCAGGGGGTGTGGCCCGTGTCAGGGGGTGTGGCCCGTGTCAGGGGGTGTGGCCCGTGTCAGGGGGTGTGGCCCGTGTCAGGGGGTGTGGCCCGTGTCAGGGGGTGTGGCCCGTGTCAGGGGGTGTGGCCCGTGTCAGGGGGTGTGGCCCGTGTCAGGGGGTGTGGCCCGTGTCAGGAGGGTGTGGCCCGTGTCAGAGGGTGTGGCCCGTGTCAGGGGGGTGTGGCCCGTGTCAGGGGGGTGTGGCCCGTGTCAGGGGGGTGTGGCCCGTGTCAGGGGGGTGTGGCCCGTGTCAGGGGGTGTGGCCCGTGTCAGGAGGTGTGGCCCGTGTCAGGGGGGTGTGGCCCGTGTCTGGGGGGTGTGGCCCGTGTCAGGGGGGTGTGGCCCGTGTCAGGGGGGTGTGGCCCGTGTCAGGGGGGTGTGGCCCGTGTCAGGGGGGTGTGGCCCGTGTCAGGGGGGTGTGGCCCGTGTCAGGGGGGTGTGGCCCGTGTCAGGGGGGTGTGGCCCGTGTCAGGGGGGTGTGGCCCGTGTCAGGGGGGCGTGGCCCGTGTCAGGGGGGCGTGGCCCGTGTCAGGGGGGCGTGGCCCGTGTCAGGGGGGCGTGGCCCGTGTCAGGGGGGCGTGGCCCGTGTCAGGGGGGCGTGGCCCGTGTCAGGGGGGTGTGGCCCGTGTCAGGGGGGTGTGGCCCGTGTCAGGGGGGTGTGGCCCGTGTCAGGGGGGTGTGGCCCGTGTCAGGGGGGTGTGGCCCGTGTCAGGGGGGTGTGGCCCGTGTCAGGGGGGGTGTGGCCCGTGTCAGGGGGGGTGTGGCCCGTGTCAGGGGGGGTGTGGCCCGTGTCAGGGGGGGTATGGCCCGTGTCAGGGGGGGTATGGCCCGTGTCAGGGGGGTGTGGCCCGTGTCAGGGGTGTGTGGCCCGTGTCAGGGGTGTGTGGCCCGTGTCAGGGGTGTGTGGCCCGTGTCAGGGGTGTGTGGCCCGTGTCAGGGGGGGTGTGGCCCGTGTCAGGGGGGGGTGTGGCCCGTGTCAGGGGGGTGTGGCCCGTGTCAGGGGGGTGTGGCCCGTGTCAGGGGGGTGTGGCCCGTGTCAGGGGGGTGTGGCCCGTGTCAGGGGGGTGTGGCCCGTGTCAGGGGGGTGTGGCCCGTGTCAGGGGGGTGTGGCCCGTGTCAGGGGGGTGTGGCCCGTGTCAGGGGGGTGTGGCCCGTGTCAGGGGGGTGTGGCCCGTGTCAGGGGGGTGTGGCCCGTGTCAGGGGGGTGTGGCCCGTGTCAGGGGGGTGTGGCCCGTGTCAGGGGGGTGTGGCCCGTGTCAGGGGGGTGTGGCCCGTGTCAGGGGGGTGTGGCCCGTGTCAGGGGGGTGTGGCCCGTGTCAGGGGGGTGTGGCCCGTGTCAGGGGGGGTGTGGCCCGTGTCAGGGGGGGTGTGGCCCGTGTCAGGGGGGTGTGGCCCGTGTCAGGGGGGTGTGGCCCGTGTCAGGGGGGTGTGGCCCGTGTCAGGGGGGTGTGGCCCGTGTCAGGGGGGTGTGGCCCGTGTCAGGGGGGTGTGGCCCGTGTCAGGGGGGTGTGGCCCGTGTCAGGGGGGTGTGGCCCGTGTCAGGGGGGTGTGGCCCGTGTCAGGGGGGTGTGGCCCGTGTCAGGGGGTGTGTGGCCCGTGTCAGGGGGGTGTGGCCCGTGTCAGGGGGGTGTGGCCCGTGTCAGGGGTGTGTGGCCCGTGTCAGGGGTGTGTGGCCCGTGTCAGGGGTGTGTGGCCCGTGTCAGGGGTGTGTGGCCCGTGTCAGGGGGTGTGGGCCCGTGTCAGGGGTGTGGGGCCCGTGTCAGGGGGGTGGGGCCCGTGTCAGGGGGTGTGTGGCCCGTGTCAGGGGGTGTGTGGCCCGTGTCAGGGGGTGTGTGGCCCGTGTCAGGGGGTGTGTGGCCCGTGTCAGGGGGTGTGTGGCCCGTGTCAGGGGGTGTGTGGCCCGTGTCAGGGGGTGTGTGGCCCGTGTCAGGGGGTGTGTGGCCCGTGTCAGGGGGTGTGTGGCCCGTGTCAGGGGGTGTGTGGCCCGTGTCAGGGGGTGTGTGGCCCGTGTCAGGGGGTGTGTGGCCCGTGTCAGGGGGTGTGTGGCCCGTGTCAGGGGGTGTGTGGCCCGTGTCAGGGGGTGTGTGGCCCGTGTCAGGGGGTGTGTGGCCCGTGTCAGGGGGGTGTGGCCCGTGTCAGGGGTGCGTGGCCCGTGTCAGGGGGGTGTGGCCCGTGTCAGGGGGGTGTGGCCCGTGTCAGGGGGGTGTGGCCCGTGTCAGGGGGTGTGTGGCCCGTGTCAGGGGGTGTGTGGCCCGTGTCAGGGGGTGTGGGGCCCGTGTCAGGGGGTGTGGGCCCGTGTCAGGGGGTGTGGGCCCGTGTCAGGGGGTGTGTGGCCCGTGTCAGGGGGCGTGGCCCGTGTCAGGGGGCGTGGCCCGTGTCAGAGGGGTGTGGCCCGTGTCAGGGGGGTGTGGCCCGTGTCAGGGGGGTGTGGCCCGTGTCAGGGGGGTGTGGCCCGTGTCAGGGGGGATGTGGCCCGTGTCAGGGGGGTGTGGCCCGTGTCAGGGGGGGTGTGGCCCGTGTCAGGGGGGGGTGTGGCCCGTGTCAGGGGGGTGCGGCCCGTGTCAGGGGGGTGTGGCCTGTGTCAGAAAGTGTGGCACATGCCAAAATGTCCAGACTCTACCACCAACTCGGTCAAATGCTAGAGAGGACACAAACACAATGGCCTCCCTACCAGAGCCTCAGATATTAACATAAAGTAAGGCATCCAGCACTTCCACTAACACGATAACATCATTTATATTTGCCAACATCCAGGGTATAAAAACACGCAAATCCAACAAAGTTCACTTTATTAGCTGGCCTCCTTACATGAGGCAAATGCAGTGTTTGCAGCCCTAACGGAAACTCTACACAAAGGACTACGATGATGGTGAAATATGGATCTCAGAGAACAATATTTTCAGATTGTGACAGGAAACACAGGCTACAGGGTGGGGTCAGCCTGAGGGGACCTGACGGCTGAGTGGACAGCGCTTGGTATTCGTAGTCCTGAGGTTCCGGGTTCAATTCCCGGTGGAGGCGGAAACAAATGGACAAAGTTTATTTCACCCTGATGCCACTGTTACCTAAAAGTAAATAAATACCTAGGTGTTAGACAGCTGCTACGGACTGCTTCCTGGGGATGTGTAACAAAAAGGAGGCCTGGTCGAGGACCGGGCCGCGGGAACACTAATTCCCGAAATCATCTCAAGGTAACCTCAAGATAAGAAGCCTGTACATCAAAGACACACTCGTCTGTACTGAGCTGCTAAACATCCTCAAATGATATGGTGGAAGTGCTGATAATCAAAATAGAGATCCTAAATGTAGTTGTTGTCCTTGTATATAAGTCACCGGAGGCAAATCCCTCAGCAGTTTAAAGACCAACTAATGAAAATAGAACACTGCTTGGAAAACCTCACAAATCCAGCTCCGAACATCATCCTGCTTGGGGACTTCAACCTACGGCACCTGAAATGGAAGCACCTGGCTAATACAGTAATATCAGAAAGAATACCAGGAAGTAGCCTAAATGAACAGGAACATGCAAATGACCTGCTACGGATGGTTATCTTGAGGTTATCTTGAGATGATTTCGGGGCTTTAGTGTCCCCGCGGTTCGGTCCTCGACCAGGCCTCCACCCCCAGGAAGCAGCCCGTGACAGCTAACACCCAGGTACCTATTTTACTGCTAGGTAACAGGGGCATAGGGTGAAAGAAATTCTGCCCATTGTTTCTCGCCGGCGCCTGGGATCGAACCCAGGACCACAGGATTACAAGTCCAGCGTGCTGTCCGCTCGGCCGACCGGCTCCGACCGGATGTGCGACAGGTTTGCCATAAACCAACAAATAGTAGAACCAACTAGGAAGGAGAACACGCTGGACCTCATTTTGACCAATAATGATGAATTGATCAGGAACATAATGATAACAAATACCTGTGTTATGATCCCAGGTAGCTGAAAAACGAGTCTCCCCTTTGAGAATTATTCTATGAGGCCTGACCTGACTAGAAGGTCAAGGAAATATAGAGGTGAAGATAAATGTGTAAAATAATTGGTTGGATTTGATAGATAATTTAAGAATGTGGGCAGTGAATAAGAAAATAAGTAAATTACTTGATATAAGATGTGGAGAGTTTGTTGGAGGTGTGAGGCTCGCTTGAGAGGAGCTTGAGCTCACTTGAGCTGAAGAAATCGTGAGGGGAGGGTGTGCTCCGTTTAAGCCCCCTGTTAGAGAGGAACCCCTGTTTGATATACCTTTAAAAAGGAAGGAAGTGGACAGACGTCTCGATTGAGGAATAAGTTAGGAGGCGTGTCAGCTAAAGTCAGGAACTGCAGGTGTTGAGGGAGCAGTTAAAGCAGTTCTGTGAGTAGCCTGAGGCGCCCCATCAAGGAGCAGCGTATTAGGTGGTGAGTCAGGAGTTAGGATACCACTTGATAAGCAGATGATAGAGTCCTGATGGTAGTGGAGTGCAACCTGACTACATTAGTATAGTGTTGGAGATATATTATTATACGTGTATATGTATTGTCCATGTGCCTTGTCCAGTAAATGTATTCAAATTTGCCGGTGTTTGCCCTTGTCCTAGTGAGGCTTCCCAGAAAATAGGAAAGAGAGAGAGAGAAAGAACCTAGAACCAAAGCTGCAGACAGGGTAGTATGGAGCAATATCAAAGAAAAGGGGATTGAAGAGGTCATACCACATAAGAAGAGAGTGGGGCGTCACGGCGGCTCGAGTGGGTGTGTGCACGTGACAACACGGTCAATATTGGAGCCGCATCCCCTAAACGTGTGACGTTGAACCCCTCTCCAAGTGCCAGAAGCGCCCAGGGAGATCTGGAAAAATAAGCACTCTCCGGGTTTTGGGTTGGTTTGTCCATAAGGAAGGACCAACAACAACATCATAACTGAGGCACCCTGAGTGTCGCCGCCCCATCGAGGAGCGCCCTGCAGGAGACCTATTTGTGGTTTGTCTGGGGAAGGAGTTGCTGAGAACTTTGAAGCCAGCAGAGAGGGAACATACCACATAAGGAGAGAGTGGGGAGTCACGGCGGCTCGAGTGGGGAGTCACGGCGGCTCGAGTGGGTGTGTGCACGTGACAACGAGGTTGTCACATCCCGTTGGTACTCAGGTCAACTTAATTGAAGTTCTGACAAGCATGGGGAGTAGACCTGGACAACCAGTGCCGAGCCCCAGGGGAGATGAATTCAGCGTATTCAATTTTAATAATAAACGGATTAACTGGGAGCAAATAAACCAAGACCTAACAGAAATATGCTGGGAAGAACAGCTAGAAAATGCAAACCTGAACCAATGCCTGAAAAAAAAATAAGCTCGGTAGCACTAGACATATGTTCACATCACATACTCCTAAGAAAAAAAGAGGAAGTGATGCAGACTGGAACAAGAAAGTCGTTCCCTCTATAGGGGAAGAAAATGAATCGCGGAACAACTTGAGAGTCGCACCCTATCTCAAGAACGGCGAAGAAAGTTAGGTAGAGAAATAGAAACAATTGAACTCAAGCTACAAGAATCATACAAAATGCAAGAGGCAAAGAGAGCAAAAGGCCATCAGTGAAATAGAGAGGAATCTGAAATATTTTTTCTCCTATGCAAAATCAGGATCAAATACTACATCTAGTATTGGGCCCCTGGGAAAGAGAGATGAAACTTTCACCGATGACAACAAAGAAATTAGTGAAATTCTGAGGAATCAGTACGACTCTGCTCTCAGCGAGCCACTAAACACATTAAAGATAGATAACCCAAATGAATTTTTCGTGGATATGAGGCCAATATCAAACCATATATTAGATGTCACCCTATTCCCCACTGGATTTTGAAGAAGCCATAGACAGTATGCCTATGCACTCTGCACCAGGTTCTGATTCTTGGAACTCTATATTCATCAAGAATTGTAAAAAAAAACTATCGCAGGCCCTTCACATTGTTGGAGACAAAGCCTAGATACTGGCGTTATTCCTGACATACTAAAAACAGCAGAGATAGCACCACTCCATAAAGGAGGAAATAAGGCAGAGGCAAAAAATTACAGACCGATAACACTAACATTACATATCATAAAAATCTTTGAGAGAGTGCTAAGAAGTAAGATCACAAAATACATGGAATCACAGCATCTCCATAACCCCGGACAACATGGTTTCAGAACAGGGCGCTCTTGCCTGTCGCAGTTGCTGGACCACTATGATATGGCATTAGATGCTATGGAAGACAGACAAAACGCTGATGTAATTTACACAGATTTCGCAAAAGCTTTTGATAAATGTGACCATGGTGTTATTGCACATAAAATGCGTTCAAAAGGAATTACCGGAAAAATAGGCAGATGGATCTACAATTTCCTGACTAACAGAACCCAATGTGTAATAGTCAACAAAATAAAATCCAGCCCATCAACCGTGAAGAGCTCAGTCCCCCAGGGTACTGTGCTTGTACTCCAGTACTTTTTCTCATCCTCATATCGGACATAGACAAGAACACAACCTATAGTACTGTATCATCCTTAGCAGATGACACTAGGATTTTTCTGAGAGTAGACATCATACAGAGCACAGCGAATCTCCAATCAGATGTAAATCCGAAATTTCAATGGGCTACAGAACATAATATGGTATTTAAGGGACTGTACCTCAGGGTACAGTCCTTGCCCCACTGCTCTTCCTTATTCTCATATCAGATATAAACAAAAATACAAGTCACAGCTTCGTGTCATCCTTTGCAGATGATACAAAAATCAGCATGAAAATTACCTCTGCTGAAGACATTGAAAAACTACAAATAAATATTAACAAAGTTTTCGACTGGGCAGAAGAAAACATGATGTTTAACAGTGATAAATTCCAGTTACTCAGATACGGCAAAAATCAGGATCTGAAACATAATACAAGGTACAGAACACAATCGAATCTGCCCATAGTAGGAAAGCAGCATTTCAAGGATTTGGGAATAATGATGTCCGACGATCTAACGTTTAGGGAGCATAACCAAGCAAATATTGTGTCAGCCAGAAAAATGAAACGATGGATTACGAGAATTTTCAAATCCAGGGATCCCATCACAATGGTTGTACTCTTCAAGTCACTTGTGTTGTCCCGTCTCGAGTACTGCTCAGTACTCACTTTCCCCTTCAGGGCAGGAGAGATTGCTGAAATAGAGGGAATACAGAGAACATATACGGCGCGCATAGACGAGATAAAACACCTAAATTATTGAGATCGTCTCAAAGCTCTCCAAATGTACTCACTAGAAAGGAGACGAGAGAGATACCAAATAATATACACCTGGAAGATACTGGAGGGCCAAGTACCAAATCTACACAGTAAAATAACAACGTACTGGAGTGAACGATATGGAAGAAAATGCAGAATAGAACCAGTGAAGAGCAGAGGTGCCATAGGCACAATTAGAGAACACTGTATGAACATCAGAGGTCCGCGGTTGTTCAACACCATCCCAGCGAGCATAAGAAATATTGCCGGAACAACCGTGGACATCTTCAAGAGAAAACTAGATAGTTTTCTTCAAGGAGTGCCGGACCAACCTGGCTGTGGTGGGTATGTGGGCCTGCGGGCCGCTCCAAGCAACAGCCTGGTGGACCAAACTCTCACAAGTCAAACCTGGCCTCGGGCCGGGCTTGGGGAGTAGAACTCCCAGAACCCTATCAACCAGGTATGGCCTGTGCCACACCCTGCACCCTGGCCTGTGCCACACCCCGTACCATGGCCTGTGCCACACCCAGCACCCTGGCCTGTGCCACACCCTGAACCCTGGCCTGTGCCACACCCTGCACCATGGCCTGTGAAACACGCTGAACCCTGGCCTGTGCCACACCCTGCACTCTGGCTTGTGCCACACCTTGTACCATGGCCTCCTGGTGCCACACCTTGTACCATGGCCTGTGCCACACCCTGCACTCTGGCTTGTGCCACACCTTGTACCATGGCCTGTGCCACACCCTGCACTCTGGCCTGTGCCACACCCTGCACTCTGGCCTGTGAAACACGCTGCACCCTGGCCTGTGCCACACCCTGCACTCTGGCTTGTGCCACACCCTGCACCCTGGCCTGTGCCACACCCTGCACCCTGGCCTGTGCCACACCCTGCACCCTGGCCTGTGCCACACCCTGCACCCTGGCCTGTGCCACACCCTGCACTCTGGCCTGTGCCACACCCTGCACCCTGGCCTGTGCCACACCCTGCACCCTGGCCTGTGCCACACCCTGAACCCTGGCCTGTGCCACACCCTGAACCCTGGCCTGTGCCACACCCTGAACCCTGGCCTGTGCCACACCCTGAACCCTGGCCTGTGCCACACCCTCCAACATGGCCTGTGCCACACCCTCCAACATGGCCTGTGCCACACCCTCCAACATGGCCTGTGCCACACCCTCCAACATGGCCTGTGCCACACCCTCCAACATGGCCTGTGCCACACCCTCCAACATGGCCTGTGCCACACCCTGCACCCTGGCCTGTGCCACACTCTGCACCCTGACCTGTGCCACACCCTGCACCCTGGCTTATGCCACACCCTTCACCATGGTCTGTGCCACACCCTGCTTGATAACTGCTTGATGGGGTTCAGGGAGTTGTTGAACTCCCCAAGCCCGGCCCGAGGCCAGGCTTGGGGAGTAGATTTTGAAGGGGGAGTAGACAGGCCATTTCTTCCACTAATGGAAGGAGTGGGGTGACGTCAGTGGAATAATGGAATAATAATGGGAGTGGGTGACGTCAGTGGTGGTGGTGTAGGTGGGTGACGTCAATAGTGGTGGGTTCGTGCCGTCAGTGGTGGGGGAATGGTGACGTCAGTGATGTAGGGGGGTGGTGAGTGGGTGACTCCAGTCGTGGTGGGTGGGTGGGTGACGTCAGTGGTGGCGGATGACTCCAGTGGTGGTGGAGGCTGACGTCAGTGGTGGTGGTGGGTGACGTCAGTGGTGGTGGTGGGTGACGTCAGTGGTGGTGGTGGGTGACGTCAGTGGTGGTGGGTGACGTCAGTGGTGGTGGGTGACGTCAGTGGTGGCGGATGAATCCAGTGGTGGTGGAGGCTGACGTCAGTGGTGGTGGTGGGTGACGTCAGTGGTGGTGGTGGGTGACGTCAGTGGTGGTGGTGGGTGACGTCAGTGGTGGTGGTGGGTGACGTCAGTGGTGGTGGTGGGTGACGTCAGTGGTGGTGGTGGTGGGTGACGTCAGTGGTGGCGGATGACTCCAGTGGTGATGGAGGCTGACGTCAGTGGTGGTGGTGGGTGACGTCAGTGGTGGTGGGTGACCTCAGTAATGGTGGTGGGTGACGTCAGTAGTGGTGGTGGTGGTGGGTGATGTCAGTGGTGGTGGTGATGGTGGGTGACGTCAGCGGTGGTGGTGATGGTGGGTGACGTCAGTAGTGGTGGTGGGTGACGTCAGTGGTGGTGGTGGGTGACGTCAGCGGTGGTGGTGGGTGACGTCAGTGGTGGTGGTGGTGGGTGACGTCAGTGGTGGTGGTGGTGGGTGACGTCATTGGTGGTGGTGGGTGACGTCAATGGTGGTGGTGGGTGACGTCAGTAATAGTGGTGGGTGACGTCAGTAATGGTGGTGGTGGGTGACGTCAGTGGTGGTGATGGTGGGTGACGTCAGTGGTGGTGGTGATGGTGGGTGACGTCAGTGGTGGTGGTGATGGTGGGTGACGTCAGTAGTGGTGGTGGGTGACGTCAGTGGTGGTGGTGGGTGACGTCAGTGGTGGTGGTGGGTGACGTCAGTGGTGGTGGTGGTGGGTGACGTCAGTGGTGGTGGTGGTGGTGGGTGACGTCAGTGGTGGTGGTGGGTGACGTCAGTAGTGGTGGTGGTGGGTGACGTCAGTGGTGGTGGTGGGTGACGTCAGTGGTGGTGGTGGGTGACGTCAGTGGTGGTGGTGGGTGACGTCAGTGGTGGTGGTAATGGTGGGTGACGTCAGTGGTGGTGGTGATGGTTGGTGACGTCAGTGGTGGTGGTGATGGGTGACGTCAGTGGTGGTGGTGATGGTGGGTGACGTCAGTGGTGGTGGTGATGGTGGGTGACGTCAGTGGTGATGGTGGGTGACGTCAGTGGTGATGGTGGGTGACGTCAGTGGTGGTGGTGGATGACGTCAGTGGTGGTGGTGATGGTGGGTGACGTCAGTGGTGGTGGTGATGGTGGGTGACGTCAGTGGTGGTGGTGATGGTGGGTGACGTCAGTGGTGGTGGTGGGTGACGTCAGTGGTGGTGGTGGGTGACGTCAGTGGTGGTGGTGATGGTGGGTGACGTCAGTGGTGGTGGTGATGGTGGGTGACGTCAGTGGTGGTGGTGGGTGACGTCAGTGGTGGTGGTGGGTGACGTCAGTGGTGGTGGTAATGGTGGGTGACGTCAGTGGTGGTGGTGATGGTTGGTGACGTCAGTGGTGGTGGTGATGGTGGGTGACGTCAGTGGTGGTGGTGGGTGACGTCAGTGGTGGTGGTGATGGTGGGTGACGTCAGTGGTGGTGGTGGGTGACGTCAGTGGTGGTGGTGATGGTGGGTGACGTCAGTGGTGGGTGACGTCAGTGGTGGTGGTGGGTGACGTCAGTGGTGGTGATGGTGGGTGACGTCAGTGGTGGTGATGGTGGGTGACGTCAGTGGTGGGTGACGTCAGTGGTGGTGGTGATGGTGGGTGACGTCAGTAGTGGTGGTGGGTGACGTCAGTGGTGGTGGTGGGTGACGTCAGCGGTGGTGGTGGGTGACGTCAGTGGTGGTGGTGGTGGGTGACGTCAGTGGTGGTGGTGGTGGGTGACGTCAGTGGTGGTGGTGGGTGACGTCAATGGTGGTGGTGGGTGACGTCAGTAATAGTGGTGGGTGACGTCAGTAATGGTGGTGGTGGGTGACGTCAGTGGTGGTGATGGTGGGTGACGTCAGTGGTGGTGGTGATGGTGGGTGACGTCAGTGGTGGTGGTGATGGTGGGTGACGTCAGTAGTGGTGGTGGGTGACGTCAGTGGTGGTGGTGGGTGACGTCAGTGGTGGTGGTGGGTGACGTCAGTGGTGGTGGTGGTGGGTGACGTCAGTGGTGGTGGTGGTGGTGGGTGACGTCAGTGGTGGTGGTGGGTGACGTCAGTAGTGGTGGTGGTGGGTGACGTCAGTGGTGGTGGTGGGTGACGTCAGTGGTGGTGGTGGGTGACGTCAGTGGTGGTGGTGGGTGACGTCAGTGGTGGTGGTAATGGTGGGTGACGTCAGTGGTGGTGGTGATGGTTGGTGACGTCAGTGGTGGTGGTGATGGGTGACGTCAGTGGTGGTGGTGATGGTGGGTGACGTCAGTGGTGGTGGTGATGGTGGGTGACGTCAGTGGTGATGGTGGGTGACGTCAGTGGTGATGGTGGGTGACGTCAGTGGTGGTGGTGGATGACGTCAGTGGTGGTGGTGATGGTGGGTGACGTCAGTGGTGGTGGTGATGGTGGGTGACGTCAGTGGTGGTGGTGATGGTGGGTGACGTCAGTGGTGGTGGTGGGTGACGTCAGTGGTGGTGGTGGGTGACGTCAGTGGTGGTGGTGATGGTGGGTGACGTCAGTGGTGGTGGTGGGTGACGTCAGTGGTGGTGGTGGGTGACGTCAGTGGTGGTGGTGGGTGACGTCAGTGGTGGTGGTAATGGTGGGTGACGTCAGTGGTGGTGGTGATGGTTGGTGACGTCAGTGGTGGTGGTGATGGTGGGTGACGTCAGTGGTGGTGGTGGGTGACGTCAGTGGTGGTGGTGATGGTGGGTGACGTCAGTGGTGGTGGTGGGTGACGTCAGTGGTGGTGGTGATGGTGGGTGACGTCAGTGGTGGGTGACGTCAGTGGTGGTGGTGGGTGACGTCAGTGGTGGTGATGGTGGGTGACGTCAGTGGTGGTGATGGTGGGTGACGTCAGTGGTGGTGGTGATGGTGGGTGACGTCAGTAGTGGTGGTGGGTGACGTCAGTGGTGGTGGTGGGTGACGTCAGTGGTGGTGGTGGGTGACGTCAGTGGTGGTGGGTGACGTCAGTGGTGGTGGGTGACGTCAGTGGTGGCCCATATTCAGGTGGAGGAGAGGCGGGCGGGGCAGCAGTTAAGCAGGTAGAGGGACGCGGGTCATTAAGCCCACCAACTGACCTGAGACAACCTCCACTCTCCCCCCCCCCCCTCACTCACACACACACACACACACACACACACACACACACACACACACACACTCACACTCACACTCACACTCACACTCACACTCACACTCACACTCACACACACACACACACACACACACACACACAGAGTCTATTTAACACAAGGGGAACACGCACAAGGGGACACAGGTGGAAACTGAGTGCCCAAATGAGCTACAGAGATATTAGAAAGAACTTTGATAGTGTCAGAGTGGTTGACAAATGGAATGCATTAGGAAGTGATGTGGTGGAGGCTGACTCCATACACAGTTTCAAGTGTAGATATGATAGAGCCCGATAGGCTCAGGAATCTGTACACCTCTTGATTGACGGTTGAGAGGCGGGACCAAAGAGCCAGAGCTCAACCCCCGCAAACACAACTAGGTGAGTACACACATTTAAGTATCTGGTGGAGGTAGGGATAACCTATCCAAGGAAAGGATCGGAAAGGAAAAGACTGGCTTGCCGAAGATGAAAGTATGACAAGACGAGGAACTTCCTAATGGGAATACCATGGGAAACACAACTCAGAGAGAAGACTGTACAGGATATGATGGATTACGTCACCCAGAAGTGCCAGGAAGCTGCAGACACGTTTATCCCGGCCCAAAAGGAGAAAAATTAAAAGCAACAGAAAAACCCATGGTTCAGTCAGGAATGTACGGTAGCGAAGCAATTGAACAAGAACATGGAGAAACTAAAAAAATAGCAGAATACCGGAGAGCAGGGAGAGATACCAGAGCCAGAAATGAGTACCTCAGAGTGAGGAGAGAAGCAGAGAGACAGTATGAAAATGACGCCACGAGTCAAGCTAAGACCCAACCAAAACTGCTCCACAGCCACATCGGGAGGAAAACAGCATTGAAGGAACACGTTATGACACTGAGAAAAGAGATGAACAGATACACAGAGAATGACAAGAAGGTGCGCGAAGAACTCAAGAGATTCTAGGAGGTTTCACAATAGAGCAAAAAGCCCCTATACTTTGAAAGGAGGCGGTAAATCTAGCAACATTGGAAAAATTTGACCTCACCAGTGATGAGGTCAAAAGGAATCTGCTGGAGCTGAATGTGATAAAGGCTTTTGGGCCTGTCAGAATGTCAACCATAGATACTAAAAGTGGGCACACAAGCATTAGGTGCGCCACTTCTATGGTGTATAACAGGTCACTGGAAACAGGAGTCCTACCGGAAAGCTGGAAGACGCCTAATATAGTCCTAATATACAAATAACAGGCAAGAGGCACTGAACTACAGGCAAATTTCCTTAACTTGCACACCATGCAATGTGATGGAAAAGATTGTGAGGAAAAGGCTAGTAGAGCATCTGGAGAGAAAGAGCCTTGTTACACACCACCAGAATGGGTTCAGGGATGGTAAATCGTGCCTTAAATGTATAATAGAGTTCGATGACCAAGCGATAAAAATTAGGACAGCGAAAGAGAAGTGGGCAGACTGCATTTTCTTGGAGTATCAGAAAGCCTTTGTGCCCCATAAGAGGCTGTTAATTAAAAGTTGGAACAACGGGCAGGAATAAAAAGTAAGGTGCTTCAGTGGATAAGGGAGCATCTAAGCAACAAGAAGCAGCGAGTAACTGTAAAGAGAAGACATCAGAGTGGCGAGATGTCACCAGCGAAGTCCCATAGGGCTCTGTACTTGGACCCATCCTGTTTCTAATATATGTAACAAATCTTCCAGAAGGTATAGACTCATCCCTCTTAATGTTTGCCGATGATGCAACAAACGTAAGAAGAATCAGACAGGTGAAGATAGACTACGGGAAGATCTCGACAAACTGGAGTAATGGTCTAGAAAATGGTCACTAAAGTTTAACCCAGGAAAGTGTAAAATAACGAAATTAGATGAAGGAAGCAGGCGGACGAACACAAGGTACCATCTGGGAGTTGAAATCCTGCAAGAGTCAAGTAGAGAGCAAGATCTGGGGGGTTGATGTCACACTGAACTTGGCCCCAGATGCCCACATCAAAATGGTATCATCAGCGGCATATGCTTCATTGGCCAACATAAGAGCTGAATTTAGAAACTTGTATTCCGAACGAAGTTAAATACAAGACAACGTTAGAGAAGATTCAGTGGTATGCCACTAGATTAGTCCCAGAACATAGAGGTATGAGTTACGAGGAAAGGCTACGGAAATTAAACCTCACGTCCCTGGAAGACAGAAGAGTTAGGGGAGACATGATCACGACCTACAAAACTCAGAGAAATTGACAGGGTGAACAAAGTCACAATTTAGCATGGGTGAACACGAACAATGGGACACAGGTAGAAGCATAATACTCAAATGAGCCACAGAGACATTATAAATGTTTTTTCAGTGTTAGAGTAGTTAACAAATGGAATGCATTAGGAAGTGATGTGGTGGAGGCTGACTCCATACACAATTTCAAGTGTAGATAAGATAGAGCCCAGTAGGCTCAGGAACCTGTACACCTGTTGATTGACAGTCGAGAGGCGGAACGTAAGTGAATTACATTTCACCTTTGTAAATCCACATTAATGATACTATGTAAAGAACACATCGACCACTTTATGTAGGGCAGACGAAACTCTATGTATATATGTCTGTAGGTTAGGTTAGCATTTTAAAAGCACCTTTTGCGGTTGGTTGTTCAAAAAATCACTGAACTATATGTTTAACAGATCTTTAACGCTGTCCATGGAGGACAGAAGAAAATGTATATATTCTGGTTAGCATTATAAATGGGTGGCTACGTCTGTAGTAGAAAATAATAATAATAAAAAAAACTCCAATATGTTGTTATTTTACTGTGTATATATGGGACTTCGCCATCCAGTATTTTCCACGTGTATATTATTTGATCTCTCTCTCGTCTCCTTTCTAGTGAGCACATTTGGAGAGCATTGAGACGATCCCAATAATTTAGGTGTTTTATTGTGTCTATGCGTGCCGTATATGGTCTATGTATTCCGTCTATTTCAGCAATCTCTCCTGCTCTGAAAGCGGAAGTGAGTATCAAGCAGTACTCAAGATGGGATAGCACAAGTAATATGAATAGTACAACCATTGTGATGGGATGTCTGGATTTGAAGGTTCCCATAATCCATCCAATAATTTTTCTGGCTGCCGCAATATTTGCTTGGTCCCTAAACGTTAGGTCGTCAAAAAATCATTATTCCCAAATCCTTTACGGGCTGCTTTCCTACTATGGGCAGATTTGATTGTGTTTTGTACCCTGTATTATGTTTAAGGTACTCAATTTTTACCGTACCCGAGTACCTGGATTTTAAAACTTTAAAAAATCATGTTATTTTCTGCTGCCCAGTCGAAAACTTTATTAATATCTGCTTGTAATTTTTCAATGTCTTCAGCAGAGGTAATTTTCGTGTTGATTTTTGTGTCATCAGCAAAGGATGATACAAAGCTGTGACTTGTATTTTTTGTCTGTATCTGATATGAGAATAAGGAAGAGCAGCAATGCAGGGACTCTTATATACTGCCATCATGTGCAGTAGTATTTATTTATTATTATTATTTCTTTATATATATATACTAGAAGGTACATTGGGATTGTGAGGATACATAGCATAGTAATTACATTCTTGTAAAGCCACTAGTACGCGCAGCGTTTCGGGCAGGTCCTTAATCTAAGAAACTTATAAGTAGGTAAATACTTGCAAAATTTATAAAAATGATAACAGTTACATAGCAAGAAAAAAATAAAAGATGAGAGAAAAATTGTAGGTATATTAAAGCACATAGGTAGCTCAGATTGATTGCAGTGACAGCTTGAATGGTAGTTTAACAAAACTTAGCAGGCACAATACAGCATATGGCTAGCACATAAAAGAAGACAGCAATGAACACAATGATAAAGTTGTTTGGATTAAGTACATAAAGATTGGGAGATTGGGTAACACTAGATACAGAGCAAATTTAAAGCTCAGTGTAGGAAACTACGAAGATGAAATTAGGTACTTTTTGTTTTTGTTTTTAAATGAGGCAAAAGTTTGACAGCTTTTCAATTCACTAGGGAGTGAGTTCCATAGACTAGGTCCCTTAATTTGCATAGAGTGTTTACACAGATTAAGTTTGACTCTGGGGATATCAAAGAGATATTTATTTCTGGTGTGGTGATAATGGGTCCTATTACATCTGTCCAGGGAGAGTTTCAGAGCATGGTTTGCATTTAAGAACAGGGTTTTGTAAATGTAGTTGACACAAGAGAATGTGTGGAGGGAGTTAATATTTAGCATGTTAAGGGATTTAAACATGGGAGCTGAGTGTTGTCTGAAAGTAGAATTAGTTATTATTCTGATAGCAGATTTTTGCTGGGTGATGATGGGCTTAAGGTGGTTTGCAGTGGTAGACCCCCATGCACAGATACCATAATTAAGATAGGGATAGATTAGTGCATAATATAGTGAGAGGAGAGCAGAGTTAGGAACATAATATATTATTTTGGAGAGTATTCCAATTGTTTTAGAGACTTTCTTAGTTATGTGTTGAATGTGGGTGCTGAAGTTGAGTCTCTTGTCTAGGAATAGACCAAAAAACTTTCCATCATTTTTATTACTGATGTTAATGTTGTCTATCTGTAGCTGAATTGCATTCGATGATTTGCTTCCAAATAAGATGTAGTAAGTCTTTTCTATGTTTAGTGTTAGTTTGTTAGTTGACATACATAAGTGGACTTTTTTTAATTCATTATTCACAACATTATTAAGTGTATGTGGGTTGGGGTCTGAATAGATGAGGGTAGTATCATCAGCAAACAATATAGGTTTAAGAATATTAGAGACATTAGGCAGATCATTGATATATATAAGAAATAAAAAAGGTCCTAAGATGTATTTCCGCTACTCTTTCCTTTAACTCTATTCTTTTATTAGTAATTCCATCTGCATTTGTGTACATTGCTTTTATGTTACTTGCAACAATTAGGATGATATTGTTTTCCCGAAGGAGAGTTTGTTTATGTGGCTGCATTTCCATGTGTGTCAGGGGCAGGGAGTATGGTGAACCTGTCACTTTTGTCTATTCATTTGTGTAGATGCCTTGTTAGGCTGGGCAGCCCTGCTGTCTCCCTCTGTATTACTCTGTTATATTGTTAAGCTGGTCTGCCCCACAATTTGCCCGTGTTTTGCTCTCTGTTGCCAGGTTTGATTCACTGTGTTAGTACCATTTTTCTGGCCTCTCTCTATTTCTCATTTGCTTTTCCTCTCTGATTCTCTTTGCTTCCTTCCTTTCCTCCTCAAGACATGTCCAGTCTAATGAACACTGCACAGTACTTTTCCTCATTTCTTAAATATATCTTCTCTACCATTATATACTTAACTATGTTGTTCATAAAAATAACTTTCACTAGTCTATTTCTCATTATCAGAATCCTACCTAGCCTGCAAAAATGCTCCTTTTCCCTTGTTGCACCTACAGCTTGAATTTTGTGTAGAATTTGTTATTCCATTGTTCTCTCTCGCTCCTTATTTGTCGTGTCCCTCAGGCTCCGGTAGTTGGCATATTACTGCTGATCTCTCCCTCTGCAACTCTTGCCTTAAACATTTCATGACTTGGGTAGCCTTTATGGCTTCTAACTCTGTTCCCTTAATTTTCTTCTTTCCCACTAAACCGTTTACTGTCTCAACAAAGATTTCACCTGATCTTACTCCCAAATCTTGGTTACATTCTCTATTTGGTTCATTCTTTCCTTTGTTGCCTTCTCTTCCTCTTCCGCCATTTCCATTCTGTTTTGTAGCCTATTCATACTTGCTTCCTTTTATAATTTATTTATTTCAGTTCTTCTAATTGGTTCAAGATTTTAATGCAGAGCTCGTCACTTCCGTCAAGTTTTAACTTTAGGCCTATAATAACCTCAGTGAAGGCCTAAAGGTAAAATATGCAGGAGTTAGGAGCAGGTTTGGGAGGGGAGAGATACCCGGCCAGACTTCAATAGTGTGTGATGGACACCTCACACACAGAGGACACATTCTGCAGCTCCGGTTATGATCTTATTCAGCTCGTTGTGCACTGATTTATGCTGGCCTCCGTGTCTGGCAGCTAGTGTGTGTGTGTGCTGGCCTCCGTGTCTGGCAGCTAGTGTGTGTGTGCTGGCCTCCGTGTCTGGCAGCTAGTGTGTGTGTGTGTGTGCTGGCCTCCGTGTCTGGCAGCTAGCGTGTGTGTGTGTGTGTGTGCTGGCCTCCGTGTCTGGCAGCTAGTGTGTGTGTGTGCTGGCCTCCGTGTCTGGCAGCTAGTGTGTGTGTGCTGGCCTCCGTGTCTGGCAGCTAGTGTGTGTGTGCTGGCCTCCGTGTCTGGCAGCTAGTGTGTGTGTGTGCTGGCCTCCGTGTCTGGCAGCTAGTGTGTGTGTGCTGGCCTCCGTGTCTGGCAGCTAGTGTGTGTGTGTGCTGGCCTCCGTGTCTGGCAGCTAGTGTGTGTGTGCTGGCCTCCGTGTCTGGCAGCTAGTGTGTGTGTGTGCTGGCCTCCGTGTCTGGCAGCTAGTGTGTGTGTGTGCTGGCCTCCGTGTCTGGCAGCTAGTGTGTGTGTGCTGGCCTCCGTGTCTGGCAGCTAGTGTGTGTGTGCTGGCCTCCGTGTCTGGCAGCTAGTGTGTGTGTGCTGGCCTCCGTGTCTGGCAGCTAGTGTGTGTGTGCTGGCCTCCGTGTCTGGCAGCTAGTGTGTGTGTGTGCTGGCCTCCGTGTCTGGCAGCTAGTGTGTGTGTGTGCTGGCCTCCGTGTCTGGCAGCTAGTGTGTGTGTGTGCTGGCCTCCGTGTCTGGCAGCTAGTGTGTGTGTGTGTGCTGGCCTCCGTGTCTGGCAGCTAGTGTGTGTGTGCTGGCCTCCGTGTCTGGCAGCTAGTGTGTGTGTGTGCTGGCCTCCGTGTCTGGCAGCTAGTGTGTGTGTGTGCTGGCCTCCGTGTCTGGCAGCTAGTGTGTGTGTGTGCTGGCCTCCGTGTCTGGCAGCTAGTGTGTGTGTGTGCTGGCCTCCGTGTCTGGCAGCTAGTGTGTGTGTGTGCTGGCCTCCGTGTCTGGCAGCTAGTGTGTGTGTGTGCTGGCCTCCGTGTCTGGCAGCTAGTGTGTGTGTGTGCTGGCCTCCGTGTCTGGCAGCTAGTGTGTGTGTGCTGGCCTCCGTGTCTGGCAGCTAGTGTGTGAGTGTGCTGGCCTCCGTGTCTTGCAGCTAGTGTGTGTGTGTGCTGGCCTCCGTGTCTGGCAGCTAGCGTGTGTGTGCTGGCCTCCGTGTCTGGCAGCTAGTGTGTGTGTGCTGGCCTCCGTGTCTGGCAGCTAGTGTGTGTGTGCTGGCCTCCGTGTCTGGCAGCTAGCGTGTGTGTGTGTGCTGGCCTCCGTGTCTGGCAGCTAGTGTGTGAGTGTGCTGGCCTCCGTGTCTTGCAGCTAGCGTGTGTGTGTGCTGGCCTCCGTGTCTGGTAGCTAGCGTGTGTGTGTGCTGGCCTCCGTGTCTGGCAGCTAGTGTGTGAGTGTGCTGGCCTCCGTGTCTTGCAGCTAGCGTGTGTGTGTGCTGGCCTCCGTGTCTGGTAGCTAGCGTGTGTGTGCTGGCCTCCGTGTCTGGCAGCTAGTGTGTGAGTGTGCTGGCCTCCGTGTCTTGCAGCTAGTGTGTGTGTGTGCTGGCCTCCGTGTCTGGCAGCTAGTGTGTGAGTGTGCTGGCCTCCGTGTCTGGTAGCTAGTGTGTGAGTGTGCTGGCCTCCGTGTCTTGCAGCTAGCGTGTGTGTGTGCTGGCCTCCGTGTCTGGTAGCTAGCGTGTGTGTGTGCTGGCCTCCGTGTCTGGCAGCTAGTGTGTGAGTGTGCTGGCCTCCGTGTCTGGTAGCTAGCGTGTGTGTGTGCTGGCCTCCGTGTCTGGCAGCTAGTGTGTGTGTGCTGGCCTCCGTGTCTGGCAGCTAGCGTGTGTGTGTGCTGGCCTCCGTGTCTGGCAGCTAGTGTGTGAGTGTGTTGGCCTCCGTGTCTGGTAGCTAGCGTGTGTGTGTGCTGGCCTCCGTGTCTGGCAGCTAGTGTGTGTGTGCTGGCCTCCGTGTCTGGCAGCTAGCGTGTGTGTGTGCTGGCCTCCGTGTCTGGCAGCTAGTGTGTGTGTGTGCTGGCCTCCGTGTCTGGCAGCTAGTGTGTGTGTGTGTGTGCTGGCCTCCGTGTCTGGCAGCTAGCGTGTGTGTGCTGGCCTCCGTGTCTGGCAGCTAGCGTGTGTGTGTGTGCTGGCCTCCGTGTCTGGCAGCTAGCGTGTGTGTGTGCTGGCCTCCGTGTCTGGCAGCTAGTGTGTGAGTGTGCTGGCCTCCGTGTCTGGCAGCTAGCGTGTGTGTGTGCTGGCCTCCGTGTCTGGCAGCTAGTGTGTGTGTGCTGGCCTCCGTGTCTGGCAGCTAGTGTGTGTGTGTGCTGGCCTCCGTGTCTGGCAGCTAGCGTGTGTGTGCTGGCCTCCGTGTCTGGCAGCTAGCGTGTGTGTGCTGGCCTCCGTGTCTGGCAGCTAGTGTGTGTGTGTGCTGGCCTCCGTGTCTGGCAGCTAGTGTGTGTGTGTGCTGGCCTCCGTGTCTGGCAGCTAGTGTGTGTGTGTGCTGGCCTCCGTGTCTGGCAGCTAGTGTGTGTGTGCTGGCCTCCGTGTCTGGCAGCTAGTGTGTGTGTGCTGGCCTCCGTGTCTGGCAGCTAGTGTGTGTGCTGGCCTCCGTGTCTGGCAGCTAGTGTGTGTGTGCTGGCCTCCGTGTCTGGCAGCTAGCGTGTGTGTGCTGGCCTCCGTGTCTAGCAGCTAGTGTGTGTGTGCTGGCCTCCGTGTCTGGCAGCTAGCGTGTGTGTGCTGGCCTCCGTGTCTGGCAGCTAGTGTGTGAGTGTGCTGGCCTCCGTGTCTTGCAGCTAGCGTGTGTGTGTGCTGGCCTCCGTGTCTGGTAGCTAGCGTGTGTGTGTGCTGGCCTCCGTGTCTGGCAGCTAGTGTGTGAGTGTGCTGGCCTCCGTGTCTTGCAGCTAGCGTGTGTGTGTGCTGGCCTCCGTGTCTGGTAGCTAGCGTGTGTGTGCTGGCCTCCGTGTCTGGCAGCTAGTGTGTGAGTGTGCTGGCCTCCGTGTCTTGCAGCTAGTGTGTGTGTGTGCTGGCCTCCGTGTCTGGCAGCTAGTGTGTGAGTGTGCTGGCCTCCGTGTCTGGTAGCTAGTGTGTGAGTGTGCTGGCCTCCGTGTCTTGCAGCTAGCGTGTGTGTGTGCTGGCCTCCGTGTCTGGTAGCTAGCGTGTGTGTGTGCTGGCCTCCGTGTCTGGCAGCTAGTGTGTGAGTGTGCTGGCCTCCGTGTCTGGTAGCTAGCGTGTGTGTGTGCTGGCCTCCGTGTCTGGCAGCTAGTGTGTGTGTGCTGGCCTCCGTGTCTGGCAGCTAGCGTGTGTGTGTGCTGGCCTCCGTGTCTGGCAGCTAGTGTGTGAGTGTGTTGGCCTCCGTGTCTGGTAGCTAGCGTGTGTGTGTGCTGGCCTCCGTGTCTGGCAGCTAGTGTGTGTGTGCTGGCCTCCGTGTCTGGCAGCTAGCGTGTGTGTGTGCTGGCCTCCGTGTCTGGCAGCTAGTGTGTGTGTGTGCTGGCCTCCGTGTCTGGCAGCTAGTGTGTGTGTGTGTGTGCTGGCCTCCGTGTCTGGCAGCTAGCGTGTGTGTGCTGGCCTCCGTGTCTGGCAGCTAGCGTGTGTGTGTGTGCTGGCCTCCGTGTCTGGCAGCTAGCGTGTGTGTG
>NC_091174.1:1749748-1819748 GCF_040958095.1 Procambarus clarkii
ACCCAGGAGACACCACTCACCACAACACCCAGGAGACACCACTCACCACAACACCCAGGAGACACCACTCACCACAACACCCAGGAGACACCACTCACCACAACACCCAGGAGACACCACTCACCACAACACCCAGGAGACACTACTCACCACAACACCCAGGTGACACCACTCACCACAACACCCAGGAGACACTGCTCACCACAACACCCAGGTGTTGGATATTTCCAACACCGAATACAACACTGTTCTATTCTCATTACTTATTACTAACTATACTAATTATTGTAGTAAGTAAAATTAACAACATGTAGAATTCTCATGTACTAATAATTCCATCTATGCAGTAGGCTAGAATTCTCACGCCACCTGACGCCAGTATTGCGTCAGATTTCCTTACAGTAAACACATTATATCCAATGTATGTGAGAATTTAATTCGATTGTCTATAATTAAGGCATTCTGTATGATAACTAATTGCAGATGAATTGACCTCCAACTAAAAGTCGAATAGAGCGTTGGAATCATAGCGTCTATCTCGTGATAAAGTTAACGTCACCAGTGAATGCCATGGGGAGACATTAATTCCTCTCCCTTATATATTTACTATTCTTAAATTGGTAAATAATAATAATTTCTTCCTCTAAATAATAAACCCGCCCAGTCTGCAGCGTTTCAAGCGTAAATGCGAGAAATATTAATGTTCGTGACAATAATTTGTTTTATGAACACGGACGCGGCGTGGGTTGAGGAGGACCAAACTCAGTACACGTGGAGAGCCGCTAAGAGGCAGACTTGCGCATACCGTACTCACAAGGAGACGCCATTGCCCAGCCACTAGGGCAGCCGTTATCCATCCTCAGATGAAAGTCGCCACTGTGAGGCGTGAATAACCTTGCAGATAGTATCTTCAGTTGATGCTGGTGTCAAATATGGAACCTTTAACCTGGTTCTTGACGACACGTGACCAGCCAGCGAAGCGCGTCACTATCCAGGATAGGCCTAGCCGGAGCCTGGGACGCGAAGCACGGCAATCTTAATACTTATACAGTGCCCACAGCTAAGTATATTCTTTTATGTGATGCATCAGGTAAAGAGTTTAGTAATAGCAGGGTGATTGTCCGTTATGACGCACGATAACATCTAATAACAGGTGATTAAAATTTGTCACCTGTAACTCTTAATTTCTTGAATATATAGATTCAGTAGTTAAATCAGTTGCTACTGTAAAATATTTGTCTTGCAGCACGAGAGAAGAATTCTCCATGCCGCCTTCTCCCATGTTAATCCGTCTCATTCGTCAGCCGACCGAGTCCCGAGAATAAGAGGAACTTCCATGGCTTGTCTAAAGGAATCGTCATTAAGCTAAGATTTATTTTCTTTCATGATTCTATTGCAATTTCTTATGTGCAGAATTCCTTAGGATTAATATGTGATTTACTGTATCTCTCATTACTATGCTCATAATCTATGTTCCCATTTATGGTAATGATATCAGTTTCAATATAATTTTTATAGGATTAGATTATTATTAATTGGATTAGTGAACGAACCACACTAATTCCTGGACGTACTTACCTCCAGTAATAACCCCCCAATGTAGGTGTTTGAGGTTTGATTCATTTAATTATACAGCCCATTAATTATTTCTATGATCACATTTTCTAGTATTTTATCCATAGTTACTGGTTTCATCTAGGAATTATCTAATGATCAGAAATTCTCAGTTTCCCTCTTTACTATAAAAGCGGGTGGTCCTTCGTAATTTAATTTACTATATTAATATTTAAATAATCAGATTCAAGCCCCAAATATCACACATTATGGTCCTTATCGAACCGGATAGGCATTAAATTTATAATTAAAATATTAACCATTAATAACTAATCCTTGTGTGATAGAAGCTAGACTAACTAATTAATTGTGTCAACTAACACTGTAACACATCAGTTAGCCTAGATCACACTAATATATTGCTACTTTCACCTCATGTATAAGGTAGCTTTAGTGGGTCATAGCCAATTACCCACAACACTTAGACCTATACCTCACACCGAGGTGAGAATCTTTAGGTCACCAGGAGCAACAGCTCATAACTTTTACAATAACCCCACCCTAACACCTGCGTTAGAGTGGCCTCACCATCTAACCATTATATACTTAGGTGGTAATGACATCCACCCCACTCGTCATCCAGCTGAGGTGATCAAACACCTCAAAGCCATAATTTCTTCTTTCAAGCTCATCAGTGAATCAGTAGTATTCACATTAGTGGAACCTCGCCAACCAAGTCAAGATAATCGTTGGGGAGTAACCCCAGAATACTACCTGAGAGCTGCTAAGTACATAAATTTCAGGCTGAAAAAACGAGTGAGATTGGATGCCACATATATCCAATTTACAGCCAGACCTTACAGACAGAACCTGACCAGAGATGGTGTACATTCGTCAGGGGAATCTAGGTTGCATGTGGTTGACAAGTTAATTAACACCATCAACCATCACAAAAGGCTGTGGCTAGCAAGCCAAACTTAACTGTACATAATTGTTTCACCTGTGTGTGCAAGAGCACTCTTATAAAACAAAAAACCCAAAAATACAGCACAACTATATTCACCTTACTGCACCACAATAATCTTTACCCATGTTATTAGGTAGAATTTAGGCTGAGATTGTGCTGAATTTGGTACAAGCCCAGACTAAATAATATTATAGTTCTTAGTTAGGAATTATTACGACTAGATCTAAACTAGTCAGTGTTGTATGTATTATATTCTTTGTGCTGACCCTATACAGGGTGGGATTAGTTTGAGATAACTCTGATTGGAGTGTCTCCATAATATTTCTCTTGTATGCATTATTTTGTGTATCTATTTTGTGTATTGCTGGATTATCTCCATTAACTCTGATGGTGATATGGATAAGCTAACCGGACGAGAACTAGTGGTGAAGTTCAGACAGTGCACAAAATATCTAGCTATTTGTTGTTAGGTAGGTAGGTACATTCAACCTCAAGTGAGGTAAAATATAAAGTAGTCACCTTAAATTAGGCTACAATTAATGTTACCTGTTCACTAATGAACAAGTACCCAAGCTTCATTAGTAATACATATACTAACACTGTGAAGTTTGAACCTAAGCCCAACATGGCTACTCCTGAGCAATTGAGGAGAACCTACATTGGCCTTAAAGGTCACTTGACCAGATTAATTAATAAGGCTGAGGGCTTAACTAAAGATAATCCCATTGACTCTTATCACTTAGAGTCATCAGTTAGATTGGCTGATCTGAAATTTGATCAAGTCAGATCTGCAGGTCAATCTTACCTTGATCTGCTAAATACTGTAGAAACTGATCCTGATGAAGCAAGTCAAATTGTAAACGACATCTCCCAATATGAAGAGGAGACTCACGATAAAATTTTCAGGCTATCTAAATTAGCCAAACAGTCTGGATCCAATACCAGCAACACTGGGTCTCACTTCAATAATCACTTACCCGAGGTTCGTTTACCTACTCTAGACTTGCCCACCTTTTCAGGATTAGATACAGAAAATTGGAACAATTTTTGGACTTCCTTTGAAGTTCACATCCATAAGAAACAGTCTCTAGACAAAGTTTCTAAATTTTCATACCTACTCAGTCTTCTCACAGGAGAGGCTAAAAAGGTCATACATAACCTTACTCTTGATGAGAGTAATTATGAGGAAGCTATAAAACTCCTGAAGTTGAACTATTGCAACAAAGAGTTAAGTATAGCTTCCCTTTATTATCAATTGCTAGATCTGAATGCACCAAACAGTAGACCAGAGTCACTTCAAAGCTTCAGACTAGAAGTAGAGTCTCTAGTAAAGGCCTTAGGTACTAAAGTTAATATACCTGCTTCTGAATGGTCTATCTAGCTATTATTACAGAGGAAATTACCTCGAAATGTCTTGACAGAGCTCTGCTCACATTATAATACCGAGTTTCTTACTCTCGATCAAATTTTCGAGGGGTTGAGGATCACAGTTAATAGGTTAAAGACTCATGACAAAATTAAACCTGAGTCTAAACCAATTAATACTGATATTTCAGTCAAACCTAGACAGACTCAGAGTAAGTCTAATAAATATAAATCCAAACCTACTCCATCCACTAGGAAAAGAAGTGGAAATGTAGGTACCTATTCAGTATCTCCTTCAGAGATAACCAATGACTTATCTACTAAAGAGACTAAGTCTATTAACCAGAGAAAGTGTCTGTTCTGCAATCAGGAACACACCACTTACCAATGCTCTGCTTATCCTACGTATAATGCTAGAGTTAAAAGGTTACAGGAATTGCACAAATGCACCATATGTATGGGTTCTCATGATCCCAAGAAATGTGCAGTACCGCTACGTACCTGCAACCGTTGTAACCAAGGTGTACACCACTACGCCTTATGTAGAAAATCTTCTACACCAACCATGACCACTGGAGAGAATTTTACTAATTCTACTGCAGTGCAATATTGTAAAGTACATCACGAAGTAAATGTACTTGCTACCGAGTCAGGCAATAATACTACTTTGCCTACAGCTCAACTTAAATTAATAAACCGAAGATCTAGAATTAACACTAGGGGTCTTTTTGACCAAGGTTCACAGAAACCTTCATTACACAACAGTTGGTAGATGAGTTAAATTTAAAACCCGCCAAAAGTGTAAAGTTAAACATTTCTGGTTTCCTGTCAAATAGTGGACCTCGTGACTACAAGGTAGTTAAATTACTAGTTAGATTAGGATCCTCTACTAGCCCAATCCATGCGGTGGTAGTGGATAAGATTCCTACGGACCTGCAGGTCACAGGATTAGCTCGCACTGCGAGACACCTTAAGCAAAACCGCATGAGGCTAGCGGATCATAAAATAAATTCCGATTGCCTCACAGATATTGGAATATTAATAGGCGCGGATCATTATTACAAGTTTATCACTGGATGCACTAGACAACATGGTATGAATTTGTTGTCGTCCGCAGGGGGCAAATTGCTCACAGGACCCGTGCTTTTCAGACAAGGTCCAGCGTCCACAAACCAACAAACCAATAATGTAATTGTGGCGTGACTAGGCTTAGAGCAGTCACCCCTACGCTTCAGGGAAATAGCCGAGGACATTGAGTCTGACCCACCAATACATCGTTTGTGGGATTTAGATACGTTAGGCATCATCCCTGAGCAACCAAGTCCTGATGATACGTGGACTTACCAGCAATATCTGGATACAGTTGTCTACTCAAATAAACAATACTGGGTAAGACTCCCATGGAAGTTAGATCATCCACAACTTCCAGTGAATTATTTTATGGCAGCCTCACAATTGCAGTCTCAATTAACACGACTGCAGAAGCAGCCAGACAAACTAACCATGTATCACCAACTTATCCAACAACAACTTAACAATAAGTTCATTGAAATTGTTGAACACGATGACCGAAAAACAGGTCATTATTTACCTCACCATGCTGTGGTGAAAGACTCATTGACAACACCTATTCGTATTGTCTTTAACTGCAGTGCTAAAGTAAAGCCGAGCATTGTGTCTTTAAATGAATGTCTCCAAACGGGACCTAGCCTAACACAAAGGCTACATGACGTGTTGTTACGATTTCGCACAGGCATTTTTGCCTATACAGCTGACATCAGCAAAGCCTTTCTCCGAGTAGGATTACAGGAGGAAGATCGTGACTACACCAAATTCCTCTGGTACAAGGATCCACTGGATCCTAACAGTGAATTAATCACCTATCGGTTTGCCTCCGTATTATTTGGAGGCAATCCGGAAACGGTCCTCACCGTTTCTTTTGCAAGCAACATTAGACACGCATTTGAGGAAATCAGACAGCCCTTATAAGGCAACCATTAGCGACAACTTGTATGTCGACAACTTCCAGGGGACAACTAATGATCAAGCTGATCTGGTAGAAATCTACCATGAGGCTAACCGAGAACTGTTAGGAGCCAATATGCCTCTACAGTCATGGGCCTCAAATAATAAACTGCTTAACCAGTTAATCGAGAAAGAATTTCCCGATTATCAGGTACCCAGTAAATTAAAGGTTCTAGGCGTGGAACGGAACACCAGCACTGACGAGATGAATGTCAAGTCAGTGCAAACTGATAATTCAACCCTTACCATGAGAACATTGCTCTCATTTGTCAGTCAACCATTTGACCCTTTAGGCCTACTTAGTCCTATATTAATAAGGGGCAAACTCCTAATGCAGGAGTGCTGGCAGAAACATATGGGATAGGATGATCAGTTATCAAGTGAGTTACAAGCCAAATGGCAAATACTCTCAACGGATTTTAATCAGTTAGGAGTTTTGAAATTTCCTCGTAATGCTTCAGGACCAAACTTGCCCACCAATTTGCACGTTTTTTGCGATGCCTCTGGCAAAGCATATGGCGCAGTAGCCTATTTAGTTAACAGTGCTCAAGCAATTTTACTCACATCAAAAGCAAGAGTCGCTCCCATCAAGAAGAGATCCTTACCTCAGATGGAGTTGACTGCATTGCTAGTGGGAGTAAGATTGGCCCATTGCCTGGCAAAGACACTCAGTAATATCCACTTTGGTGAGATTGTAGTGTGGTCAGACAACGAGGCAGTCTTACAATGGGTAAGAAACAATAACAACAAAACTCCTTACGTCAGTAATCGCGTCAGGGAGATTCATGATTTATCCGCAGGATATAAGTTTAGACATGTCCCTACTAAGGACAATCCTGCAGATTATTTATCAAGAGGATTGACATTAAAACAACTTGTCAAGTCTTCGCTGTGGTTCAATGGACCTTCATGGCTTGTTGGTGGTCAGTGGCCCAAACAAAAGCCACAAGTCATAGTGACCAATATCACCACTCCCATGACGGAACCAGAGCCTCAGCGAATATTAGCCATTGATCCTCATCATTATTCCAACTTAAGCAAATTGTTACGAGTGACTGCGCACGTGTTTGATTTCCTTGCTAAAGTAGGAATTCGACATAAATTTCCCAATCCTGTCCACTATTGGATCAAGCGTGCACAGAAAGAGACTTACGGAAGCGAATTTGAGAATCTTCCGGATAAACTCACTAAGTCTCTGGGCATCTGGTACGATGTCAACACTCATAACATACTACGATGTGGAGGACGTTTGCTGCATGCAAAGATTGACTTAGACACTAAGAATCCCATTCTTTTACCTCGTCACCACATCATAACTAAACTTCTTGTCTTACATCACCATCAATATGGTACACTACATGGTGGAGTTTTAGATACTCTCACCGACCTTAGACAAAAGTACTGGCTTCCTCAAGGTCGTCAGACTGTTAAGACCATTATCAAATCTTGTGTAATCTGTAAGAGATACGACGCTAGAGTCTGTCCTTACCCAGGACCTGCCCCACTCCCAGAAGAGCGAGTGGTTCATCTTCGTCCTTTCGAAACCACTGGAGTTGATTATACAGGAGCCTTACTCCTCACTGGTAACCCAGATAATATACCAGTGAAGGCGTACATTTGTCTCTTTACATGTGCTACAACCAGAGGCGTACACTTAGAGGTCACCCCAGACATGAGTGCTGAAGCTTTCATTCAAGCTTTCCGCAGATTTGCTGCCCGCCGATCATGTCCTAGATTAATGATATCAGACAATGGATCTAATTTTGTGGCAGGAGAAAGTTGTTTGCGAGAAGTCTGGAACCACCCTGAAGTGCAGTCAGTCTTACAAAGAAGACAATGTCACTGGAAATTCATAGCACCGAGAGCCCCTTGGCAAGGTGGGTTCTATGAGCGAATGGTAGGCACAGTCAAGAAGTGTCTAAGGAAAACTTTACACCGACAAAGGGTCAGTTACTCAGAACTCCAAACTATTGTTGTGGAAATCGAGGCGCGAGTCAATAACCGCCCAATCACCTACCTGTCTGATGATTACACCCAGAGAGAACCACTGAGCCCCTCTCACTTGATCCATGGAGGTCTACTGAGCCCTCTCATCGCTTTAGCCGAAGAGGACCCTGTAGACCCGTCCCATGTGACCAGAGGAGACTTGGTGGAAAGCTACCAGCATCTTTCTAGAGTTATTAACAGGTGGAATGAGGTGTGGACTCGAGAGTACCTCACAGCTCTACGAGAGTACCACTACGGAGCTTCGAGTCCTTACAATAAGGTGCAATTAAAGCCAGGAGACCTAGTACTAGTCGACAGTGATGGACCAAGGTCAGAATGGCCCATAGGTAAACTTATCATTATTCATCCAGATCGACAAGGTGTCCTAAGAGTGGTTAAAGTCTTATGCAGAGGCAACACTACTCTAAAAACTTTAGAGAAGCTGGTTCCCCTTGAACTGACTGAACAAGAATATCAGCCAGATCCAGTTTCCCCAGTAATTTCAGAGGACAATGAATTTGTTCCTCCAAGCAACCGCCCCACTAGAGCTGCAGCTCAACAATGTAGGCGGAATTTGCAAGCCTATTACAACTCTGAAGAAGAGTAATTTCCTTCACCTCCCACTGAGATAACTATGATGATGCTACGATGTGATATCACGTAACAAAACATTACATGTCACTATGACCCAGGATATCGCATCACTGTAGATTCTGTTAGTTTAAATTGGGAGAGTTGAATTCTATAAATATTGTGTAGGCTACAAGCAACATGTTTCATTTGACATGTAAATAGCGAGACTCAAGTTCTTGTAAGTCCTTGATAAATCCGGGACGTTCGTTATGTGTGTACTAACATACTAACCTATTAACATACTAATGTACTAATCTTAATATCACTTCGGGATAGGTCAGTACAACACAGTACACTACGACCCTAGAATCCTCCCCCCAGAGTTATGTTGGATATTTCCAACACCGAATACAACACTGTTGTATTCTCATTACTTATTACTAACTATACTAATTATTGTAGTAAGTAAAATTAACAACACGTAGAATTCTCATGTACTAATAATTCCATCTGTGCAGTAGGCTAGAATTCTCACGCCACCTGACGCCAGTATAAATTCGATTCTCTATAATTAAGGCATTCTGTATGATAACTAATTGCAGATGAATTGACCTCCAACTAAAAGCCGAATAGAGCGTTGGAATCATAGCGTCTATCTCGTGATAAAGTTAACGTCACCAGTGAATGCCATGGGGAGACATTAATTCCTCTCCCTTATATATTTACTATTCTTAAATTGGTAAATAATAATAATTTCTTCCTCTAAATAATAAACCCGTCCAGTCTGCAGCGTTTCAAGCATAAATGCGAGAAATATTAATGTTCGTGACAATAATTTGTTTTATGAACACGGACGCGGCGTGGGTTGAGGAGGACCAAACTCAGTACACGTGGAGAGCCGCTAAGAGGCAGACCTGCGCATACCGTACTCACAAGGAGACGCCATTGCCCAGCCACTAGGTCAGCCGTTATCCATCCTCAGATGAAAGTCGCCACTGTGAGGCGTGAATAACCTTGCAGATAGTATCTTCAGTTGGTGCTGGTGTCAAATAAGGAACCTTTAACCTGGTTCTTGACGACACGTGACCAGCCAGCGAAGCGCGTCACTATCCAGGATAGGCCTAGCCGGAGCCTGGGACGCGAAGCTCGGCAATCTTAATACTTATACAGTGCCCACAGCTAAGTATATTCTTTTATGTGATGCATCAGGTAAAGAGTTTAGTAATAGCAGGGTGATTGTCCGTTATGACGCACGATAACATCTAATAACAGGTGATTAAAATTTGTCACCTGTAACTCTTAATTTCTTGAATATATAGATTCAGTAGTTAAATCAGTTGCTACTGTAAAATATTTGTCTTGCAGCACGAGAGAAGAATTCTCCATGCCGCCTTCTCCCATGTTAATCCGTCCCACTCGTCAGCCGACCGAGTCCAGAGAATAAGAGGAACTTCCATAGCTTGTCTAAAGGAATCGTCATTAAGCTAAGATTTATTTTCTTTCATGATTCTATTGCAATTTCTTATGTGCAGAATTCTTTAGGATTAATATGTGATTTACTGTATCTCTCATTACTATGCTCATAATCTATGTTCCCATTTATGGTAATGATATCAGTTTCAATATAATTTTTATAGGATTAGATTATTATTAATTGGATTAGTGAACGAACCACACTAATTCCTGGACGTACTTACCTCCAGTAATAACCCCCCAATGTAGGTGTTTGAGGTTTGATTCATTTAATTATACAGCCCATTAATTATTTCTATGATCACATTTTCTAGTATTTTATCCATAGTTACTGGTTTCATCTAGGAATTATCTAATGATCAGAAATTCTCAGTTTCCCTCTTTACTATAAAAGCGGGTGGTCCTTCGTAATTTAATTTACTATATTAATATTTAAATAATCAGATTCAAGCCCCAAATATCCCACACCAGGTGACACCACTCACCACAACACCCAGGAGATACCACTCACCACAACACCCAGGAGACACCACTCACCACAACACCCAGGAGACACCACTCACCACAACACCCAGGAGACACCACTCACCACAACACCCAGGAGACACCACTCACCACAACACCCAGGTGACACCACTCACCACAACACCCAGGAGACACCACTCACCACAACACCCAGGAGACACCACTCACCACAACACCCAGGAGACACCACTCACCACAACACCCAGGAGACACCACTCACCACAACACCCAGGTGACACTACTCACCACAACACCCAGGAGACACCACTCACCACAGTGGTGTGACACCTAGCCAACACCGCGGCTCCTTACCTTAGCTGTTGTTAACAGTTGCCAATGGGAACGGTTACGTTCATTACCTGAAATCAAGAAGTAAACGTGAGTTCATACAGTGCAAAGTCGCATTGCATAATTATATTCACAATGTCCAAAATTATACTTTTGTTTCTGTAACCTATCCACCGCTGCCCACTGGATGTGTGTGTGTGTGTGTGTGTGTGTGTGTGTGTGTGTGTGTGTGTGTGTGTGTGTGTGTGTGTGTGTGTGTGTGTGTGTGTGTGTAGAATAAACATATAAATCTGTAACACAAACTATGAGATGTGTAACACAAGAAGCTATTGACAGTCATCTTCAAAATCTAAAACCAACTGAATCCTATGCCGTTACTGATGGCTCTGTGCAGTTAGGCACTGGTAGAACAGGTTGTGCATGTGCAGTGTATAAAGGGAATGAAATGATCATGACCAGTACACAGAGATTGAACAACTGGGCAAGCACGACACAGACCGAGCTATTGGGTATTTATCTAGCCACTGAATACCTTAAGCTCAATGGTGGTGGAGTTATTTTCTGTGACTCTAAAAGTGCTCTGCAGTCCTTAAATAACCCAACACAATGTATGCCTGAAGTAGCTTGTAATATTAAATAAAATGTAATTTTTGCCAATGATAATAACTCTTGTATAAAATTTGTGTGGATCCCATCCCATGTTGGAGTTGGAAAACATGATTTTTGTAGATCAATTGGCCAATGAGGCAGGAAAGAAAACATTGATTATGACTTTGGACAATCTAATGCAATTATTAGAAACATACAAATTAAAGAAATTACTTCAGATTTAGAAGAACTAAGAAATGCCCAGAGACCTGAAAGCTGCAGTATTAAAAGCTATGACAAGTTTTGTAATAATAGGTATTTGTATGGTCAGCACAGTAACCGGACCAGGCAATGTGATGTAGTCATTGCTGTAATTCGCCACGGCTATAGGCCGAGCGGACAGCACGCTGGACTTGTGATCCTGTGGTCCCGGGTTCGATCCCGGGCGCCAGCGAGAAACAATGGGCAGAGTTTCTTTCACCCTATGCTCCTGTTACCTCGCAGTAAAATAGGTACCTGGATGTTAGTCAGCTGTCACGGGCTGCTTCCTTGGGGTGGAGACCTGGTCGAGGACCGGGCCGCGGGGACACTAAAGTCCCGAAATCATCTCAAGATACAACCCGTTCTCGCAAATTTAATAAGTCAATATTGACTTATTAAATATGTGCATAGGTGACATACTTAACATAATAGATACCCTTAAAAAGATTCATAGAAAACACCGACCTTACCTAACCTTGTTAGTATCTTAAGATAAGCATCTTATTGCTTCGTAATTACAATTATTACCTAACCTATAATAGGTATAGGTTAAGTAATAATTGTAATTACGAAGCAATAAGATGCTTATCTTAAGATACTAACAAGGTTAGGTAAGGTCGGTGTTTTCTATGAATCTTTTTAGGGGTATCTATTATGTTTAGTATATCACCTATGCACGTAGTTAATAAGTCAATATTGACTTTACGAATTTGCGAGAACGGGTTGCAAGATAACCTCAAGATAGACACATCTGGCAGGTTAGTAATGCTGAGCCACTACCAGAATATTCAGATTGCCAACTCTGTGACATACCTTTAATGCATTCACTAGAACACTATATTGTTGAATGTGAAACCGTAAAGGACTTTAGACCTCCTGGCCTCTTGTACCACCAACTGTGTAACTATTTCATTGACTCGGGTGTACTGAACAACATCCTAACAATGTCCTAAATTTGCTTGTTCATTTTAAAGATAAACATTTTTTTTTTAAAGCTTCATCTCTTATGGACCTATCCCTGCCCTTGTATGGCAGTGAACAATAGATAAAACATGAAATACTCCACATTTGTTGGAATTTTACAGAGTCCAGTTAATTGCTTTTTCTTTCTAAGTATTATTCTTTATGAAAGAGTATAATTATTTCGCGTATTGAACTCGATCATTTAATCAGATTGATTATCCCAGTAAATATTACTACGACGTAAAATAATTCAACGTCAACTCTTCTCGTTTATTTCGTGCAATGTTAATTAAACCTATTGCCTTGCGAGAAGAGGTATTACGATCTAATATATTTATTCATGACATTAGTACTTGTCATGATTCCTTACTTCCCTAATTACCAGTAAACAAAATACTTTACGCTCGAGATTACTTTATAACGTTCTGCGCATGCGTATCCCAGCGACGAGGAGGGAGACGACGCCATATTAGCAGCGTGTGACTAAAGACGCCACTCGTAGTAGAGGCGCCATTCAAGGAACTTGCTTAGTGTCATTTTATTCGCTCCCACAACCAAGAGATCGGCGCCACGTTATTTCTGCACATAATGGCAGTGTCCTGGAACTAATTAAGCCTCCAGGCCGTAGTTGACGTCTTAGCTACAGCTGTTTCAAGACGGAGGATTAGAGTCGTTCCCTCGAACAACGGACACTCGGCCCGGCAACTATTAATTCTCTATTTGTTTCCTCGTGATCACTTAACATTTAGGCTAGTTGTCGTTAGGTTGAATATATAATAAAACCCAGTACATTTCTCCTCCAGCCGTATTTCGCAATTTATATAGGAATTTATAGGCATTCATGTCTGTAGAAGAATTCTACAGTGTCAGTTATCATTCAAATTATATGAGGAAGAATTCCGTATTATTAGGTATGTCCATTAGTTTTTACGTAGAAGATTTCTACATTGTAATTGCCTTTCAGCTCCCGAGTCCACGTCAAGTGAGGAGTTAGGCTACCCCACCTTCACGTGAGGAGTTAGGATACCCCACCTTCACGTGAGGAGTTAGGCTACCCCACCTTCACGTGAGGAGTTAGGCTACCCCACCTTCACGTGAGGAGTTAGGCTACCCCCACCTTCACGTGAGGAGTTAGGCTACCCCACCTTCACGTGAGGAGTTAGGCTACCCCACCTTCACGTGAGGAGTTAGGCTACCCCCACCTTCACGTGAGGAGTTAGGCTACCCCCACCTTCACGTGAGGAGTTAGGCTACCCCACCTTCACGTGAGGAGTTAGGCTACCCCACCTTCACGTGAGGAGTTAGGCTACCCCACCTTCACGTGAGGAGTTAGGCTACCCCACCTTCACGTGAGGAGTTAGGCTACCCCACCTTCACGTGAGGAGTTAGGCTACCCCCACCTTCACGTGAGGAGTTAGGCTACCCCACCTTCACGTGAGAAGTTAGGCTACCCCACCTTCACGTGAGGAGTTAGGCTACCCCACCTTCACGTGAGGAGTTAGGCTACCCCCACCTTCACGTGAGGAGTTAGGCTACCCCCACCTTCACGTGAGGAGTTAGGCTACCCCCACCTTCACGTGAGGAGTTAGGCTACCCCCACCTTCACGTGAGGAGTTAGGCTACCCCACCTTCACGTGAGGAGTTAGGCTACCCCCACCTTCACGTGAGGAGTTAGGCTACCCCCACCTTCACGTGAGGAGTTAGGCTACCCCCACCTTCACGTGAGGAGTTAGGCTACCCCACCTTCACGTGAGGAGTTAGGCTACCCCACCTTCACGTGAGGAGTTAGGCTACCCCCACCTTCACGTGAGGAGTTAGGCTACCCCACCTTCACGTGAGGAGTTAGGCTACCCCACCTTCACGTGAGGAGTTAGGCTACCCCACCTTCACGTGAGGAGTTAGGCTACCCCCTCCTTCACGTGAGGAGTTAGGCTACCCCCACCTTCACGTGAGGAGTTAGGCTACCCCACCTTCACGTGAGGAGTTAGGCTACCCCACCTTCACGTGAGGAGTTAGGCTACCCCACCTTCACGTGAGGAGTTAGGCTACCCCACCTTCACGTGAGGAGTTAGGCTACCCCACCTTCACGTGAGGAGTTAGGCTACCCCACCTTCACGTGAGGAGTTAGGCTACCCCACCTTCACGTGAGGAGTTAGGCTACCCCCACCTTCACGTGCAACAACTTCCCGGACTCAACACGTCGTCAGTGGAGTGTGGCAACCGATTTCACATCACTTAATTTTACAGCTAAGCTGTTAACTGTTGTTTGTAGAGAAATAACCATTACTTATATTAATGATCTATTGAGATAAATTTTACAAACACTTTTGACCATATACTATTCCATTACTGTAGTATATTGAGGTACATTTGCCTCTAATTATTATTATATAATCCATTTAATTTTCATTTATATTATTATTACTCTGGCGAAGAACCAGCGCCAGAATAATGTTAGGGATATATTAATCTTTTGGCATGTAACCCCTCATTTTGGGCGAGTTAATTTGACTCATAATATACAATCCCTTTAATATTCAATGTATTAATAATTAAGAACAATCATAGGACACTAGTTCAAGGAACTACTATCAAGCCACTTGCTCTACCTAGTTTTCCACTTTTTCACAAAAAGTGGTGATCCTTCGTAGCTATCGAAAATAGTATCAATTTAAATTAATTACTTGAGTCAAGTTTTCCCACAGTTGTATTCACATATTCATACATTAAAACATTGATTGTAACCATGATATATATATATGTGCTTCAGCCTACAGTTTAGACTTATTGTCTCGTGTATGAGCCTCTGTCCTGTGTGACAGTAAATACCAGCATTATCCTCACGTTAATAAGACATAATTGAATTACTCAGATTAGGCAAATTGTAATTAATTTTTGTCAATAAAGATGTTAATAATAATAATAATGTAGTCGGTCTCGAGCCCATTGTTGAGGTGACGATGTGCATTGAATTGGCGGTGGAGGCAGAGACAAATGGGCAAAAATGTTTCTTTCACCCTGATTCCCTTGTTACCTAGCAGTAAATAGGTACCTGGGAGTTAGACAGCTGCTACGGGCTGCTTCCTGGGGGGTGTGTGTAACAAAAAGGAGGCCTGGTCGAGGACCGGGCCGCGGGGACGCTAAGCCCCGAAAACATCTCAAGATAACCTGGTGTTCAGTCCCTGAGCCCATTATGTGCCTCTGTAACCCTTTCCACTACCGCCCACAGGATTATGGGGTGCATAATAAATTAACTAACACAAAAGTCTGGCAGTATAAATTTCTGCCTTTGGAAAAACAACACTGGTTAGAAGTAAATTTTTATAAGTTGGCATAAAGCTTGATATGTGCTATAAAACCAGATGCAGTTGTCAACTACACCTGTTGATAACAAAACTGATATACAATACCTAAGGTTGCATCACTCCGCTCACTAAATATTTATATAATAAAATATATATACTTAAATGTTTGAAGGGAAACAACTTTATTGATGTGTCAATGGGTTGCAGGTTTGTCTGTGGAAGGAGTTGCTGAGAGAACTTCGAGGTCAGAGGAGGAGTAGTGGATGAAACTCAAAGGCTGTGGAAGGTGTACTGAACTCTGTGGAAGAGCAGCCCCACGGTGAGGAGCAGGACCTCAATCTGTGTGAGGAGAAGCAGTGAAGTGGAGTTTCACGTGTTTCTGTGATACCAGTGGTGAAGCACCATTGCTGTTCAAGGGAAAACTTCATGGTGTAGCAGCCGGAAGAGCTGTAGAAGACCCTGGTAGACAATTCTGGGAGAACCTGAAGATGTTCAGGGTAGTGAACCTCTAGATACAGGGAGGCGGTTCATATTGGTTACTCATAGAGAGTTGGTAGAGTGTTTGAGTGTCATTTGGCATGCAAGATGCAGTTTTTTTTTTCTACCACAGACGTGGCCATACATTTACAATGCTAATCAGCATATATACATTTTCTTCTGTCCTCCATGGACAGGGTTAGAGAAATGTTAAACATATAGTTCAAGGGTTTATTGAACACAACCACAGAAGGTGATTCGGTGCTTTTAAAATGCTAAGCTAACCTACATACGTAAATACATAGATACACAGATTTACGTATGCCCTACATAAAGTGTTTGATGTGTCTTTTACATAGTGTCATTAATGTACATTCACAAAGGTGAAATGTAATTCTGATCAGCTTCCATATATACTTTATACCCATACATATACATACATACACACACACATATACATACATAAATACACACACATGCATTCACATACATCTGTCTCATTTACTCTGACAGGGTGAGATAGCTGATAAAGAAACTAGCGTGCAATTAAGCACTTAATCGCTGAAGGTGATGAAGGTGTTTTTACAAGCTCGGGTTATATAGTTACATCATATATATTGTGACGGTAAAGCGTTGGTGTTCGGCTGTTTCAAAAGCTAGGGGCAGGGCCTCGTCACATAATAGAAAAAAGAGAGAAAAGCTGGAGCTTTCGTCTGTGGTAAGGTAATGGGAAGACACACAAAACACAAGTAAATTAACAATGAAATTTTAATTACTCTAGAAAAACAAGACATGAATAAAGTTAATCACATAAAATATGAAAGACAAGTCAACAAACAAAATAATATGAATAATCACTGGCAAAGGAAAAGTTACGTTAAGACAAGTGAGTTACAGTGATAGCAAAATAAAATATGAATGCTGGAATACTGGCTTCGAGCTGCCACCTCCCTTAGTACACGAAAGCCAAGGCTTAGTCTACCAGTGAGAGATGTCAACTGCTTGGAGCACTGAGATATTCTGATGATATTAGCGCACTGCAGCCCAGACGTCAACTTGTGGCAGAGGCGGAGGGCAGGTGCGACGAGACACCAGCCAATCAGCGACAGGCAGGCAAAGGATGAGCAGTTTGCTGGTTACGGCGGTGGTAGGTAGCAGGTGTCACTGTGTGCTGGGTACGATTTGCTCTCTGGGCAAAACGTTTGGCGATACTTGCTGGACGTATCTTCTATATTATCTTGTATATTGACGTACTTATGTAGGGAAGAGCAGGCTCAATCTCTCTTGAAAGAGATTATCGTCACAATATACATTGTATAAATGATATATTACATAATCAATCTTGGATACAAGTCCAATATATCATCAAGTGTTCCAGTACTCATATAGTAATTACAGAGTTCAGCATACCTTAGCCCAGGAGGGCGAAAGTCAGTCAGTATGGGACATTCTACAATATAATGTTCAAGAGAGTGCATGTTTTCTCTTTCATAAAGTTGACACATTGTGTACTCGACATTTGGGTTTTGAGAAAGCTGCCAGATACGTCTATATACCAGGCGTATTCTGGCCACTATAACATCACATTGCCGGGTTCTTGTTCTATTAGTCCCATATGTGAATGTCTCCTCTCGATATCTATCATAATATTTAATGCTACAACTTTCAGGTCTTTGTGAATTTGTTAGGTCGGTGAGATTTTCATTAGATATTTGTTTAAGTATTCTCTTTGTCACTGCTAATGAAACACCCTTATCAATTTCTATCACTGGTTTTCTGCAGGCTGTCTTAGCAAGCATATCAACAGTGTCATGCCTTGAGATGCCAACATGTGATGGTATCCATAGGAATTTAATCTCAAATCTGTTTTCTTTAGCAGCTAAAACATTCATTCGAATATCACTGACTATTTTCTGGGTGTCCTACTATGTGCATTCAGTGCCAGGAGTGCACTCTGCGAGTCACAGTATATAAGTCCACTGCCTTTGTCTTTTAAAAATTCAGTGGCAAGGTATATGCCTGCAAGTTCGGTTTGAGTTGTACTTGCCCAGTCATTGACGTGCTTCATTGCTGTATGTACGAGAGAAGATTGTTCAAATATGTTACATGCACATCCGGTACATCGTCCACCTTCTTCTACAGAGCCGTCGGTATAGCACTGATACACATCGTTACCCATACTCTGAGTACTTTCAGTGATGCTTTTCAGTGTTAACTGTTTTAATAATGTAGTGTGCACACTATCTTTCTTGGGCGCATTTACAAAATCAACTGATAGATCCCAGTTATCCCATGGAGTAATTGGCAGATTAATCATTAGTTGAGTTGGGTACATATTGTACATGTATGTACAATATGTTGGGTACATTTGTACATGTACATTTGTACATTTTGTACATTTGTACAGTTGGGTACATTTGTACATGTATGTACAAATGTATGTACATACATTTAATATTTTGATGGAGTATGGCTACCTTGTAGAACCAATATACATAATCAGATTTCGTTCTTCTATAGACCTCAGGTGAGTGCAGCATATTAGAAAGTTTAGCTTGAAATTTCATGTGTTGTCTACATCTACTCAATGCCTTCACGCCGAAAACTGTGCTAATAGACAAAATTATCTCACTTATGGTAGGTAATTTTAACTCTGCTCTCATATTAACTATTCTCGTGGACTTTGGAGCCCCAAGGATGAGACGCATAGCTTCATTTTGCAAGGTTTCAAGAGATTTCAGCTCTTTGTCAGTATACAGTGTGAGATGTAGAGCATTGTAGTCAATCACAGAGCATATAAATGATACATAAAACATTTTAGCAAGTCTCACGTTAAGTCCATGATTGACACCAACAAGGACCCGCAAGGGCTTTAATCTCTCCCAAAGTCTCCTCTTGAGAGAAGAAAGGTACCCAGGGTCGTTAATGGGGACACCAAGGTATCTGTAAGACTCGCAGTTCTCAAGTGCTCGCCCATCTATATGATAATTGGGTGGTGGAATACCACATGGAATGAGGGCACGAGTTTTCTGTACAGAGATAAGGAGGCCACATTCCTCAGCTCTAGTAGCAAAAGCGTCGAGCAGAACTTGCATTCTAGGCTCGGAGGCAGCCTGTAAACATATATCATCAGCATAACAAATGACCGTGTCTTCATTATTAGTTGGAAGATCTTTAATAAGTTTATGCATCAGAACGTTGAACAACAAGGGGCTGAGGACCCCTCCTTGTGGAGTTCCCAGTTCAAAGTGTTTGCTCTCTGTGCTTTTAACGCCATTAAACAAAACATATGCTGTTTGATTAGACAAATAGCCCTTTATCCATTTCAGTAATTTTCCTTGTATTCCCAGTTCGGCAAGCTGTTCCAGTATGATTTCTCTGTTTGCTGTATCAAAAGCTGCTGCAGTGAAAGGTGGGTGATCGGTCATTTTGTATCAAGGAATATTTATATTGATGTTCATAGTGTTACAGCCATAGGCTGAGTTACCTGCATATATTTATATACATTCTAGGGCTGATTGTGCCGTAGTGTATTATGAGATATAATCCACTCGGTGAGGTTGATTAAATAAGTGGAGAGCCAGGAGTTGGGCAACCACTTGATATAGACGGCGGATAGAGACATGATGGTATTGGACTGCAACCAAGTTATAATATCATAAAGTGTAGAGGTTCTATGTATTGTATATAAGTGTGTTGTATATGTTCTTTGTTGTATTAAATATTCATAATTATCAGGTGTTTACCCTTGTTCTAATGAGGCTTCCCAGACAGTGGAAGAGAGAGAGAGAGAAACCACAGCAGTGGACAGGGTGGTACTGAATGATGATAATTCAGAAAAGGAGGATTGAGATCATTCCAAGCAAGGAGAAGGGGGAAGTCACGGTGGCTAAAATGGGTGTGTGCACAGGACAACGAGGCCAGTGTTGGAGCAGCACCCACTAAATGTGTGACGCTGAACCCCTCTTAAAGATCAAAAAGTGTACAGGATGATCTCTCAGAGAGCTATAAGCACGCTACAGTTTTTTGGTTGGTCGACCGGTGGTAGCGAGTGTGTGGCTGCCGAGGTCGTTTGTTCCGGCAATGTGTGGTTGAGGGAAAACATTGTTTACCTGTACGGAAGGAACAGTCTGGCGCAGTTGCCAGAGAGCTTTGGAGGATTAAGTTCCATTAGCCCCAACCCCCTCCTGAAGTCCGGGACCACGACAGTAGATACATTGTTTGATACTTTCTGGATGTCCCATTATCATATTATATAGTAGTTGTGTTATGTTACGAATCCAGTTTCTTGTTTTTATTATATTTATTAATAACAAATATTTATTCCAAATGTATGATTTGGAGAAAAAGATTTGAAACTACTGATCTAAATTATTAGGACCACTTAAAATTGTTAATTAAGTATTTTCTAGAGCGTAGGTGAGAGATATACACTGTAATTTACACTTGGAAAATATTAAAGACTATCTCAAATCGGCACGTGGAATGCCTCACGAGATAGGGAGGCATGGCAGAAAGTGCAATATAGCGCCGTTGAAAAGCAGAGGTGCAACAGGTACGCTGAGAAAGAGAACTCTCTCAACACTCCCTCTACACACATGGGGCATAACTGGCCGGACTCTCACGGTGTTAAGGGAGAATTTGTTATAACACCTCTAAAGGTTTCCTGATCAACCAGGCAGTGATACATGTCAGGCTGTGAGCAGTTGGGTCCAGCAGCCTAATTGACCAGACTACCAACTAGGAGCCCTGGTTAAAGACCGGGCCGCTGGTACATTGATCTCCAGAACCAACAATGTGTAAGTGGGTACTATTAAGGTGGAACTCCCGACAAGGAATGCTTACTACTTCTTATGGTTAACTTTCAAGCCAAACTTCATGTTTAGTTTTTATGAAAAAAAAATATATATATATTACTGCCCTTCTTGGATTGTACCTGGATGAGGTTCTGGGAGTTCTTCCATTCCTCAAGCCCGGCCCGAGGCCAGGCTCGACTTGTGAGAGCAGGGTCCACCAGGCTGTTGCTTGGAGCGGCCCATTAGCCCACTACAGCCCGGTTGGTTAGGCACTTCTTGGAGACTTGTGTCCACTTTTTTCTTTAAGACTTCCAATTTTGTTCCGGCTTCATTTATTATGCTCACTGGGAGGACGTTGAACAACCGTGGACCTCTGATTGTGCCTATTTCACTTCTACTCTTCACTGGCTCTATTCTGCATTTTCTTCTCTAATTTTCACCCGACTATGTTATCTTACTGTGTAAATTTGGGACCTGGCCCTCCAGTATTTTCCATGTGTATATTATTTTATATCTTTCTCGTCTCCTTTGTAGAGTGGGCTTTTTGAAAGCTTTGAGACGATCCCAATAATTTAGGTGCTTACGTGTCTGAGTGTCTTATATGTTCTTTGTATTCCTTTGGTTTCAGCAACCTCTCCTGCTCTGAAGGGGGAAGCGAGTACTGAGCAGTACTTGAGACGGGACAGTAGAAGTGATTTGTATAGTACAACCACTGTGATGGGATCCCTGGATTTGAGAGTTCTCGTAATCCATCCTATCATTTTCTGGCTGATGCAATATTTGCTTGGTTATGCTCCCTAAACGTTAAGTCGTCGGACATCATTATTCCAAAAATCTTTACATGTTGCTTCCCCCATTGTGGGCAAAATTTGTGGTTTTGTTCCCTGTATTTAGAAAAAGTTCTGAAAGATAAATGACAAATGCAGGCAGGGAACCATGTACGCAGGCAAGGAACCGTGTACGGAGGCAGGGAACCTTGTACGGAGGCAGGGAACCGTGTACGGAGGCAGGGAACCTTGTACGGAGGCAGGGAACCGTGTACGGAGGCAGGGAAGCATAAGTAGCAAAGTACTAAATTAACACCAAGACATGAGATTTAGACACTTTATTTAGAGATTAATTATAATCTAAATTATTATTTATCTTGATTAATAATTTATATAATATAATTTATTAATAATTTATTTAAAGGTTACATTGGTTGATACAAAGTGTGCTTAAAGGTTACGGATCTCTTGAAGCTTCTCCGCTTCCTGACAGGAAACGAGGATGCAGCAGGCGTTTCCCCTCTGGATTGCCACAATGAGGTGCTGAAACAAAAAACTTGCAGCTCTTGGGTCTCTGGTAATGTCAATGAGCTTGGAGCCCAATTCTTTGAGACATCCCAAGGCACTCTTGCCCCAGGGGCCATGCGTCTCAGACGCTATGGGAACAGAGGTGTATCGACCTTCCAATCGCCTGTATTTGACTGATTTTGCTATTTCCCTGTGTTTGGCCGCCCCACCTGCTTGATCAGCACCGAAGTGTACATAGGTGTCAGCCAGGGTGGATACACATGTGTAGTCCCACACCAACTGTCTGCCCTCCTTCCAAGAGTATATGGTGATGCCATCAGGGTAAAATGCAGGGAAATCAGGGTTTTGGTCCCCCTAGGATGCGAGGTTCTCTCTCTCTCTGCTGGGCACTGAGCTGAGACGAGGCTTCTCTTGATGTCATTGACCTCGTTGTGTCTTGCATGCCAGCCCTTTGTGCTTTCGCAATGCAGTCCATATTGGTCTGCTTCCACCCTGTTGCAAATATACTTGTATTCAGCGTGAATTGGGGCACCAAGGCGGAGGACCACTGCTACACGAAGGGATTCTGGATCTACACGCGTGCCCATTGCTGACATGGGTACTGCCAGGAGGAAGTCCCCTGCATGGTCGGCACGCACTGCTCTGAGGCAGGTTTTCTACTTGTCGGATGTTGCGGCTCTGAGCATGGCATCAGCTATTTTTTTCTACTAATGGGTGGTCCCAGCTGGAGTACTTGTGTTTTTTTTTATTGGTTCTATAATGGGTGCTGGGGCTGCAAGAGCGTCCCACTGAAGAAAGAGCATCCCACCGATTTGAACATTCAGTGAAAGCAGGAGCGTGTATTCCTGCTGAATCACTCAGGAATTCAGGTAGGATATCTCTTATGAGATCGTGTGATGCAAGGGAGGAAAGGAAGGCTGGGAGAGCAATCTGGGAGACTGTGCGGACACCAAGGCTGCCGAGTTTTACAGGGAGGGTTGCTTGCTCCCACTGAGAGTTGTCCAAAGGCAGGTTCAGGACTTTCACCAGCATGGACCTCGGAAGGGTGTCATACACATTTAATTTGGGGCTGTCGTAGGATGGAGAACATCTCAGAAAGTAAGTCAAGTTATGGAGAGATAGGCATCTTGTGAGGAGAGAGAGAGCATCATGGGCATCGATCTTGTCAATCCTGTCCAGCATTCTCCTTAGATCAGTGATTCTTGCATCCAGGACTTCCTCGATTGCTTGCGGGCCAATGGGGGCACACAGGAGGGTACAGTCAGGTGGCTCGACAACGAGAATATCTGGAAGAACAGTTTTTATTTGGTCAGTGATGTCTAGGTTGTGGGAGACGATTTCGCATTTGGATGCATTGAGAATGAGACCTTTGCTGCTTGGTCCTGGATTTTCCTTATATCCTCCACAATGTTATCTGGGGTTCCGGCGAGAGTGCCATCATCCAGGTACCAGATGTTTAGCTTGCTTGTCAGACTATCAGTGAACTTTTTGATAGCTATGCAGAAAAGAAGGGGTGCTAAGGGGTCACCTTGTTGGACTCCTTCACAGGAGTCTATTTCATGCTCCCCAAAAGGAAGCTTAGAGTCCCCACTGTAGCACGATCGGATAAATGGGTAAAAGGGACGGAAATGGTTGTGTACACCCTGAGGACAGCATTTCTTCTGACTTGATTGAAGGAATTTTTAAAGTCAAGCTTTACTAGTGCCTTTTGGGCCAGAAGATCAGCAATGTAAGCCCGCACTACATGTACTGCAGCTTCACAGCCTAGGGGGATCCCAAACCCGAGCTGATTAGGTTTCAGCAAGGTGGCTGCTTCCTGACTGATAGATCTCACTGCAGCCTTAGCTACGAGGCATCAGAGGGTGTTGCCAACGGCAATGGGCCCGATTTCCCTATCCTCCTTCTTTAGAGCACAGAGGGCTGCTCCATAAAAGAGGGGCCTGATGTCCTCAGGGTTGCCGCCAGCCAAACACATCTTGGAGCATCTGGTAAGTTCCACTAGAAGGTCCTTAGCGGCATGTCCAAGCACCGGGTTCAGCATTTGTTCGATGTGCTGGGGTCTTAGGCCTGTAAAGCCCCCTGCTGAACCTGTTGGGAAAGATATGGCTGCTTTGTACACCTCAGATTCTTGAACAGTCAAGGATTCTATGCCAGTATTGTTTTCCTGGGGATCCCTGCTGCTGTCTGGAGCTGTATGTGGGTGTTTGTCTTGTAGAGCCTCTGCTGTCGTGGCGTTCCTCGGGGCAATAGTGTCATCGCTGGTTATGATTCTGATGGCACCTGTGGTATTGCCCTCTTCTATTTTCCTGGTGATCTGTGCTCTCATTCTGTGGTTCTCGGGTGAGCTATTGTTGGTCGACCTGCGGCTGGTGTTCTTGGCATGAGGGGGGGAGGGGGGAGTCAGACCAGGTTGTCTGCTCTGGGGAATTCATTAAGAGCCCTAATTACTGAGGTTGCTAATGACTTGTCTCTTCTCGGCAGTAATGCCAGGCATGCATTCCCAAAAAGTGGGAATGCCATGTGGATCGTGGATGCTCCAATGGTACCAGGAGCATTGTTGACCTTAGTCAGCAGACTGGTGAGTTTGGCTGCTGCTTGGTGACGGGTAGCCTTGGCGATGTGGGGCAAGGTCCTGGTGGACGTCGCTTTGACCGCTTCAAGCAGATTGTCTGCTGAAATAAAGTTGAGAGAGGTATTGTTCCCCGCCCCTGCAGCGGGTTGTCCATTGTCACTACCCCAGGACGGGCGCCTAGATCCTAGACACTGACCTGAATTGACAGAATGTTGCCAGACAGTATATTTTAATTTATTAATGATTTTTATAATTTATTAATAATTTATATAATTTATTTATAACAAATAATTTATATAATTATATAATATTAAATATACTATAAATAATTGAATTATACAATAATTTAAATTATTAAATTTAGATTATTTTTAATGATATATTAATCTAATTTCGAGTTTAGACCAAGTGAAAAACAAATGTGCCTATCATCAAAATGGGTGTGAAGCTCACAACGAACAAGTCAATCACTGACCACAAAACTCAACCTAAGTCAGTATTTGGACTTATAAAGACCACTTAGTTCGAAGCTATAACTCGAGACGTGCTTCGTTCACCTTCACCTCATAAAGGCCAAAGTCCATTTCTTGCACCCGCCAAACCCCCTGTTTATGCAACCTGTCCTCAGACCGAGTCCATTCCTTCCTGCGGTCGACCCCAAAAGACGCATTCATGAATTTTAACATGATGTTCATTCAAAACACGAATTTTCTCAAATATATATTATTATGTATTAACATATTGTGCATATATATAGGCATAGGTTAGGATATGTGTTTAGGTTCTGTTGGCGATTATTTATGTTTGTAGTTCGTGGGTGAAGCATTTACAGCGTTGTGGTTCGAACAAAACTCGTCAGTGAAGCACTTGTTCCGGAAGTGTTCGAACGTCAGCAGTTGTGAGTCGTGTGTAAACCGTTTATCATTCATAAACAGCGGGTTTGGCGGGTGGATGGAATGTTCTTTGGCCTTGGTTCATGAGGACGGGCTGGGTTCATGAGGACGGGCTGGGTTCATGAGGACGGGCTGAGTTCATGAGGACGGGTTGAGTTCATGAGGACGGGCTGGGTTCACGAGGACGGGTTGAGTTCATGAGGACGGGCTGAGTTTATGAGGACGGGCTGAGTTCATGAGGACGGGCTGGGTTCATGAGGACGGGCTGGGTTCACGAGGACGGGCTGGGTTCACGAGGACGCGTTGAGTTCACGAGGACGGGTTGAGTTCACGAGGACGGGCTGAGTTCACGAGGACGGGCTGGGTTTACGAGGACGGGCTGGGTTCACGAGGACGGGCTGGGTTCACGAGGACGGGCTGGGTTCACGAGGACGGGCTGGGTTCACGAGGACGGGCTGGGTTCACGAGGACGGGCTGGTTTATGAGGACGGGGCTGGTTTATGAGGCCGGGCGGGTTTATGAGGACGGGCGGGTTTATGAGGACGGGCGGGTTTATGAGGACGGGCGGGTTTATGAGGACGGGGCTGGTTTATGAGGACGGGGCTGGTTTATGAGGCCGGGCGGGTTTATGAGGACGGGGCTGGTTTATGAGGACGGGCGGGTTTATGAGGACGGGGCTGGTTTATGAGGACGGGCGGGTTTATGAGGACGGGCGGGTTTATGAGGACGGGCTGGTTTATGAGGCCTCGCGGGTTTATGAGGACGGGCTGGTTTATGAGGACGGGCGGGTTTATGAGGACGGGGCTGGTTTATGAGGACGGGCGGGTTTATGAGGACGGGCGGTTTTATGAGGACGGGCGGGTTTATGAGGACGGGCGGGTTTATGAGGACAGGGCGGGTTTATGAGGCCGGGCGGGTTTATGAGGACGGGCGGGTTTATGAGGACGGGCTGGGTTTATGAGGACGGGCGGGTTTATGAGGACGGGCGGGTTTATGAGGACGGGCGGGTTTATGAGGACGGGGCTGGTTTATGAGGACGGGGCTGGTTTATGAGGACGGGCTGGTTTATGAGGACGGGCGGGTTTATGAGGACGGGCGGGTTTATGAGGACGGGCGGGTTTATGAGGACGGGCGGGTTTATGAGGACGGGCGGGTTTATGAGGCCGGGCGGGTTTATGAGGCCGGGGCTGGTTTATGAGGCCGGGGCTGGTTTATGAGGACGGGCGGGTTTATGAGGACGGGGCTGGTTTATGAGGACGGGCTGGTTTATGAGGACGGGCGGGTTTATGAGGACGGGCGGGTTTATGAGGACGGGGCTGGTTTATGAGGACGGGGCTGGTTTATGAGGACGGGGCTGGTTTATGAGGACGGGCGGGTTTATGAGGACGGGCGGGTTTATGAGGACGGGCGGGTTTATGAGGACGGGGCTGGTTTATGAGGACGGGGCTGGTTTATGAGGACGGGGCTGGTTTATGAGGACGGGGCTGGTTTATGAGGACGGGGCTGGTTTATGAGGACGGGGCTGGTTTATGAGGACGGGCGGGTTTATGAGGACGGGGCTGGTTTATGAGGACGGGGCTGGTTTATGAGGACGGGCGGGTTTATGAGGACGGGCGGGTTTATGAGGCCGGGCGGGTTTATGAGGACGGGCTGGTTTATGAGGACGGGCTGGTTTATGAGGACGGGCGGGTTTATGAGGACGGGGCTGGTTTATGAGGACGGGGCTGGTTTATGAGGACGGGCTGGTTTATGAGGACGGGCTGGTTTATGAGGACGGGCGGGTTTATGAGGACGGGCGGGTTTATGAGGCCGGGCGGGTTTATGAGGACGGGCGGGTTTATGAGGACGGGCGGGTTTATGAGGACGGGCTGGGTTTATGAGGACGGGCGGGTTTATGAGGACGGGCGGGTTTATGAGGACGGGGCTGGTTTATGAGGACGGGGCTGGTTTATGAGGACGGGCTGGTTTATGAGGACGGGCGGGTTTATGAGGACGGGCGGGTTTATGAGGACGGGCGGGTTTATGAGGACGGGCGGGTTTATGAGGACGGGCGGGTTTATGAGGACGGGCGGGTTTATGAGGACGGGCGGGTTTATGAGGACGGGCGGGTTTATGAGGCCGGGCGGGTTTATGAGGCCGGGCGGGTTTATGAGGCCGGGCGGGTTTATGAGGCCGGGGCTGGTTTATGAGGCCGGGGCTGGTTTATGAGGATGGGCGGGTTTATGAGGACGGGGCTGGTTTATGAGGACGGGCTGGTTTATGAGGACGGGCGGGTTTATGAGCACGGGCGGGTTTATGAGGACGGGGCTGGTTAATGAGGACGGGGCTGGTTTATGAGGACGGGCGGGTTTATGAGGACGGGCGGGTTTATGAGGACGGGGCTGGTTTATGAGGACGGGGCTGGTTTATGAGGACGGGGCTGGTTTATGAGGACGGGGCTGGTTTATGAGGACGGGGCTGGTTTATGAGGACGGGGCTGGTTTATGAGGACGGGGCTGGTTTATGAGGACGGGCGGGGGTATGAGGACGGGGCTGGTTTATGAGGACGGGGCTGGTTTATGAGGACGGGCGGGTTTATGAGGACGGGCGGGTTTATGAGGCCGGGCGGGTTTATGAAAACGGGCGGGTTTATGAGGACGGGGCTGGTTTATGAGGACGGGCGGGTTTATGAGGACGGGCGGGTTTATGAGGACGGGCGGGTTTATGAGGACGGGGCTAGTTTATGAGGACGGGCTGGTTTATGAGGACGGGCGGGTTTATGAGGACGGGGCTGGTTTATGAGGACGGGGCTGGTTTATGAGGACGGGGCTGGTTTATGAGGACGGGCTGGTTTATGAGGACGGGCTGGTTTATGAGGACGGGCGGGTTTATGAGGACGGGCGGGTTTATGAGGACGGGCGGGTTTATGAGGACGGGCGGGTTTATGAGGACGGGGCTGGTTTATGAGGACGGGGCTGGTTTATGAGGACGGGGCTGGTTTATGAGGACGGGGCTGGTTTATGAGGACGGGGCTGGTTTATGAGGACGGGCGGGTTTATGAGGACGGGCGGGTTTATGAGGACGGGCGGGTTTATGAGGACGGGCGGGTTTATGAGGACGGGCGGGTTTATGAGGACGGGGCTGGTTTATGAGGACGGGGCTGGTTTATGAGGACGGGCGGGTTTATGAGGACGGGGCTGGTTTATGAGGACGGGCGGGTTTATGAGGACGGGCGGGTTTATGAGGCCGGGGCTGGTTTATGAGGCCGGGGCTGGTTTATGAGGACGGGCGGGTTTATGAGGACGGGCGGGTTTATGAGGTCGGGGCTGGTTTATGAGGACGGGCGGGTTTATGAGGACGGGCGGGTTTATGAGGACGGGGCTGGTTTATGAGGACGGGGCTGGTTTATGAGGACGGGGCTGGTTTATGAGGACGGGCGGGTTTATGAGGACGGGCGGGTTTATGAGGACGGGGCTGGTTTATGAGGACGGGGCTGGTTTATGAGGACGGGGCTGGTTTATGAGGACGGGCGGGTTTAATGAGGACGGGGCTGGTTTATGAGGACGGGCGGGTTTATGAGGACGGGCGGGTTTATGAGGACGGGCGGGTTTATGAGGCCGGGCGGGTTTATGAAAACAGGAGGGTTTATGAGGACGGGGCTGGTTTATGAGGACGGGCGGGTTTATGAGGACGGGCGGGTTTATGAGGACGGGCGGGTTTATGAGGACGGGCGGGTTTATGAGGACGGGGCTAGTTTATGAGGACGGGCTGGTTTATGAGGACGGGCGGGTTTATGAGGACGGGCGGGTTTATGAGGACGGGCGGGTTTATGAGGACGGGCGGGTTTATGAGGACGGGGCTGGTTTATGAGGACGGGGCTGGTTTATGAGGACGGGCTGGTTTATGAGGACGGGCGGGTTTATGAGGACGGGCGGGTTTATGAGGACGGGCGGGTTTATGAGGACGGGCGGGTTTATGAGGACGGGCGGGTTTATGAGGACGGGCGGGTTTATGAGGACGGGCGGGTTTATGAGGACGGGCGAGTTTATGAGGACGGGCGGGTTTATGAGGACGGGGCTGGTTTATGAGGACGGGGCTGGTTTATGAGGACGGGGCTGGTTTATGAGGACGGGCGGGTTTATGAGGACGGGCGGGTTTATGAGGACGGGCGGGTTTATGAGGACGGGCGGGTTTATGAGGACGGGGCTGGTTTATGAGGACGGGGCTGGTTTATGAGGACGGGGCTGGTTTATGAGGACGGGCGGGTTTATGAGGACGGGGCTGGTTTATGAGGACGGGCGGGTTTATGAGAACGGGCGGGTTTATGAGGCCGGGCGGGTTTATGAGGACGGGCGGGTTTATGAGGACGGGCTGGTTTATGAGGACGAGCGGGTTTATGAGGACGGGCTGGTTTATGAGGACGGGCGGGTTTATGAGGACGGGCGGGTTTATGAGGACGGGCGGGTTTATGAGGACGGGGCTGGTTTATGAGGACGGGGCTGGTTTATGAGGACGGGGCTGGTTTATGAGGACGGGGCTGGTTTATGAGGACGGGGCTGGTTTATGAGGACGGGCGGGTTTATGAGGACGGGCGGGTTTATGAGGACGGGCGGGTTTATGAGGACGGGCGGGTTTATGAGGACGGGCGGGTTTATGAGGACGGGCGGGTTTATGAGGACGGGCGGGTTTATGAGGACGGGCGGGTTTATGAGGACGGGCGGGTTTATGAGGACGGGCGGGTTTATGAGGACGGGCGGGTTTATGAGGACGGGCGGGTTTATGAGGACGGGCGGGTTTATGAGGACGGGCGGGTTTATGAGGACGGGCGGGTTTATGAGGACGGGCGGGTTTATGAGGACGGGCTGGTTTATGAGGACGGGCGGGTTTATGAGGACGGGCGGGTTTATAAATGAAAATGGTTTACACACCACTCAACGGATGGTTTAATATTAAAAAAAAATAAACCAACAATATACAATATGAATTTACATTTCAGATAAAAAATTTATTATTCTGTATGGAAAAATCATCCTGTCGTTGGTTATCTGCTGAATAAATCAAAAACTGCACTTAAAGACTAAGTCAGTATTTGACTTATTGCCCGGGATGGAGATTGGATCGGAAAATATAATCTAATAAAACCAATAATAGTCGTGAAAGAGATTGTAGGAAAAGTACAAAAAGCTTAATAATAATAATGGCAACAAGAGTAAAAACATTAAAGAGGCAAAAGAGGTGAGAAAACTTGTGTAAAGTTAAAATATATCTTAGTAAAGGAGTAATGTAGTCCAGGAGCGGAGGAAGTGACGGGGCTTGGAGCGGTGAATACTATCCCGGTGAGGGGGCAATGGGGCGGGCCATGGGTGTAGACACGGCACAAGTATTAAGGCAAGAGATGGGGAAGGGCTTAAGTGAGCAAGTCAGAAGGGCTTAAAATAAAGAATGACTTGAACATTCACAATCGACTAGTGTGTGGTCTGGTCAACTAAAATAAAGAGATGGGTGAGAATTTAAGAAAATAGATGTGACAGGGGTTACGAAAAGAGATGGGGCAGGGGTGATGGGGTCTGACAGTTGGGTGGACAGCACTTTGCATTCGTAGTCCTGAGGTTCCGGGTTCGATCCCTGGTGGAGGCGGAGACAAATGGGTAAAATGTTTCTTTCACCCTGATGACCCTGTTACCTAGCAGTAAATAGGTATCTGGGAGTTAGACAGCTGCTACGGGCTGCTTCCTGTGGGGTAACAAAAAGTAGGCCTGGTCGAGGACCGGGTCGCGGGGACGCTAAGCCCCGAAATCATCTCAAGATAATCTCAAGATAGGGGTTAAGAAAATAGATGGGGCAGGGGTTAAGAAAGAGAGATTAAGCAAACATGCATTTTCAATAATGCTAGATAATGCCAGCAACAACCAGTGCTAGCAGAAAATAGACACAGTAGCACTAGGAATATGTAGAAGGCATAGACCACTAAGACAAAAAAAGAGAGAGAAAAAGATGCAAACTGGAACGAGAACGGCGCTAAGGAAAGCTAAGAAAACAAATATCATAACTTTGTTTTTTGGAATTTTGTCCCGATGAGGGAGTGTAAACCTCAAACTGGTTAGGGAAAGGCAGATGTCGTGTTGATACAGAGTGTAGATATTTTCACCCTAAGTTATGCAAACTCTCAGTTAATGAGAGGAAATGCTACGATCTTCATTGGCCCGATTTCCACGTCAGAGGTACACAGCGCTATATAAGAGAAGTCCAATATAATAGCCCTGAAATTTTTTTAGAGGCAGGTACAAACAGAGGGAGAAACAGGCAGAAATGTGGCAGGAGTATGGATGGAGAGGGGGAAATGCCCAAGACTGGACTACAGTTCGGCATCAAGCCCACACATACTACACCCCCCAACTACACAGAGACTACCACACTCCCCAGTATCACTTCCAAAACTGGACAAACCATTGCCACAACAACACACCCTGGGTCAGGGTAGAGAGGAGGGAGAACTACCAAAACCTTCCAGAAGTGACACACAATATGGACAATCATTCATATTTGCAAACATTCAAGGTTTAAAGCCAAAGTCAAGAAATAAAGTTAAGTTCATAAATGGCCTCCTATTAGTCAAACTCAATATTTGGGGCATCCACGGAAACTCATACAAAAGATTACATGGATGGTGAAATCTGGATTCCAAATTATAATTTATATAAATGTGATAGAAAAACTAGGTCAAATGGAGGAGTAGGCCTGTATATTAAAGAGGACCTGGTATGCACAGAACTACTAAACTCAACTAATGAGGTGGTAGAGGTACTTGGAATGAAGGTAGGGAAACTAAACCTAATTATTATTCTAATATATAAACCACCAGATACAACGATTGAGGAATTCACAGAGCAGATGCACAAAATAGAGAACATACTTGACAACCTAGCAAACCCAGCTCCAGATATTATCTTCCTTGGAGATTTCAATTTACCAAGTCTAAGATGGAGAACGGCAAACACAAATTTCATAGCAGGGAATGACCCGGGAAATAACCAACCACAGGTCAGAGAACTTTTGAGATTCTATGACAAATTCTCGCTCAATCAACAGATTACAGAACCAACTAGGAACGAAAACACACTAGACTTGTTATTCACAAACAATGATGAACTAATCAGGGACATCACAATCTCGGATACTACATACTCAGACCATAAGCTCATTGAAGTGCGAACTAGCATAAATAACGGTAGTAGGTCTAAGAGACCCAACAAGCGAGAAGGAATATTCAATCAATTCAATTTCAACAATAAGAAGATTGACTGGGAAAAAATAAATGTAGACCTTGCAACCATTCAATGGGAGACGGTCTTAAGCGACAAAACTCCCACACAGGGAATAGCTCAACTGACAGCTGAAGCTTACAAGGTCTGCTTGAAGCACGTGCCTGTGAGGAGGGGCAGAAAGAGGACCACTCTAGAAAGAGAACGCAGACGACTGTACAGGAGAAGGAAAAAAAATAACGGAAATGCTTCGGCAGACACAACTATCACAAGCAAGGAAAACAAGCCTAAGCAGGGAGATTGAGGAAATAGAACAAACGTTGAAGCGATCATATGAGTCTGAGGAAATGGAATTGGAACAGAAAGCTATACAAGAGATAAGGAAAAATCCGAAATATTTTTTCACATACGCAAAATCAAAATCCAAAACCTCGACCAGTATTGGACCGTTAATTACAAATGAAGGTACGTACACAGAGGACAACAAAGGGATTAGTGAAATTCTAAGAAGCCAGTATGAGGCTATGTTTAGCACACCAGTAAACAACATGAAAGTTGATGACCCAGACAGCTTCTTTATGAATGACATTCAAGCTGCAGATAATATACGGATATTACCACAAACTCGGAAGACTTTGAAAGAGAAATTGACAATATGCCTATGCACTCAGCTCCTGGGCCTGACTCAAGGAATTCAATATTCATAAAGAAATGTAAAGTACCAGTAGCGAGAGCACTCAGCGTAATATGGAGAAAGAGCCTGGATACAGGAGAGATACCAGCAGCACTTAAATCTGCAGATATAGCTCCGTTGCACAAGGGGGGGGGGAGTAAAGCCTTGGCAAAAAATTATAGGCCAGTTGCACTAACATCTCGCATAATAAAAGTGTTTGAAAGAGTGATTAGGAATCAAATTTCTAGTTTTATGGAAAACAATGAATTGCACAATCCAGGACAACATGGATTTAGAGCGGGAAGATCCTGTCTGTCACAGTTACTCAACCACTATGACAAAATCACAGAAGCCCTAGAAGAAAAGCAAAATGCAGATGTTGTATACACAGACTTTGCAAAGGCGTTCGACAAATGTGACCATGGGGTGATAGCTCACAAAACGAGGTCAATGGGAATAACTGGAAAAGTAGGACGCTGGATACTCAATTTCCTGTCGAACAGAACACAAAGAGTAACAGTCAATCAGATAAAATCGAGTCCAAGCGATGTTAAAAGCTCTGTACCTCAAGGTACAGTCCTTGCACCGCTACTGTTCCTTATTCTCATATCTGATATAGACAAAAATACACGCCACAGCTTCGTGTCGTCCTTTGCAGATGACACAAAAATCAGCATGAAAATTACCTCTGCTGAAGACATTGAAAAACTACACGCAGATGTCAACAAAGTTTTCGATTGGGCAGCAGAAAATAACATGATGTTTAACAGTGATAAATTTCAGGTACTCAGGTACGGCAAAAATGAGGATCTGAAACATATTACAGGGTACAAAACACAATCGATTCTTCCCATAGTAGAAAAACAGCATGTCAAGGATTTGGGAATAATGATGTCCGACGATCTAACGTTTAGGGAGCATAACCAAGCAAATATCGCGTCAGCCAGAAAAATGATCGGATGGATTACGAGAACTTTCAAATCCAGGGATCCCATCACAATGGTTGTACTCTTCAAGTCACTTGTGTTGTCCCGTCGCGAGTACTGCTCAGTACTCACTTCCCCCCTTCAGAGCAGGAGAGATTGCTGAAATAGAGGGAATACAGAGAACATATACGGCACGCATAGACGAGATAAAACACCTAAATTATTGGGATCGTCTCAAAGCTCTCCAAATGTACTCTCTAGAAAGGAGACGAGAGAGATACCAAATAATATACACATGGAAAATACTGGAGGGTCAGGTCCCAAATCTACACAGTAAAATAACAACGTACTGGAGTGAACGATATGGAAGAAAATGCAAGATTGAACCAGTGAAGAGCAGAGGTGCCATAGGCACAATCAGAGAGCACTGTATAAACATCAGAGGTCCGCGGTTGTTCAACGTCCTTCCAGCGACTATAAGAAATATTGCCGGAACAACCGTGGACATCTTCAAGAGAAAACTGGACGGTTTTCTAAGAGAAGTTCCGGATCAGCCGGGCTGTGGTGGGTACGTGGCCCTGCGGGCCGCTCCAAGCAACAGCCTGGTGGACCAAACTCTCACAAGTCGAGCCTGGCCTCGGGCCGGGCTTGGGGAGTAGAAGAACTCCCAGAACCCCATCAACCAGGTATCACCCAGGTATCAACCAGACGCTACACACTATCCCAACAACGACGAGGAAGGCTGTGTAGGGAAATAGAAATGATCGAGCTGAAGCAGAGTTCAATGGGACGGCGTTAATACCTAATTGATGGGGTTCGCTCACCCTCCACCACTGACTCCAAATAGCATATTGCAAAGCTGCTGAATGTGTACAAGTCTGGAAACTATCCCCTTACAACCACAGGGGGATAGTTTTCCCTGGAAACTATCCCCCTGTGGTTTCACAGGCCATGCACATGAAGACTATCTCCCTTAGTAACGGACCAAGACCTAGCTTGGTTGGTCTCTAATGAGAGCCCATGTTTTGAGCAACATGATGACGCTACAATGGTGGTCTTAGGTGCGGTCAGTCTTAGGTTTGGTCATAATAACAACATACTGGAGTGAACGATATGGAAGAAAATGCAGGATTGAATCAGTGAAGAGCAGAGGTGCCATAGGCACAATCAGAGAACACTGTATAAACATCAGAGGTCGCCGGTTGTTCAGCGACTATAAGAAATATTTCCGAAACAACCGTGGACATCTTACCTTGAGGTTACCTTGAGGTGCTTCCGGGGCTTAGTGTCCCCGCGGCCCGGTCGTCGACCAGGCCTCCTTTTATCTTCAAGATAAAACTGGACTGTTTTCTAAGAGAAGTTCCGGATCAACCGGGCTGTGGTGGGTATGTGGGCCTGCGGGCCGCTCCAAGCAACAGCCTGGTGGACCAAACTCTCAAGTCGAGCCTGGCCTCGGGCCGGGCTTGGGGAGTAGAAGAACTCCCAGAACTCCATCAACCAGGTATCAACCAGGTGGTCAGTACGGGGACAGAAGGGTGTAGTAGTCTATGTAGAAGCGAGCACCGGACAGGCGCCGCCATCTTGGTAGCTACAGCCTGTGCAAAACAGTGGTGAATAGCAGTCAGGTCACCAGAGACCGGACTTGGGATAGCGTGACGTGACCCATGACGTCGACAGTCCACGTGACCTGTGATGACCCAGAATAACTCCAGTATGCCCCCCCCCCCACGCCGACACAGTAGCTGATCGGTGATTGGCTAACCCTCGCGAGACAGCTGGAAGCCGCCCAGAGCGTGATTCCACCTCACCGGTCACGCCATTCCTGCCGTGGGGTCACCAGCCAGCCACGACGTGCGAGCGCCTCTGAGAGACTACTAATGAGAACACCTCGTCCTAGTCCTCAGGTGCATCAAGGTAACACTCATTCCTTGTCAAATAACCTGCGAGCGGCTGGAATCCTGCAGTGTAATTATTTTTGTTGACTCAAGTAAAGTCCGGCTACGTCGAGATATCACGAGCGTTATATCCAGATGCAACAGGGCTGAAAAAAACATGGGTTACGATGGTAAGATATCACCTGAAGACAGTATATCACCTGAGGAGTTAATGATACAGTAAGGGGCAGGTGAACATTGAACGCAAACCCGCAGTGCAGCGAGAGGATCTGAAGGTGAAGTGCCTTAAACATATCAAAGTTAAGATGGAAGAGCCAGACAATAGCCACCACTCCGTGTCTCACACGAACCAGTGTAACCTGCCCCTCGTGTCCAACCATGCAAGTTGAACCACAGCTGATACAGCCTGTGGACCTTCCTTCACCCGAGGACCAGTCCACTCACCCGCTCAAGCTGCTGACCACGTGACCTGCCCAAGATTACCAGGTGTACCTCATGTGACGCCCAGTGCCAGTCCTGTGACGCCCAGTGCCAGTCCTGTGACGCCCAGTACCAGTCCTGTGATGCCCAGTGCCTGTCCTGTGACGCCCAGTACCAGTCCTGTGACGCCCAGTACCAGTCCTGTGATGCCCAGTGCCTGTCATGTGACGCCCAGTGCCAGTCCTGTGACGCCCAGTGCCAGTCCTGTGACGCCCAGTGCCAGTCCTGTGACACCCAGTGCCAGTCCTGTGACACCCAGTGCCAGTCCTGTGACACCCAGTGCCAGTCCTGTGACGCCCAGTGCCAGTCCTGTGACGCCCAGTGCCAGTCCTGTGACGCCCAGTACCAGTCCTGTGACGCCCAGTGCCTGTCCTGTGACGCCCAGTGCCTGTCCTGTGACGCCCAGTGCCAGTCCTGTGACACCCAGTGCCAGTCCTGTGATGCCCAGTGCCAGTCCTGTGATGCCCAGTGCCAGTCCTGTGATGCCCAGTGCCAGCCCCGTGACACCCAGTGCCAGTCCTGTGACGCCCAGTGCCTGTCCTGTGACGCCCAGTGCCAGTCCTGTGACACCCAGTGCCAGTCCTGACACCCAGTGCCAGCCCTGTGACACCCAGTGCCAGCCCCGTGACACCCAGTGCCAGTCCTGTGACGCCCAGTGCCTGTCCTGTGACGCCCAGTGCCAGTCCTGTGACGCCCAGTGCCAGCCCTGTGACACCCAGTGTCAGCCCTGTGACACCCAGTGCCTGTCCTGTGACACCCAGTGCCTGTCCTGTGACACCCAGTGCCAGTCCTGTGACGCCCAGTGCCTGTCCCGTGACACCCAGTGCCAGTCCCGTGACACCCAGTGCCAGTCCTGTGACACCCAGTGCCAGTCCTGTGACATCCAGTGCCAGCCCTGTGACACCCAGTGCCTGTCCTGTGATGCCCAGTGCCAGTCCTGTGACACCCAGTGCCTGTCCTGTGACACCCAGTGCCAGTCCTGTGACGCCCAGTGCCAGTCCTGTGACACCCAGTGCCAGTCCTGTGACGCCCAGTGCCTGTCCTGTGACGCCCAGTGCCAGTCCTGTGACGCCCAGTGCCTGTAATGTGACACCCAGTGCCAGCCCTGTGACACCCAGTGCCAGCCCTGTGACACCCAGTGCCAGTCCTGTGACACCCAGTGCCAGTCCTGTGACACACAGTGCCAGTCCTGTGACACCCAGTGCCAGTCCTGTGACACCCAGTGCCAGTCCTGTGACGCCCAGTGCCTGTCCTGTGACGCCCAGTGCCAGTCCTGTGACGCCCAGTGCCAGCCCTGTGACGCCCAGTGCCAGCCCTGTGACACCCAGTGCCTGTCCTGTGACACCCTGTGACACCCAGTGCCTGTCCTGTGACACCCAGTGCCAGTCCTGTGACGCCCAGTGCCTGTCCTGTGACACCCAGTGCCAGTCCCGTGACACCCAGTGCCAGTCCCGTGACACCCAGTGCCAGCCCTGTGACACCCAGTGCCTGTCCTGTGATGCCCAGTGCCTGTCCTGTGACACCCAGTGCCAGTCCCGTGACACCCAGTGCCAGTCCCGTGACACCCAGTGCCAGTCCCGTGACACCCAGTGCCAGTCCTGTGACACCCTGTGACACCCAGTGCCAGTCCCGTGACACCCAGTGCCAGTCCCGTGACACCCAGTGCCAGTCCTGTGACACCCAGTGCCAGCCCTGTGACACCCAGTGCCTGTCCTGTGACACCCAGTGCCTGTCCTGTGACACCCAGTGCCAGTCCCGTGACACCCAGTGCCAGTCCCGTGACACCCAGTGCCAGTCCCGTGACGCCCAGTGCCAGTCCCGTGACGCCCAGTGCCAGTCCTGTGACACCCAGTGCCAGTCCTGTGACACCCAGTGCCAGTCCTGTGATGCCCAGTGCCAGTCCTGTGACACCCAGTGCCAGTCCTGTGACACCCAGTGCCAGTCCTGTGACACCCAGTGCCAGTCCTGTGACACCCAGTGCCAGTCCTGTGATGCCCAGTGCTAGTCCTGAGACACCCAGTGCCAGTCCTGTGATGCCCAGTGCCAGTCCTGTGACACCCACTTTATCCCCCATCATCTGGAAGGAACTCTCATTTGTTTTTCCCCTTGCAACCGGCTAGTGATAGAAAAGCCGTGATTGTCTTAGGAAGTGTTGCTATAGGATTGTCTATGAAGCACCACATGGTCGGCCAGTGATGCGTCTTAAGTCTCGCTTGATGGGATATTAGATGTGGCAACACAAATCATAAGATAACGTAAGCTCCCGAGTATTAGACATAAGTTTTGTAAATAAACGTTGATTGTTTTTACAGCGGTGTATACATCAAGCCTTGTGTAATACTGCCACGCTCACCAAGGGACAGCAGCAGATACACTTCCATGCTCCCACCATATTAGGTCCCACTCAAACATATTATTAACGCGGAACACCAAATGGGAGATCTTTAGAGTGCTTCTCTAGCACTGAAGTGCCTCCCACCACCAAAGTGATCCTGGAGGAGGTGAAGCCTGCCGGAGAGGACGACCCCCCACAGAAGGACTCTTATGTGATAACGTACACCAAGATCCTGGACGCACTGCTCTTGTCTAAGTCCGAACTGATATTGTTGAAAATCGGCCATTGCAAAGTGGCGAGAACCGTTACCTTGCCTTGACCTTGTTAAATCCTACCATCCCACCCTGTGCCCTGGCACTTTCTGCCACTAAATATGCATATTTAGTTGCAGAAAGCATATTCTTGCTGTCACCACTTTCCCCCTCGCTCACAGAGTAACTGAACAAGGCTACAGAACCTTTTCTCTATTAAAAATATGGAGAAGCAACACCAAATGTACGTGTGGTATAAATAAGACTTTATAATTGCAATGGAACAATGACCAAACAATATGCGCCACACAGCGCAGTGTGCAAATCTCGTCTAAATATAACGTATAGTCTGGACTTGGCACCTGAACCGGTGGAGGTCGAACCGGAGGGGACAACTCTGATATAACTTATGTTGAGGAGGAATGCCCAGTGATCCCACAAGGATGAACACCGTCTACTGTCCTGGGACGAGAAGAGGGCCCCCACAAGCCACACTAAGCTGCCCTCCAGGTCATGGGGTCACCCACTCGAACAAAGGCCGTGTTCCCAAGGGAGGAGTGCGGGGTGGGGGGGAGGGGTCAGTAGAGTGAATGGCTAATAAGAGGGAAATGGTCGAGGAGTAAATGAGTACAAGAAGGAAGGCGAGTGCAGGAGGGAGAATCAATACCCATGGTGGAGGTGGGCGTCTTCCTCCAACCCCGCCTCATATACGCACCCTCACCCTACTTCCACACCTGAAACACATGCATCTACACCTCCCTCACCCCAACACACACACACACACACACACACACACACACACACACACACACACACACACACACACATACACATCGGGGCTGGCTGGCTCAGTGGACAACGCTCTAGACTCGTGGACCTAAGGACCGTCTTGAAGGGGTTTAATCCCGGCAGCCGGCGGAAAACAACAATCCGTTCTCGCAAATTCGTAAAGTCAATATTGACTTATTAACTACGTGCACAGGTGATATACTAAACATAATAGATACCCCTAAAAATATTCATAGAAAGCACCGACCTTACCTAACCTTGTTAGTATCTTAAGATAAGCATCTTATTGCTTCGTAATTACAATTATTACTTAACCTATACCTATTATAGGTTAGGTAATAATTGTAATTACGAAGCAATAAGATGCTTATCTTAAGATACTAACAAGGTTAGGTAAGGTCGGTGTTTTCTATGAATCTTTTTAAGGGTATCTATTATGTTAAGTATGTCACCTATGCACATATTTAATAAGTCAATATTGACATTAAATTTGCGAGAACGGGTTGAAAACAAATGGGCAGAGTTTCTTTCACCCTGATGCCCCTGTTACCTAGAGGTAAATAGGTACCTGGGAGTTAGACAGCTGTTACGGGCTGCGTCCTGTACTCACCTAGTTGTACTCACCTAGTTGTGCTTCCGGAGGTTGAGCTCTGGCTCTTTGGTCCCGCCTCTCAACCGTCAATCAACTGGTGTACAGGTTCCTGAGCCTATTGGGCTCTATCATATCTACACTTGAAACTGTGTATGGAGTCAGCCTCCACCACATTACTTCCTAATGCATTCCATTTGTCCACCACTCTGACAACTAAAAAAGTTCTTTCTAATATCTCTGTGGCTCATTTGGGCACTCAGTTTCCACCTGTGTCCCCTAGTGTGTGTGCCCCTTGTGTTAAATAGCCTGTCTTTATCAACCCTGTGTATGTGTGTGTGTGTGTGTGTGTGTGTGTGTGTGTGTGTGTGTGTGTGTGTGTGTGTGTGTGTGTGTGTGTACTCACCTAATTGTGCTTGCGTGGGTTGAGCTTTGCCTCTTTGGTCCCACATCTCAACCGTCAATCACCTGGTGTACAGATTCCTGAGCCTATTGGGCTCTATCATATCAACATTTAAAACTGTGTATGGAGTCAGCCTCCACCACGTCACTGCCTAATGCATTCCACCTGTTAACTACTCTGACACTGAAAAAATTCTTTCTAACGTCCCTGTGGCTCGTGTGTGTGTGTGTGTGTGTGGGGGGGGGGGGGGGGGGGGGGGAATTATAAATAGTAGTTAGTAACAGTTGATTGATTGACAGTTGAGAGGCGGGCCGAAAGAGCAGAACTCAACCCCGGCAAGCACAACTAGGTGAATACACACACACAATGAACACGCACGTTCAATTTAGTTTCTCTACTTCATTGTGTACCGTTACTCTGGCCTTCGTATGCCTGCTCCCGCCCTGGACCTTTCATTTCTTTGGACTGAAGTTGTAGTCAATTGTCCAGCCATACCTGCAGCCCAAGTTTCCCTAGAGAGCCCTTCAGTTATCCCTGCCCTCGTAGCGGTGAGGGGTGATACAGGTGCGGCTCCGACACCTGGCGCGGTCAACATAACGTCAATCAGCTACACCGATTGATCAACCCGTCCTCTTAAAAATAACGTCGCTTTTCGCTCGTATGCGCGCTATGGCCAAATGTGGACGTAATTTGAAATGAAATCGACTCACAAAAGTGACGTTCTGTTCCGTTTTCTGTTTGAGTCGTCTGGCTTACTTGGTACGGTTAGGAGAGGAAACTTTCAATTAACGTTTTTCATAACGTTTTGAAACTTATGAGAATTTCCTGCCCACCTAACCTATCAGAGGACCCTTAACTTATTATTGGCGAAAAAAAAATCCCAAATTTATTTTTATTTTTTTTTCATTTTCCTATTACGTCCACTTTCGGCCTTATGGGCAAACGGCCAAAAGCGACGTTATTTTTAAGAGGGCAGGTTGGATTGATCACTGCCTACCTCCCTTGTGTCTACCATGTTTAGCGTCTAGGGATCAATGGCCCCTTGGCCCGGTCTCCGACCAGGCCTCCCGGTTGCTGGACTGGTCAACCAGGCTGTTGGACGCGGCTGCTCGCAGCCTGACCTATGAGTCACAGTCTGGTTGATCAGGTATCCTTTGGAGGTGTTTATCCAGTTCTCTCTTGAACACTGTGAGGGGTCGGCTAGAGGGCGCCTGACAGCTGAGTGGACAGCGCTTCGGATTCGTAGTCCTGAGGTTCCGGGTTCGATCCTCGGTGGGGGCGGAAACAAACATGGGCAGAGTTTCTGTCACCCTGATGCTCCTGTTCACCTAGCAATAAATAGGTACCTTGGAGTTAGACAGCTGCTACGGGCTGCTTCCTGGAGGTGTGTAACAATAAGGAGGCCTGGTCGAGAACTGGGCCGCGGGGACGCTAAGCCCCGAAACTATCTCAAGATAAGATAGTTATGCCCCTTATGTGTAGCGGAAGCTGTTGAACAGTCTCGGACCTCTGATGTTGATAGAGTTCTCTCTCAGAGTACCTGTTGCACCTCTGCTCTTCAACGGGGGTATTCTGCACATCCTGCCATGCCTTCTGGTCTCATGTGGTGTTATTTCTGTGTGAATGTTTGGGACCAGCCCCTCTACTATTTTCAACGTGTAAATTATTATGTATCTCTCTCGTCTGCGCTCTAAAGAATACACATTTAGAACGTTTAATCGGTCCCAATAATTAAGATGACAGTGAATTCTAGCGGTAACGGGGCGTTGCAAGCTCTCCAGGTCAGCAACTTCTCCGGCTCTGAATGGGGTCGTTAGAGTGCAACAATATTCCACCCTAGAGAGCACTAGTGTCTTAAAAAGTATCATCATTGGCATGGCATCCATTGTTAGGAAGGTCCTTGATATCCAACCTGTCATTGTTCTTGTAGTCGTGACAGCTACTTTATGGTGTTCTATAAAGGTAAGGTCTTCCCACATAATTACTCCTAGATCCTTCACATTGATTTTTTCGTTCAATAGTGTGATTTGATTCAGTTTTATATATGGTTTGTTTTTATATTTTCATTTTTTCCGTAGTCAAGGAGATGGAACTTATTCTCATTAAACATGTTATTATCTGTGACCCATTGAAAGACCAAATTTACATCCGATTGGAGGTTTGCCGCGTCCTCTATATTGTCTACTTACATGAAAATCTTTGTGTCATCTGTAAGTGATGATACAGTGCTGTAGTTTGTATCCTTGTCTATGTCTGATATTAGCATGAGAAAAAATATCGGAGCAAATACGGTACCTTGGGGGACTGAGCTTTTCATAGTAATGATCCGGATTTTACTGTGTTGACTATTACACTCTGCGTTCTCTTCGCTAGGAAATTGAAGCTTCATCTCCCTACTTTGCCAGTAATTTCTTTTGTACGCATTTTGTGCGCAATAACACCGTGATCACATTTGTCGAAAGCTTTTGCAAAGTCTGTGTATATTACATCAGCGTTTTGCTCGTCTTCCATGGCACCTCAGGCCATATCACAGTGATCTAGCAACTGTGAGACGCAGGAGCGTCCTGCTCTGAACCCGTGTTGTCCAGGGTTATGTAGATGTTGTGATTCCATGTGATTTATAATCTTACTTCTTAACACTCTTTCAAAGATTTTTATGATGTGTGAAGTTAGAGCTATAGGTCTATAATTCTGTACATCTGCTTTACTACCTCCTTTGTGAAGTGGCACGATCTCCGCTGTTTTAAGTATGTCAGGGATGACGCCAGTATCTAGACTCCGTCTCCAAAGGATGTTTAGGGCCTGTGATAGTGGTGTTTTGCACTTCTTGATGAATACATAAACCAGGAGTCTGGGCCTGGTGCAGTGTGTATGGGTTATGACTTCAAATTCATGTGAGGTTTGGGTGCCATCTGATATATGGTTCGATGTTGGTGTCACATTCACGAAGAATTCATTTGGATCATTGATCTTCAACGTGGTCAGGAGTTCACTGAAAACAGAATCGTACTGAAGCCTCGGTATTTCACTCATTTATTTGTTGTCACCTGTGAAAGTTCCATCACCCTTGTGCAAGGGGCCCTATGCTGGATGCAGTTTTTGTTCTTATTTTTGCATGCGAGAAAAAGTATTCCGGGTTCCTCTCTATTTCACTTATGGCCTTTTGCTCCCTTTGCCTCTTTTGGATTTCATACGATTCTCTCAGCTTCAGCTCGATCATTTCTATTTCCCTACACAGCCGTCCTCGTCGTTGTTGGGATAGTGTGCAGCGTCTCAGGTGTTAAACTCGCTCCTCGGGGCAAAAACAAAAAAAGTTATGATATTTGTTTTGTTCGCCTATAAAGGGAGCGCCGTTCTCGTTCCAGTTTCATCTTTTTCTCTCTGTTTAGTGGTATATGTCGTCTACATGTATCTTAGTGATATATGTCGTCTACATGTATCTTAGTGATATATGTCGTCTACATGTATCTTAGTGATATATGTCGTCTACATGTATCTTAGTGATATATGTCGTCTACATGTATCTTAGTGATATATGTCGTCTACATGTATCTTAGTGATATATGTCGTCTACATGTATCTTAGTGATATATGTCGTCTACATGTATCTTAGTGATATATGTCGTCTACATGTATCTTAGTGATATATGTCGTCTACATGTTTCTTAGTGGTATATACCGTCTACATGTACCTTAGTGGTATCTACCGTCTACATGTACCTTAGGGGTATATACCGTCTCCATGTATCTTAGTGGTATCTACCGTCTACATGTATCTTAAGGGTATATACCGTCTCCATGTATCTTAGTGGTATATACCGTCTACATGTATCTCAGTGTTGTCGTGCCTATTGTCTCGGAGCACTGGTGTAAGTCTACATTATATAGTTGTTCTTCCCAGCATAGTTCAGCGAGGTCTTGGTTTATTCCTTCCCAGTTAATCATTTTGTTATTAAAATTGAATCTGCTGAATTCTTTTTCTCTGGTATTTGAGAGAGGCTGCACAGGTCTATAGCTCACACTCGTCGGAACTTAGATCAGGTCGTGATCTGAGTAACAAGTAGGTGTAATCATCATGTTCCTGATTAGCTCATCGTTGTTTGTAAAAAAAATATGGTCTGGTTGATACCTGGTTGATACCTGGTTGATGGGGTTCTGGGAGTTCTTCTACTCCCCAAGCCCGGCCCGAGGCCAGGCTTGACTTGTGAGAGTTTGGTCCACCAGGCTGTTGCTTGGAGCGGCCCGCAGGCCCACATACCCACCACAGCCCGGTTGGTCCGGCACTCCTTGGAGAAATAAGTCTAGTTTCCTCTTGAAAATGTCTAGGATGTTTTCTTTCCTAGTTGGCTCTACTATTTGCTGGTTTAAAGCAAATCTGTTACACATCTGCAGGATGAGTATACCAGAGAGAACTCTATCAACATCAGAGGCCCGAGACTGTTCAACACGCTTCCACTACACATAAGGAGCATAACTGGCCGACCCCTCACAGTGTTCAAGAGAGAACTGGATGAACACCTCCAAAGGATACCTGATCAACCAGGCTGTGACTCATACGTCAGGTTGCGAGCAGCCGCGTCCAACAGCCTGGTTGATCAGTCCAGCAACCAGGAGGCCTGGTCGACGACCGGGCCGCGGGGACGCTAAGCCCCGGAAGCACCTCAAGGTAACCTCAAGGTAAGGAGGTCATTTGTGTGTGACTGTTCATTCAGACTGCTTCCTGGGATTCCCTCTACTATAATAGTATTTGCCAAATTTTTTACTTTTTACATGTCGTAAGATGAAATCAGCAAGCATGATGATGATGTTAGGGGCAGGGTTTGTGAGGGTTTCCAAGCAGTGATCTATTTCCATAAGCTGGTCGTTAAACTGCTGAGGGTTGGCATCTGGTGATTTATATACGAGGACAATCACCCAGTTTAGACATTCTATTTTGGTTATATTATCCGCACTTCCATCATATCGTTAGTAGTGTTTAGCAACTCTATGTAGATGAGTGTATCTTTGATGTACACTGACCCCACCCTGTAGCCTGTAGCTGACCCCACCCTGTAGCCTGTAGCTGACCCCACCCTGTAGCCTGTAGCTGACCCCACCCTGTAGCCTGTAGCTGACCCCACCCTGTAGCCTGTAGCTGACCCCACCCTGTAGCTGACCCCACCCTGTAGCCTGTCTTTCCTCTCACATGTGAAACTACTGTACTCCGATATCCACATTTCACTGTCATAATAGTCCTTAAGTGTGAGTTTCAGTTAAAGCTGCCAACATTTGCCTCATTTAAGAGGCCAGTTATAAAGTGGACATTGTCTGTATTGCGTGTTTTGATATCTTGTATGTTGACAAACATGAAAGATGTTGTGGTATTTGTGGAGGTGTTGGGGGTATTGTACTTGTTGTTAGTATCTGTGGTTGTGTAGGTAAGGTGGCAAGGTTGCCTCGTTATCTGTGTCCTGTTTAGCGGCTGACAGATTTAACGGTATAGTTTGGGTAGTTCTTGCTATTCCTTTTCCTCTTACTAAAAAATCCTCCCCCCCCCCCCTGGTATGTATAAGTGCTGCTGTGTCCATAATGGCGCTCTAACGACTTTATTCGTTTTGTTCCTTAAATATGAAAATCTGGGCATTGTTCGCTAAAACACACTTTTTTTGGTTAGCGAATTTTTACAGTTTCAGGTGGAAGTATTTACAGTTATCAGAGTGATGTAACAGTCAGCTGTATAAGGGGGATGTATTATCTTGTATTAAAAACTGGTTTTGTATTGTATGAATAGATATGCGTGTGGGCGCGTGTTTGTGCGCTAGTTTAGTAGCCAGTTGGTAGGGTGACCGGCCTGGACCGTAGGGTGACCGGCCTGGACCGTAGGGTGACCGGCCTGGACCGTAGGGTGACCGGCCTGGACCGTAGGGTGACCGGCCTGGTCCGTATGGTGACCGGCCTGGACCGTAGGGTGACCGGCCTGGACCGTAGGGTGACCGGCCTGGACCGTAGGGTGACCGGCCTGGACCGTAGGGTGACCGGCCTGGACCGTAGGGTGACCGGCCTGGACCGTAAGGTGACCGGCAGGGGCCGTAAGGTGACCGGCCTGGACCGTTGGGTGACCGGCAGGGACCGTAGGGTGACCGGCAGGGACCGTAGGGTGACCGGCAGGGGCCGTAGGGTGACCGGCCTGGACCGTAGGGTGACCGGCAGGGGCCGTAGGGTGACCGGCAGGGGCCGTAGGGTGACCGGCAGGGGCCGTAGGGTGACCGGCAGGGGCCGTAGGGTGACCGGCAGGGGCCGTAGGGTGACCGGCCTGGACCGTTGGGTGACCGGCAGGGACCGTAGGGTGACCGGCAGGGACCGTAGGGTGACCGGCAGGGACCGTAGGGTGACCGGCAGGGGCCGTAGGGTGACCGGCCTGGACCGTAGGGTGACCGGCAGGGACCGTAGGGTGACCGGCAGGGACCGTAGGGTGACCGGCAGGGGCCGTAGGGTGACCGGCAGGGGCCGAAGGGTGACCGGCCTGGACCGTAGGGTGACCGGCAGGGGCCGTAGGGTGACCGGCAGGGGCCGTAGGGTGACCGGCAGGGGCCGTAGGGTGACCGGCAGGGGCCGTAGGGTGACCGGCCTGGACCGTAGGGTGACCGGCCTGGACCGTTGGGTGACCAGCAGGGACCGTAGGGTGACCGGCAGGGGCCGTAGGGTGACCGGCAGGGGCCGTAGGGTGACCGGCCTGGACCGTAGGGTGACCGGCAGGGACCGTAGGGTGACCGGCAGGGACCGTAGGGTGACCGGCAGGGACCGTAGGGTGACCGGCCTGGACCGTAGGGTGACCGGCCTGGACCGTTGGGTGACCGGCAGGGACCGTAGGGTGACCGGCCTGGACCGTAGGGTGACCGGCAGGGACCATAGGGAGACCGACCTGGACCGTAGGGTGACCGGCAGGGACCGTAGGGTGACCGGCAAGGACCGTAAGGTGACCGGCCTGGACCGTAGGGTGACCGACCTGGACCGTAGGGTGACCGACCTGGACCGTTGGGTGACCGCCAGGGACCGTTGGGTGACCGCTAGGGACCGTTGGGTGACCGGCAGGGACCGTTGGGTGACCGGCAAGGACCGTTGGGTGACCGGCAGGAACAGTAGGGTGACCGGCCTGGACCGTTGGGTGACCGTAGGGTGACCGACCTGGACCGTTGGGTGACCGGCAAGGACCGTAGGGTGACCGGCAGGGACCGTAGGGTGACCGACCTGGACCGTTGCGTGACCGGCAGGGACCGTAGGGTGACCGACCTGGACCGTTGGGTGACCGGCAAGGACCGTAGGGTGACTGGCCTGGACCGTTGGGTGACCGGCCTGGACCGTTGGGTGACCGCCAGGGACCGTTGGGTGACCGCCAGGGACCGTTGGGTGACCGCCAGGGACCGTTGGGTGACCGGCAGGGACCGTTGGGTGACCGCCAGGGACCTTTGGGTGACCGGCAAGGACCGTAGGGTGACCGGCAGGGACCGTAGGGTGACCGGCCTGGACCGTTGGGTGACCGGCCTGGACCGTTGGGTGACCGGCCTGGACCGTTGGGTGACCGGCCTGGACCGTTGGGTGACCGGCCTGGACCGTAGGGTGACCGACCTGGACCGTTGGGTGACCGGCAAGGACCGTAGGGTGACCGGCAGGGACCGTAGGGTGACCGACCTGGACCGTTGCGTGACCGGCAGGGACCGTAGGGTGACCAACCTGGACCGTTGGGTGACCGACCTCGACCGTTGGGTGACCGACCTGGACCGTTGGGTGACCGACCTGGATCGTTGGGTGACCTGGTTGATATCTGGTTGATGGGGTTCTGGGAGTTCTTCTACTCCCCCAAGCCCGGCCCGAGGCCAGGCTTGACTTGTGAGAGTTTGGTCCACCAGGCTGTTGCTTGGAGCGGCCCGCAGGCCCACATACCCACCACAGCCCGGTTGGTCCGGCACTCCTTGGAGGAATAAATCTAGTTTCCTCTTGAAAATGTCCACGGTTGTTCCGGCAATATTTCTTATGCTTGCTGGGAGGACGTTGAACAACCGCGGACCTTTGATGTTTATACAGTGTTCTCTGATTGTGCCTATGGCACCTCTGCTCTTCACTGGCTCTATTCTACATTTTCTTCCATATCGTTCACGCCAGTACGTTGTTATTTTACTGTGTAGATTTGGTACTTGGCCCTCCAGTATCTTCCAGATGTATATTATTTGATATCTTTCTCGTCTTCTTTCTAGTGAGTACATTTGGAGGGCTTTGAGACGATCCCAATAATTTAGGTGCTTTATCGCGTCTATGCGTGCCGTATATGTTCTCTGTATTCCCTCTAATTCAGCAATCTCTCCTGCTCTGAAGGGGAAAGCGAGTACTGAGCAGTACTCAAGACGGGACAACACAAGTGACTTGAAGAGTACAACCATTGTGATGGGATCCCTGGATTTGAAAGTTCTCGTAATCCATCCGATCATTTTTCTGGCTGTCGGAATATTTGCTTGGTTATGCTCCTTAAACGTTAGGTCGTCAGACATTATTATTCCCAAATCCTTTACATGCTGTTTTCCTACTATGGGTACATTTGATTGTGTTTTGTACTCTGTATTATGTTTAAGGTCCTCATTTTTACCGTACCTGAGTACCTGGAATTTATCACTGTTAAACATCATGTTATTTTCTGATGCCCAGTCGAAAACTTTATTAATATCCGCTTGAAGTTTTTCAATGTCTTCAGCCGAGGTAATTTTCATACTGATTTTTGTGTCATCTGCAAAGGATGATACGAAGCTGTGACTTGTATTTTTGTCTATATCTGATATAAGAATAAGGAAAAGCAGCGGTGCAAGGACTGTACCCTGAGGTACAGAGCTTTTAACTGCACTTGGACTAGATTTTATATGGTTGACCGTTACTCGCTGGGTCCTGTTTGACAGAAAACTGAGTATCCAGCGTCCTACTTTACCGGTTATTCCCATTGACTTCATTTTGTGTGCTATCACGCCATGGTCACATTTATCGAAAGCCTTTGCGAAGTCCGTGTATATCACATCAGCATTCTGTTTTTCTTCTAATGCCTCAGTGACTTTGTCGTAGTGCTCAAGTAGCTGTGAGAGGCACGATCATCCCGCTCGAAATCCATGTTGGCCTGGGTTGTGAAGGTCATTGGTCTCCATGAAATTGGTGACCTGACTCCTAATCACTCTCTCAAATACTTTTATGATGTGCGATGTTAGTGCAACTGGTCTATAATTTTTTGCCAATGCTTTGCTCCCTCCCTTGTGTAGAGGGGCTATGTCTGCTACTTTAAGTGCATCTGGTATCTCCCCCGTGTCCAAGCTCTTCCTCCACACTATACTGAGTGCCTGTGCTACCGGCACTTTGCATTTCTTTATAAATATTGAATTCCATGAGTCTGGACCTGGGGCCGAGTGCATGGGCATGTTTTCAATTTCTCTTTCAAAATTTATTGTGCTCGTGTTTATATCAGTTATATTTACAGGGGATTGAATATCCGGCATAAAGAAATTGTCTGGATCTTCCACCTTCATGTTGTTTATTGGAGTGCTAAACATGTCCTCATACTGCTTTTTTAGGATTTCACTAATTTCTTTGTCATCCTCCGTGTATGAACCTTCACTTGTACGAATAGGTCCAATACTGGCAGTGGTTTTTGCTTTTGATTTTGCACATGAGAAGAAATATTTTGGATTTTTCTTTATTTCCTGAATTGCTTTCTGTTCTAACTGTCTTTCTTCAGTTTCATATGAGTGTTTCAATTTCCGCTCGATTTCTTCAATCTCCCTATTTAAATTATTCCTTCTTTGACGGGAAATTCGTGTCTGCATAAGCAGTTCCGTTATTTTTTTCCTGCGTTTATAGTGTCGTCTGCGTTCTCTTTCTACGTTAGATCTCTTTCTGGCTTTCCTCAAAGGAACATGTTTCAGACAGACTTGATACGCTTCTGAAGTCAGTTTTTCTATTCCTTCTGTAGGACTTGTATTACTTAGAACAGTTTCCCATGGAATGTTTGTAAGTTCCCTGTTTATTATCTCCCAGTCTATCCTTTTATTATTAATATTGAATTTACTGAAAAGCCCCTCTCGCTTGGTCAACGTTTTAGGTCTATTCTGAGTATTGATGGTCGTTTGCACTTCAATGAGCTTGTGATCTGAGTATGTGGTATCTGATATCGTAATGTCTCTGATAATGTCTTCATTGTTCGTAAAGACCAGATCTAGAATATTTTCATTTCTCGTTGGCTCCGATATCAGCCGAGTGAAAATTTGTCACAGAATCTAAGTAGTTCTTTAATCTGTGGTTGGTTAGGTCCTGATAGATTTCCTGGTATAATATTATTGTTTGCTATTTTCCACCTGAGACTAGGCAAGTTGAAGTCACCTAGGAAGATAATATCAGGTATCGGGTTCTCCAAATTATCAAGGCTATTCTCTATTTTGCTTATCTGTTCTGTGAATTCCTCAGCCGTTGCATTTGGCGGTTTGTATATTAGAATAATCACTAAATTTATTTTCTCTATTTTTAATCCCAGTACCTCTACCACCTCATTTGTAACGTTTAGGAGCTCCGAGCATACAAGGTCTTCCCTAATATACAGACCCACTCCTCCATGTGACCTAATTTTCCTATCACACCTGTATAGGTTATATCCTGGAATCCAGATCTCACTGTCCAACAATTCCCCTGCATGGGTTTCTGTGAAAGCTCCAAATACTGCATTTGACTCCGTGAGGAGGCCATTTATGAACTGTACTTTGTTGTTTGATCTTGTTTTCAGTCCTTGTATGTTGGCAAAGATGAATGAGGTTACTCTATTAGTGATTAGTTTGACTGGGAGACTTTTTAGGCAAGCCCATTATGCGTGGACATAATGAGTTTGTTCTGACCAGTATTGATTGTTGTAGGGCAGTTGTCTGTCGTAGTTGTAGTTCCCTTTCGGTGTGTAATTGTATCTGTAATTCTGGAATGCAAGTGGATCTGGCATCCAGTTCCATACACTCTCCATGCTGCTCCTTTTGAATTCTCTGCCGGTCTGGTATAAAAAATTTATAGAGTTTCCTCCAAATTCATTATCCTGCTTGCCACTCTTTATGTCCGGCAAGGACCGTAGGGTGACCGGCCTGGACCGTAGGGTGACCGACCTGGACCGTTGGGTGACCGACCTGGACCGTTGGGTGACCGACCTGGACCGTTGGGTGACCGACCTGGACCGTAGGGTGACCGGCAGGGACCGTAGGGTGACCGGCAGGGACCGTTGGTTGACCGGCCTGGACCGTTGGTTGACCGGCCTGGACCGTTGGTTGACCGGCCTGGACCGTTGGTTGACCGGCCTGGACCGTTGGGTGACCGACCTGGACCGTTGGGTGACCGACCTGGACCGTTGGGTGACCGACCTGGACCGTTGGGTGACCGACCTGGACCGTAGGGTGACCGGCAGGGACCGTAGGGTGACCGGCAGGGACCGTTGGTTGACCGGCCTGGACCGTTGGTTGACCGGCCTGGACCGTTGGTTGACCGGCCTGGACCGTTGGTTGACCGGCCTGGACCGTTGGGTGACCGACCTGGACCGTTGGGTGACCGGCAGGGACCGTAGGGTGACCGGCAGGGACCGTTGGGTGACCGGCAGGGACCGTTGGGTGACCGGCCTGGACCGTTGGGTGACCGGCCTGGACCGTAGGGTGACCGGCAGGGACCGTTGGGTGACCGGCCTGGACCGTAGGGTGACCGGCAGGGACCGTTGGGTGACCGGCAGGGACCGTTGGGTGACCGGCAGGGACCGTTGGGTGACCGGCAGGGACCGTTGGGTGACCGGCAGGGACCGTTGGGTGACCGGCAGGGACCGTTGGGTGACCGGCAGGGACCGTTGGGTGACCGGCAGGGACCGTAGGGTGACCGGCAGGGACCGTTGGGTGACCGGCCTGGACCGTAGGGTGACCGGCAGGGACCGTTGGGTGACCGGCCTGGACCGTAGGGTGACCGGCAGGGACCGTTGGGTGACCGGCCTGGACCGTAGGGTGACAGGCAGGGACCGTAGGGTGACCGGCAGGGACCGTAGGGTGACCGGCAGGGACCGTAGGGTGACCGACCTGGACCGTAGGGTGACCGACCTGGACCGTAGGGTGACCGACCTGGACCGTAGGGTGACCGACCTGGACCGTTGGTTGACCGACCTGGACCGTAGGGTGACCGACCTGGACCGTTGGTTGACCGACCTGGACCGTAGGGTGACCGACCTGGACCGTAGGGTGACCGACCTGGACCGTTGGTTGACCGACCTGGACCGTAGGGTGACCGACCTGGACCGTTGGTTGACCGACCTGGACCGTAGGGTGACCGACCTGGACCGTTGGTTGACCGACCTGGACCGTAGGGTGACCGACCTGGACCGTAGGGTGACCGACCTGGACCGTAGGGTGACCGACCTGGACCGTAGGGTGACCTCCCAGGGTATTATCACTTATGTAATTAGCAGAGTACCCACTCAACTTGTGCTCTGTGTTACATCTTTCCACAACTGCACTTGCAATAGAGTAGTTTTGAGATCTTTAGACCTGTGTACATGGTTGGATGAAGTTATTGTATAAATATCATATGTGTTACCATCCGGATATAATTATTACATAAGTTGATTTCCATATTCAATTTGCAAAAGTGAGTAGGTTACTGTCGACATGCGGTATTAAGTTGTCAATTACTCCTTAAAATTTTGCCACGAGGGGCGAGTTTATTGGACAGCGCCACTCATCCTGTGAGTGGACACACCGCCATAGTGACAGTATTGGGCAGCCTCACTCATCCTGTGAGTGGACACACCGCCATAGTGACAGTATTGGGCAGCGCCACTCATCCTGTGAGTGGACACACCTCCATAGTGACAGTATTGGGCAGCGTCACTCATCCTGTGAGTGGACACACCGCCATAGTGACAGTATTGGGCAGCGACACTCATCCTGTGAGTGGACACACCTCCATAGTGACAGTATTGGGCAGCGTCACTCATCCTGTGAGTGGACACACCGCCATAGTGACAGTATTGGGCAGCGCCACACATCCTGTGAGTGGACACACCGCCATAGTGACAGTATTGGGCAGCGCCACTCATCCTGTGAGTGGACACACCCCCATAGTGACAGTATTGGGCAGCGTCACTCATCCTGTGAGTGGACACACCGCCACAGTGACAGTATTGGGCAGCGTCGTTCATCCTGTGAGTGGACACACCGCCATAGTGATAGTATTGGGCAGCGACACTCATCCTGTGAGTGGACACACCTCCATAGTGACAGTATTGGACAGCGTCACTCATCCTGTGAGTGGACACACCGCCATAGTGACAGTATTGGGCAGCGCCACTCATCCTGTGAGTGGACACACCTCCATAGTGACAGTATTGGGCAGCGTCACTCATCCTGTGAGCGGACACACCGCCATAGTGACAGTATTGGGCAGCGCCAGTCATCCTATGAGTGGACACACCGCCATAGTGACAGTATTGGGCAGCGTCACTCATCCTGTGAGTGGACACACCGCCATAGTGACAGTATTGGGCAGCGACACTCATCCTGTGAGTGGACACACCTCCATAGGGACAGTATTGGGCAGCGTCACTCATCCTGTGAGTGGACACACCGCCATAGTGACAGTATTGGGCAGCGCCACTCATCCTGTGAGTGGACACACCTCCATAGTGACAGTATTGGGCAGCGTCACTCATCCTGTGAGTGGACACACCGCCATAGTGACAGTATTGGGCAGCGCCAGTCATCCTATGAGTGGACACACCGCCATAGTGGCAGTATTGGGCAGCGTCACTCATCCTGTGAGTGGACACACCGCCATAGTGACAGTATTGGACAGCGCCACTCATCCTGTGAGTGGACACACCGCCATAGTGAGTATTGGGCAGCGCCACTCATCCTGTGAGTGGACACACCGCCATAGTGACAGTATTGGGCAGCGCCACCCATCCTGTGAGTGGACACAACGCCATAGTGACAGTATTGGGCAGCGCCACTCATCCTGTGAGTGGACACACCGCCATAGTGACAGTATTGGGCAGCGTCACTCATCCTGTGAGTGGACACACCGCCATAGTGACAGTATTGGGCAGCGCCAGTCATCCTATGAGTGGACACACCGCCATAGTGACAGTATTGGGCAGCGTCACTCATCCTGTGAGTGGACACACCGCCATAGTGACAGTATTGGGCAGCGACACTCATCCTGTGAGTGGACACACCTCCATAGTGACAGTATTGGGCAGCGTCACTCATCCTGTGAGTGGACACACCGCCATAGTGACAGTATTGGGCAGCGCCACTCATCCTGTGAGTGGACACACCTCCATAGTGACAGTATTGGGCAGCGTCACTCATCCTGTGAGTGGACACACCGCCATAGTGACAGTATTGGGCAGCGCCAGTCATCCTATGAGTGGACACACCGCCATAGTGGCAGTATTGGGCAGCGTCACTCATCCTGTGAGTGGACACACCGCCATAGTGACAGTATTGGACAGCGCCACTCATCCTGTGAGTGGACACACCGCCATAGTGAGTATTGGGCAGCGCCACTCATCCTGTGAGTGGACACACCGCCATAGTGACAGTATTGGGCAGCGCCACCCATCCTGTGAGTGGACACAACGCCATAGTGACAGTATTGGGCAGCGCCACTCATCCTGTGAGTGGACACACCGCCATAGTGACAGTATTGGGCAGCGTCACTCATCCTGTGAGTGGACACACCGCCATAGTGACAGTATTGGGCAGCGCCACTCATCCTGTGAGTGGACACACCGCCATAGCAGCATGTACAACACTCCCCAATAGGAAGAAAACCCGCTTTGTTGTTCATCCTGTCACTTGTACCCAGACACAGCTGGGACTTGCTTAACTGTCTCAAGTGAACAGGTCATCACACAAGAAGATTAACATTGTCAACCCTTATTCCTTATTTTATAGACAAATAATGTCACAAGAGTAGCAGCGGTGTTACCATTCAAGCGTTACAGCGACACGTTCCTGTATTTAGAGTATTTCTGCAGTGTCTTGGCTGGTTATACTGGCATGTTCCACTTGTTCCTCCTGACGGCCCATAGTTCCACCCACCTCGTGCACAATATCGGCAAGCTCCAGGGTCATGCTGTGTCTGCCATGGTTTATCTCCACTACACTCTGTGGAGGCTCTTTCTTGATAGGATAGGATAGCACAGGATCCTGCAGATTTGTTGCTACTCACTAACTTCCTTTTCTCTCACGGGAGACATCTCCCGTCACGTAGGGTGCAGTCACACCTCCACAGATCACCAGTATCATCTATTGATACTGGTAATGGCTTAAAATGGCCACCACTTACGGGCTACTCATGCCCGTGCCACCTTTTGGATGGCTTAATCTTCATCAATCAATCAATTCCTTTTCTGTTGTGTCTGGGTATGTGCTGGCACTGTGTTCATTAATAGTCTCTACCACTGTGCTTTCATTGTGTAGTCCACCCGTGCCTTCACATACCTGGACCGCCTGTACTCTCCGTTTGCAAGTCTCAACAATTTCCGAGCATGCAGTAATGAGGTGCTCTCTATCCTCTTCGGAGGAAAGGTTTTTCAACAAATTTGATGTTTTCAGAAAAAGGTAATTATCCTAATCGCAAATCCAATATAACGAGGTATTTGTCCAAGGCCCTGGACAATGCCTTACCGTCCTAGACAATACCAGTGCGCTCTGGACAAAGTCATACCGCCCTGGACAGAGCCAGAGTGCCCTAGACAAAGCCATACCGTCCTGGACAATACCAGTGCGCTCTGGACAAAGTCATACCGCCCTGGACAAAGCCAGAGTGCCCTTGACAAAGCCATACCGTCCTGGACAATACAAGTGCGCTCTGGACAAAGCCAGAGTGCCCTAGACAAAGCCATACCGTCCTGGACAATGCCACTGCGCTCTGGACAAAGTCATACCGCCCTGGACAAAGCCATACCGTCCTGGACAATACCAGAGCGCCCTGGACAGAGCCAGAGCGCCATGGACAGAGCCAGAGCGCCTTGGACAGAGCCAGAGCGCCCTGGAGAACCATAAGGTACTGGGCAAAGCCATACCGTTCTGGACAAAGCCAGTGCGCCCTGGACAAAGCCATACCGACCTGGACAAAACCAGTGCGCCCTGGACAAAGCCAGTGCGCCCTGGACAAAGCCAGAGTGCCCTGGACAAAGCCAGTGCGCCCTGGACAAAGCCATACCGACCTGGACAAAGCCAGTGCGCCCAGGACAAAGCCAGAGTGCCCTGGACAAAGCCATACCGTCCAGGACAAAGCCATACCGTCCTGGACAAAGCCATACCGTCCTGGACAAAGTCATACCGTCCTGGACAAAGCCATACCGTCCTGGACAAAGCCATACCGTCCTGGACAAAGCCATACCGTGCTGGACAAAGCCATACCGTGCTGGACAAAGTCATACCGCCCTGGACATAGCCATAGTGCCCTAGACAAAGCCATACCGTCCTGGACAATACCAGTGCGCTCTGGACAAAGTCATACCGCCCTGGACAAAGCCATACCGTCCTGGACAATACCAGAGCGCCCTGGACAGAGCCAGAGCGCCATGGACAGAGCCAGAGCGCCTTGGACAGAGCCAGAGCGCCCTGGAGAACCATAAGGTACTGGGCAAAGCCATACCGTTCTGGACAAAGCCAGTGCGCCCTGGACAAAGCCATACCGACCTGGACAAAACCAGTGCGCCCTGGACAAAGCCAGTGCGCCCTGGACAAAGCCATACCGACCTGGACAAAACCAGTACGCCCTGGACAAAGCCAGAGTGCCCTGGACAAAGCCAGTGCGCCCTGGACAAAGCCAGAGTGCCCTGGACAAAACCATACCGTCCAGGACAAAGCCATACCGTCCTGGACAAAGCCATACCGTCCTGGACAAAGCCATACCGTCCTGGACAAAGCCATACCGTCCTGGACAAAGCCATACCGTCCTGGACAAAGCCATACCGTCCTAGACAAAGCCATACTGTCCTAGACAAAGCCATAACGTCCAGGACAAAGCCATACCGTCCTGGACAAAGCATACCGTCCTGGACAAAGCCATACCGTCCAGGACAAAGCCATACCGTCCTAGACAAAGCCATACCGTCCTAGACAAAGCCATACCGTCCAGGACAAAGCCATACCGTCCTGGACAAAGCCATACCGTCCTGGACAAAGCCATACCGTCCTGGACAAAGCCATACCGTCCAGGAGAAAGCCATACCGACCTAGACAAAGCCATACCGTCCTGGACAAAGCCATACCGTCCTGGACAAAGCCATACCAACCTAGACAAAGCCATACCGTCCTGGACAAAGCCATACCGTCCAGGACAAAGCCATACCGTCCAGGACAAAGCCATACCGTCCTGGACAAAGCCATACCGTCCTGGACAAAGCCATACCGTCCAGGACAAAGCCATACCGTCCTGGACAAAGCCATACCGTCCAGGACAAAGCCATACCGTCCTGGACAAAGCCATACCGTCCAGGACAAAGCCATACCGTCCTAGACAAAGCCATACCGTCCAGGACAAAGCCATACCGTCCTGGACAAAGCCATACCGTCCTGGACAAAGCCATACCGTCCAGGAGAAAGCCATACCGACCTGGACAAAGCCATACCGACCTAGACAAAGCCATACCATCCTGGACAAAGCCATACCGTCCTGGACAAAGCCATACCGACCTAGACAAAGCCATACCGTCCTGGACAAAGCCATCCCGTCCAGGACAAAGCCATACCGTCCAGGACAAAGCCATACCGTCCTGGACAAAGCCATACCGTCCAGGACAAAGCCATACCGTCCTGGACAAAGCCATACCGTCCAGGACAAAGCCATACCGTCCAGGACAAAGCCATACCGTCCTGGACAAAGCCATACCGTCCAGGACAAAGCCATACCGTCCTGGACAAAGCCATACCGTCCTGGACAAAGCCATACCGTCCTGGACAAAGCCATACCGTCCTGGACAAAGCCATACCGTCCTGGACAAAGCCATACCGTCCTGGACAAAGCCATACCGTCCTGGACAAAGCCATACCGTCCTGGACAAAGCCATACCGTCCAGGACAAAGCCATACCGTCCAGGACAAAGCCATACCGTCCAGGACAAAGCCATACCGTCGTGGCCAGAGACCAGCCAGGCCAAGCAGTAGCCAGGGCCAGCAGGGAGACACCACCAGGTCGGCCTCCCCCACCACCAATACTCCCGTGTTGCTCCCACATAAACACACAACTTTTACCTTCGTATTATCTGGCCAGAATTAATTTGATCCCGATATTTATCACCTTTTAACTTAGACTATTTCCACCCGATATTAAAGTTATGTTGACAATACAAAGTCACAAGTTTAGGAAGACAAGTGACCCATGAGTGAGTGTGTGTACGAGTTACTGCTTACATGTTCTTGCTGGGTCGAGTGCTAGCTCCTGAGATCCACCTTACCATCTGTCTTGTTTTGTTTACCCCAGTCAGCCCAGTGTGAGGCCAGAGTCACGTGGTGTGTGAGGGGCCAGGAGTCACGTGGTGTGTGAGGGGCCAGGAGTCACGTGGTGTGTGAGGGGCCAGGAGTCACGTGGTGTGTGAGGGGCCAGGAGTCACGTGGTGTGTGAGGGGCCAGGAGTCACGTGGTGTGTGAGGGGCCAGGAGTCACGTGGTGTGTGAGGGGCCAGGAGTCACGTGGTGTGTGAGGGGCCAGGAGTCACGTGGTGTGTGAGGGGCCAGGAGTCACGTGGTGTGTGAGGGGCCAAGAGTCACGTGGTGTGTGAGGGGCCAGGAGTCACGTGGTGTGAGGGGCCAGGAGTCACGTGGTGTGTGAGGGGCCAGGAGTCACGTGGTGTGTGAGGGGCCAGGAGTCACGTGGTGTGTGAGGGGCCAGGAGTCACGAGTGTGTGAGGGGCCAGGAGTCACGTGGTGTGTGTGAGGGGCCAGGAGTCACGTGGTGTGTGTGAGGGGCCAGGAGTCATGTGGTGTGTGAGGGGCCAGGAGTCACGTGGTGTGTGAGGGGCCAGGAGTCACGTGGTGTGTGTGAGGGGCCAGGAGTCACGTGGTGTGTGTGAGGGGCCAGGAGTCACGTGGTGTGTGTGAGGGGCCAGGAGTCACGTGGTGTGTGAGGGGCCAGGAGTCACGTGGTGTGTGAGGGGCGCCAGGAGTCACGTGGTGTGTGAGGGGCCAGGAGTCACGTGGTGTGTGAGGGCCAGGAGGGGACATGGTGTGTGAGGGGCCAGGAGTCACGTGGTGTGTGAGGGGCCAGGAGTCACGTGGTGTGTGAGGGGCCAGGAGTCACGTGGTGTGTGAGGGGCCAGGAGTCACGTGGTGTGTGAGGGGCCAGGAGTCACGTGGTGTGTGAGGGGCCAGGAGTCACGTGGTGTGTGAGGGGCCAGGAGTCACGTGGTGTGTGAGGGGCCAGGAGTCACGTGGTGTGTAAAACGATGTCCCTCCATATACAGTTTCAAATGTAGATATGATAGAGCCCAGTAGTAGGCTCAAGGTAAGGTAACCATTTGATTGACAGTTGAGAGTCGGAGCCAAAGAGCCAGAGCTCAACCCTCACAAGCACAACTAGGTGAGCACCTCGGCTGAACACAGGAAGGTGAACAAAGCGTGAACCTCAGTTCCTCAGGTTTTCCCAGCATGATCAACCAAGCATAACCTAACCAGAATAACAGATGGAGACAACTAAACAAACTCCTCAAGAAGAAGAAAGTAATATTAAAGAATGAGAATAACAATATAATCCTCCTGAACATGACACTTTAGTTCTCCTCCTACCATGTATGACGAGCATATTACTGAAGGTGAGGTGATAGCAGGACTGTGCAGGTCTGGTGCGTGACTCCAACCACCCACACTCACCCACACCCACCCCCCTACACCCACACACACAACCCACCCCCCTACACCCACACACACAACCCACCCCCCTACACCCACACACACAACCCACCCCCCTACACCCACACACACAACCCACCCCCCTTACACCCACACACACAACCCACCCCCCTACACCCACCCCCTACACCCACACACACAACCCACCCCCCTACACCCACACACACAACCCACCCCCCTACACCCACACACACAACCCACCCCCCTACACCCACACACACAACCCACCCCCCTACACCCACACACACAACCCACCCCCCTACACCCACACACACCCACCCCCCTACACCCACACACACAACCCACCCCCCCTACACCCACACACACAACCCACCCCCCTACACCCATACACCCACCCCCTACACCCACACACACAACCCCCCCCCCACACAGGCCTGGTGACTGAGTGGACAGCACTCGGGGTTCGTAATTCTGGGTCCGGGGATCGATCCCCCGGCGATGGCGGAAAAAAATGGGCAGTTTCTGTCACCCTGATGCACCTGTTCACCTAGTAGTAAATAGGTACCTGATAGACAGCTTTTACGGGCTGACTGTTCCTGGGGGAGGGGGGAAGAGGACAAAAATAAGATGATTGACAGTTGAGAAGCGGGCCCAAAGAGCCAGAGCTCAACCCCCGCAAGCACAACTAGGTGAGTACAAGTAGGTACGTACACACACACATGCATATACAACATGTGAAGGAGACATTACACCTGGTCAAAGCTATGATGTGTTGTCTGGGGAGAGAGTTGTATAGCTGGCCAAAGCTATTTAAGGCACTGATAAGGTAATTAAGTGGTAGGCGGTGAAGGCAGATTTTCTGACATTCACAATTGTGTTTTATGTTTACAAATTTATGAACAAAAAAATTAAGTTAAGTGACAGGTTACTGTTTCTCTTAGTCCCATAATGGTAAAATTCTAGAAGGTAGTGCGGGAGCCGGTTGGCCGAGCGGACAGCACGCTGGACTTGTGATCCTGTGGTCCTGGGTTCGATCCCAGGCGCCGGCGAGAAACAATGGGCCGAGTTTCTTTCACCCTATGCCCCTGTTACCTAGCAGTAAAATAGGTACCTGGGTGTTAGTCAGTTGTCACGGGCTGCTTCCGGGGGGTGGAGGCCTGGTCGAGGACCGGGCCGCGGACACTAAAGAGCCCCGAAATCATCTCAAGATAACCTCAAGATAGTTACTAGAACAATACTATTCATATTATTTCCAGGAAATGCATTTTGACAAATATTACCCACTTCTGATTAGAGTTCCATAAAACTAGAAGTTTGATTCCTAATCACTCTTTGAAAAACTTTTATTATGTGTGATGTTAGTGCAACTGGCCTATAATTTTTTGCCAAAGCTTTACTCCCCCCCTTGTGCAACGGAGCTATATCTGCAGACTTAAGTGCAGCTGGCATCTCCCCTTTATCCAGGCTCTTTCTCCATATTTCGCTGAGTGCTCTCGCTACTGGTACTTTACATTTCTTTATGAATATTGAATTCCATGAGTCAGGCCCAGGAGCTGAGTGCATGCGCATATTGTCAATTTCTCTTTCGAAGTCTTCAGAGTTCGTGTTAATATCCGTTATATTATCTGCAGCTTGAATGTCATTCATAAAGAAGCTGTCTGGGTCATCAACATTCATGTTGTTTACTGGTGTGCTAAACATAGCCTCATACTGGCTTCTTAGAATTTCACTAATCCCTTTGTTGTCCTCTGTGTACGTACCTTCATTTGTAATTAACGGTCCAATACTGGTCGAGGTTTTGGATTTTGATTTTGCGTATGTGAAAAAATATTTCGGATTTTTCCTTATCTCTTGTATAGCTTTCTGTTCCAATTCCATTTCCTCAGACTCATATGATCGCTTCAACGTTTGTTCTATTTCCTCAATCTCCCTGCTTAGGCTTGTTTTCCTTGCTTGTGATAGTTGTGTCTGCCGAAGCATTTCCGTTATTTTTTTCCTTCTCCTGTACAGTCGTCTCCGTTCTCTTTCTAGAGTGGTCCTCTTTCTGCCCCTCCTCACAGGCACGTGCTTCAAGCAGACCTTGTAAGCTTCAGCTGTCAGTTGAGCTATTCCCTGTGTGGGAGTTATGTCGCTTAAGACCGTCTCCCATTGAATGGTTGCAAGGTCTACATTTATTTTTTCCCAGTCAATCCTCTTATTGTTGAAATTGAATTGATTGAATATTCCTTCTCGCTTGTTGGGTCTCTTAGACCTACTACCGTTATTTATGCTAGTTCGCACTTCAATGAGCTTATGGTCTGAGTATGAAGTATCTGAGATTGTAATGTCTCTGATTAGTTCATCATTGTTTGTGAATAACAAGTCTAGTGTGTTTTCGTTCCTAGTTGGTTCTGTAATCTGATGATTGAGCGAGAATTTGTCACAGAATCTCAAACGTTCTCTGACCTGTGGTTGGTAGTACCACACCACACCGGTTGCTACCACATCGGCATTCTGTTTTTCTTCTAATGCCTCAGTGATTTTGTCGTAATGGTCAAGTAGCTGTGAGAGGTATGATCTTCCCGCTCTAAATCCATGTTGGCCTGGATTGTGGAGGTCATTTGTTTCCATGAAACTTTAGTTTCATGGAAACAAATGAGCTCCACAGAGTCAGTTCACTATAGTGACCTGACTCCTGATCACTCTCTCAAATACTTTTATTATGTGGGACGTTAGTGCAAACTGGTCTATAATTCTTTGCCAATGCTTTGCTCCCTCCCTTGTGTAGAGGGGCTATGTCTGCTACTTTAAGTGCATCTGGTATCTCCCCCGTGTCCAAGCTCTTCCTCCACACTATACTGAGTGCCTGTGCTACTGGCACCTTGCATTTCTTTATAAATATTGAATTCCATGAGTCTGGACCCGGGCTGAGTGCAAGGGCATATTGTCGATTTCTCTTTCAAAATCTGCCACGCTCGCGTTGATATCAATTATATTTACAGGGGTCTGGATATCATGCATAAAGAAGTTGTCTGGATCTTCCACTTTCATGCTGTGTATCGGAGTGCTAAACATGTCCTCGTACTGCTTTTTTAGGATTTCACTAAATTATTTGTCATTCCCCGTGTATGAACTTCTACTACTATGAATAGGTCCAATACTGGCAGTGGTTTTTGCTTTCAATTTAGCATATGTGAAGAAATATTTTGTTTTTTTATTTCTTTAATTGCTTTATGTTCTAGTTGCCTTTCTTCAATCTGATATCAATGCTTCAGTCTCTGATTTCTGGGCTGGGTCTGGGGCTCGTGTCAAACAGGCCGGGCTGTTTACACGACACGAGGCCGGGCTGTTTACATGACACGAGGCCGGCATGTTTATATGACACGAGGCCGGCATGTTTACATGACACGAGGCCGGCATGTTTACACGACACGAGGCCGGGCTGTTTACACGACACGAGGCCGGGCTGTTTACACGACACGAGGCCGGGCTGTTTACATGACACGAGGCCGGCATGTTTACATGACACGAGGCCGGCATGTTTACATGACACGAGGCCGGGCTGTTTACATGACACGAGGCCGGGCTGTTTACACGACACGAGGCCGGGCTGTTTACACGACACGAGGCCGGGCTGTTTACATGACACGAGGCCGGGCTGTTTACACGACACGAGGCCGGCATGTTTACACGACACGAGGCCGGGCTGTTTACATGACACGAGGCCGGGCTGTTTACATGACACGAGGCCGGGCTGTTTACATGACACGAGGCCGGGCTGTTTACATGACACGAGGCCGGGCTGTTTACACGACACGAGGCCGGGCTGTTTACATGACACGAGGCCGGGCTGTTTACATGACACGAGGCCGGGCTGTTTACATGACACGAGGCCGGGCTGTTTACATGACACGAGGCCGGGCTGTTTACACGACACGAGGCCGGCATGTTTACACGACACGAGGCCGGCATGTTTACACGACACGAGGCCGGGCTGTTTACATGACACGAGGCCGGGCTGTTTACACGACACGAGGCCGGGCTGTTTACATGACACGAGGCCGGGCTGTTTACATGACACGAGGCCGGGCTGTTTACATGACACGAGGCCGGGCTGTTTACATGACACGAGGCCGGCATGTTTACATGACACGAGGCCGGCATGTTTACATGACACGAGGCCGGGCTGTTTACATGACACGAGGCCGGGCTGTTTACACGACACGAGGCCGGGCTGTTTACATGACACGAGGCCGGGCTGTTTACACGACACGAGGCCGGGCTGTTTACATGACACGAGGCCGGGCTGTTTACACGACACGAGGCCGGCATGTTTACATGACACGAGGCCGGCATGTTTACATGACACGAGGCCGGCATGTTTACATGACACGAGGCCGGCATGTTTACATGACACGAGGCCGGCATGTTTACATGACACGAGGCCGGCATGTTTACATGACACGAGGCCGGCATGTTTACATGACACGAGGCCGGCATGTTTACATGACACGAGGCCGGCATGTTTACATGACACGAGGCCGGCATGTTTACATGACACGAGGCCGGCATGTTTACATGACACGAGGGACCCAGGACACATGCCTCCACCACCACAAGGACCCAGGACACATGCCCACCACCACCACAAGGAGCCAGGACACATGCCCACCACCACCACAAGGAGCCAGGACACATGCCCACCACCACCACAAGGAGCCAGGACACATGCCCACCACCACCACAGGGAGCCAGGACACATGCCCACCACCACCACAAGGACTCAGGACACATGCCCTCCACCACCACCACCACAAGGACCCAGGACACATGCCCTCCACCACCACCACCACAAGGACCCAGGACACATGCCCCCCACCACCACCACCACAAGGACTTAGGACACATGCCCTCCACCACCACCACCAAAAGGACCCAGGACACACGCCCTCCACCACCACCACCACAAGGACCCAGGACACATGCCCCCCCCCCCCCCCCACCACCACCACCACCACAAGGACCCAGGACACAGGCCCTCCACCACCACCACCAAAAGGACCCAGGACACACGCCCTCCACCACCACCACCACAAGGACCCAGGACACACGCCCTCCACCACCACCACCACAAGGACCCAGGACACACGCCCTCCACCACCACCACCCCAAGGACCCAGGACACATGCCCCCCACCACCACCACCACAAGGACCCAGGACACAAGCCCTCCACCACCACCACCACAAGGACCCAGGACACACGCCCTCCACCACCACCACCACAAGGACCCAGGACACATACCCCCCACCACCACCACCACAAGGACTCAGGACACATGCCCTCCACCACCACCACCAAAAGGACCCAGGACACACGCCCTCCACCACCACCACCACAAGGACCCAGGACACATGCCCCCACCACCACCACCACAAGGACCCAGGACACAGGCCCTCCACCACCACCACCACAAGGACCCAGGACACATGCCCACCACCACCACAAGGAGCCAGGACACATGCCCACCACCACCACAAGGAGCCAGGACACATGCCCACCACCACCACAAGGACTCAGGACACATGCCCTCCACCACCACCACCACAAGGACCCAGGACACATGCCCTCCACCACCACCACCACAAGGACCCAGGACACATGCCCCCCACCACCACCACCACAAGGACTTAGGACACATGCCCTCCACCACCACCACCAAAAGGACCCAGGACACACGCCCTCCACCACCACCACCACAAGGACCCAGGACACATGCCCCCCCCCCACCACCACCACCACAAGGACCCAGGACACAGGCCCTCCACCACCACCACCAAAAGGACCCAGGACACACGCCCTCCACCACCACCACCACAAGGACCCAGGACACACGCCCTCCACCACCACCACCACAAGGACCCAGGACACACGCCCTCCACCACCACCACCCCAAGGACCCAGGACACATGCCCCCCACCACCACCACCACAAGGACCCAGGACACAGGCCCTCCACCACCACCACCACAAGGACCCAGGACACACGCCCTCCACCACCACCACCACAAGGACCCAGGACACATGCCCCCCACCACCACCACCACAAGGACTCAGGACACATGCCCTCCACCACCACCACCAAAAGGACCCAGGACACACGCCCTCCACCACCACCACCACAAGGACCCAGGACACATGCCCCCACCACCACCACCACAAGGACCCAGGACACAGGCCCTCCACCACCACAAGGACCCAGGACACATGCCCCCCCACCACCACCACCACAAGGACCCAGGACACACGCCCTCCACCACCACCACCACCACAAGGACCCAGGACACATGCCCCCACCACCACCACCACAAGGACCCAGGACACATGCCCACCACCACCACAAGGACCCAGGACACATGCCCACCACCACCACAAGGAGCCAGGACACATGCCCACCACCACCACACGGAGCCAGGACACATGCCCACCACCACCACAAGGACTCAGGACACATGCCCTCCACCACCACCACCACAAGGACCCAGGACACATGCCCCCACCACCACCACCACAAGGACCCAGGACACATGCCCTCCACCACCACCACCACCACAAGGACCCAGGACACATGCCCACCACCACCACAAGGACCCAGGACACATGCCCACCACCACCACAAGGAGCCAGGACACATGCCCACCACCACCACAAGGAGCCAGGACACATGCCCACCACCACCACAAGGAGCCAGGACACATGCCCACCACCACCACAAGGAGCCAGGACACATGCCCACCACCACCACAAGGACTCAGGACACATGCCCTCCACCACCACCACCACAAGGACCCAGGACACATGCCCCCACCACCACCACCACAAGGACCCAGGACACATGCCCTCCACCACCACCACCACCACAAGGACCCAGGACACATGCCCACCACCACCACAAGGACCCAGGACACATGCCCCCCCCCCCCACCACCACCACAAGGACCCAGGACACACGCCCTCCACCGCCACCACCACAAGGACCCAGGACACACGCCCTCCACCACCACCACCACCACAGGGACCAAGGACACATGTCCCCCCCACACCACCACCACAAGGACCCAGGACACATGGCCCCAACACCACCACCACAAGGACCCAGGACACATGCCCCCCCACCACCATCACAAGGACCCAGGACACATGCCCCCCACAACCACAAGGACCCAGGACACATGCCCCCCCCCACCACCACAAGGACCCAGGACACATGCCCCCCACCACCACCACAAGGACCCAGGACACATGCATCCACCACCACCACAAGGACCCAGGACACATGCCCTCCACCACCACCATAAGGACCCAGGACACACGCCCTCCACCACCACAAGGACCCAGGACACATGCCCTCCACCACCACAAGGACCCAGGACACATGCCCTCCACCACCACAAGGACCCAGGACACATGCCCTCCACCACCACAACGACCCAGGACACATGCCCTCCACCACCACCACCACAAGGACACATGCCCTCCACCACCACAAGGACCCAGGACACATGCCCCCCACCACCACAAGGACCCAGGACACATGCCCTCCACCACCACAAGGACCCAGGACACATGCCCCTCACCACCACAAGGACCCAGGACACATGCCCTCCACCACCACAAGGACCCAGGACACATGCCCCCACCACCACAAGGACCTAGGACACATGCCCTCCACCACCACAAGGACCCAGGACACATGCCCCCACCACCACAAGGACCCAGGACACATGCCCTCCACCACCACAAGGACCCAGGACACATGCCCCCCACCACCACCACCACAAGGACCCAGGACACATGCCCACCACCACCACAAGGACCCAGGACACATGCCCTCCACCACCACAAGGACCCAGGACACATGCCCTCGACCACCACAAGGACCCAGGACACATGCCCTCCACCACCACCACCACAAGGACCCAGGACACATGCCCCCCACCACCACAAGGACCCAGGACACATGCCGACCACCACCACAAGGACCCAGGACACATGCCGACCACCACCACAAGGACCCAGGACATGCCCCCACCACCACCACAAGGACCCAGGACACATGCCCCCACCACCACCACCACTAGGACCCAGGACACATGCCCCCACCACCACCACCACAAGGACCCAGGACACATGCCCTCCACCACCACAAGGACCCAGGACACATGCCCCCCAACACCACCACCACAAGGACCCAGGACACATGCCCCCACCACCACCACCACAAGGACCCAGGACACATACCCACCACCACCACCACCACCACAAGGACCCAGGACACATGCCCCCCACCACCACAAGGACCCAGGACACATGCCGACCACCACCACAAGGACCCAGGACACATGCCGACCACCACCACAAGGACCCAGGACATGCCCCCACCACCACCACAAGGACCCAGGACACATGCCCCCACCACCACCACCACTAGGACCCAGGACACATGCCCCCACCACCACCACCACAAGGACCCAGGACACATGCCCTCCACCACCACAAGGACCCAAGACACATGCCCCCCAACACCACCACCACAAGGACCCAGGACACATGCCCCCACCACCACCACCACAAGGACCCA
>NC_091174.1:1824748-1887248 GCF_040958095.1 Procambarus clarkii
CCGCCAGTGTTGCAGCTGCCTGTCAACCCCGCCAGTGTTGTAGCTGCCCGTCAACCCCGCCAGTGTTGCAGCTGTCTGTCAACCCCGCCAGTGTTGCAGCTGCCCGTCATCCCCGCCAGTGTTGCAGCTGCCCGTCATCCCCGCCAGTGTTGTAGCTGCCCGCCAACCCCGCCAGTGTTGTAGCTGCCTGTCAACCCCGCCAGTGTTGTAGCTGCCCGTCATCCCCGCCAGTGTTGTAGCTGCCCGCCAACCCCGCCAGTGTTGTAGCTGTCTGTCAACCCCGCCAGTGTTGTAGCTGCCTGTCAACCCCGCCAGTGTTGCAGCTGCCCGTCATCCCCGCCAGTGTTGTAGCTGTCTGTCAACCCCGCCAGTGTTGCAGCTGTCTGTCAACCCCGCCAGTGTTGCAGCTGCCCGTCATCCCCGCCAGTGTTGTAGCTGCCCGCCAACCCCGCCAGTGTTGTAGCTGCCTGTCAACCCCGCCAGTGTTGTAGCTGCCCGTCATCCCCGCCAGTGTTGTAGCTGCCCGCCAACCCCGCCAGTGTTGTAGCTGTCTGTCAACCCCGCCAGTGTTGCAGCTGCCCGTCATCCCCGCCAGTGTTGTAGCTGCCCGCCAACCCCGCCAGTGTTGTAGCTGCCTGTCAACCCCGCCAGTGTTGTAGCTGCCCGTCATCCCCGCCAGTGTTGTAGCTGCCCGCCAACCCCGCCAGTGTTGTAGCTGCCCGTCAACCCCGCCAGTGTTGCAGCTGCCCGTCAACCCCGCCAGTGTTGCAGCTGCCCGTCAACCCCGCCAGTGTTGTAGCTGCCTGTCAACCCCGCCAGTGTTGCAGCTGCCCGTCAACCCCGCCAGTGTTGTAGCTGCCTGTCAACCCCGCCAGTGTTGCAGCTGTCAACCCCGCCAGTGTTGTAGCTGCCCGTCAACCCCGCCAGTGTTGCAGCTGCCCGTCAACCCCACCAGTGTTGCAGCTGCCCGTCAACCCCGCCAGTGTTGCAGCTGCCCGTCAACCCCGCCAGTGTTGTAGCTGCCTGTCATCCTCGCCAGTGTTGTAGCTGCCTGCCTACCATATTTCTGCTATCAGGAAATAAACCATACTCAGACTAATAGTTTGAGCAGCCTTGAGGGGATCATCTGGTATCAAGAAACCCATTTTCCGCCTATGTACAGGAGAGCTAATATATATTGGCTCTCAGACACATCCCCTAGCCTCGTCGCGAGGTAATCAAGAGGAACAGCCAGACAATTGTATTTTCTATGTCATATTTTCATGTGCCATATTTTCTAACTTCACCAAGGCGTGTATCAGATGTCACCAGTAACCCCACTGGACCCAGAAGTAGCCATAGACAGCATGGCCGTCCACTCTGCACCAGGCCCTGACTCTTGGAATTCTATATTCATCGAGAAGTGCAAAACACCATTAGCCCTAAACATTTTTTGGAGACGGAGCCCAGATACTACCTTGAGGTTACCTTGAGGTGATTCCGGGGCTCAGCGACCCCGCGACCCGGTCGTCGACCAGGCCGCCTCGTTGCTGGACTAGTCACCATGGTACTGGTGTCATCCCTGACATACTTCATACAGCGGAGCTCCAACCCAGTCTTCTGCTTAGATAGTACTTATTGTAACTAAATTGGACCATGGTACATAGCCGTAATGGACCGTCAGATAGTAGACTTTGGTACTATTCATTTTATAAGAAAAAAATAACACTAAAAACCAATCTTAAAGATTCCCAGGCCTAGTGTAGCACACACATGTACTATATTAGGCCTCAAACAGCGGGTATTAGGACGAGATGACGGTCAGGTCGTCTTTGCAACGTGAATTCAACGCCTTCCCAGTTTGTCCCAAGGTTAATACTACCGATTTCTACTTTCCATTTGCCCTTTACATCAATTTATGTTAATATATATTCAGTATATCCTCATTACTATACGTACTAAACAGGAGGATGGGCTGGGAGATCGCACCACTGAAAAAAGGAGTTAGTAAAGCAAATGCAAAAAATTATAGACAATAGCTTTAACTTCACACACAAAAATCTTGGAAATTGTGCTCAGAAGAAAGATTGCAAACCACATGGAAATCAAAATCTACATATCTACAAAATCTACATATCTACACAATCTACATATCTACGCAATCTACATGGTGTTCCCGGACAACACGGGTTCAGAACAGGGCGCACCTGCCTCTCACAGTTGCTAGATCACTATAACATGGCCTCAGGCGCCATGGAAGACAAGCAAAACGCTGATGTAATATACACAGACTTTGCAAATGTTTCGACATGTGTGATCATGGTGTTATTGCGCACAAAATATGCTCAAAATGAATTATTGGCAAAGTAGGGAGATGAAGCTTTAACTTCCCAGCGAACAGAACGCAGAGTGTAACAGTCAACACAGTAACATCCAGATGATTCACCGTCCCCCACAAGGTACTGTGCTTGCTCCGGTGCTGTTTATCATACCCATATGATTACTACTACACAATAGGGAAGGAAACAAACAATGGTACCGCATCATCCTTTGCAGATAACACTATGATTTTCATGAGAGTAGGCAACATAGAGGTTAATACATTTCCGCCTTCACCGGGGATCGACCCCGGAACCTCAGGACAACGAATCTGAAGCGCTATCCATTCAGCTGTCAGCGCCCCCCCCCCCCCTTGGCGCTTTCCCCTGATAATTTCATTTCCTTCCCTTCCTCCCCCCCTCCCCCTGGCATATCAATATAAAGGATCTAGGAGTAATCATGTCAGAAGACCTTACCTTTACAGAACACCATAAAGTAGCTGCAATCAAAATGACAAGTTGGATAACAAGGACCTTCCAAACAAGGAATGACATACCAATGATGATACTTTTAAGGACACTACTGCTCTCCAGGGTGGAATATTGTTGCACACTAAAAGCCCCATTCAAGGCCGGAGAAATGGCTGACTTTGAGAACGTGCAAAGATCCTTTACTTCTAGAATGTACTCTATAAAGGATCTAAATTATTGGGACCAATTAAAAGTTCGAAATCTGTATTCTCTAGAGCACAGCCGAGAGAGAGATACGTAACTATTTATAGGTGGAAAATATTAGAGGGGCTGGTCCCAAACCTGCACACAGAAATAACACCACATGAGATCAGGAGGCATGGCAGGATGTGCAGAATACCCCCATTGAAGAGCAGAGGTGCAACAGGTACTCTGAGAGAACTCTATCAACATCAGAGACCCGAGACTGTTCAACACGCTTCCATTACACATAAGGGGCATAACTGGCCGACCCCTCACAGTGTTCAAGAGAGAACTTGACAAACACCTCCAAAGGATACTTGATCAACCAGGCTGTGACTCGTAGTCAGCCGCTTCTAACGGCCTGGTTGATCAGACCAAGAGACCTGGTCAAAGACTGGACCGCGAGAGGCTCATCCCTGGAACCGCTAAAAGCAAAGCAAGCAAAGTAAGCAAAGCAGCAAGGAAGCAGGCAGGCAGGCAGGTAGTGTACGGCTGTGCTCCCGGCGGTCGTGCCTGAGGGTGGTGTAGGCGAGTGCTGCCACGCTTATGTAATTATTGCACACTCACGCTATACTGTCCAAACACTCGACAGACAAACAGACAGACAGATTCCATACTCAAGCAATACTGCCCAAACGCTCACGCAATACCTGGCGTGGGTTATGACAGTTGCACTGCCCACGCCCGACTTGCTATGTGATAGTGATGTAAGATGCCATCACACTGGGCACGCCGCGGGCCAGCATGTCCATTATACCCGGGTTGGTGGGCCACTTCCTGCAGGAACTGATGGTGTTGTCTTCACAACGTCTCCAGTCTTGTGCCAGCAACGTTTGTAATGTTTGTTGTGAGGATGTGTTGGAGAGCAGCGGACGTCTGGTGGTGGTGCTCTTACTGTTATTTGATTGTCTCTACTGTATAGCACCTCTGCTTTTCACTGGGGCAGTTTTTCATTTTTTTTTCATATCTTTCTTACTTGGATCTTACCTGGAGTAGACTTGGTCCAACAGGCTGATTGCAGCCGCCCGCAGGCCCACATAGAAAGAAAGGAAGGAAGGAAGGAAGGAAGGAAGGAAGGAAGGAAGGAAGGAAGGAAGGAAGGAAGGAAGGAAGGAAGGAAGGAAGGAAGGAAGGAAGGAAGGATGGAAGGAAGGAAGGAAGGAAGGAAGGAAGGAAGGAAGGAAGGAAGGAAGGATGGAAGGAAGGAAGGAAGGAAGGAAGGAAGGAAGGAAGGAAGGATGGAAGGAAGGAAGGATGGAAGGAAGGAAGGAAGGAAGGAAGGAAGGAAGGAAGGAAGGAAGGAAGGAAGGAAGGAAGGATGGAAGGAAGGAAGGAAGGAAGGAAGGAAGGAAGGAAGGAAGGAAGGAAGGAAGGAAGGAAGGAAGGAAGGAAGGAAGGAAGGGTGGGTGGGCTTTAGCTTCTCTATTACTTCAATCTCCCTGTTTCAATTACACTCTCTTTGTTGGGATATTTGTGTCTGCTTTAGCTGTTCAATTATCCTTTTCCTTCTATAGTGTTATCTACATTATGTTTAAAACAGTCTTTTCTTTTTAATAGCTTTAGCAAAGGAGCATACTTTAAGGAGACTTGGTCTCCTTCAGCACTATTGTTCTATTACTTGCCAGGAATTTAAAGTATTCAATTTGTTTTCCCATTGAATGTTTACTAGTTTTGTTTCAACTTTCTGTCCTCTTCAATCCTCTTATTGTTGAAGTGTAACTTATAGAACACTCCTCCTCGATTAGGATGCTTTTGATTTCAAGTGATGTGTGTGTGGTGTGATAAAGTATCTGAGGGTGTAGTAGCCCTCATTACTACTTCCTTGTTTGCCAACAGCAAATCTACAGGATTTGAGCTTCTAGTTGGCCTTATGTGCTGCTGCTGCTTGAAGGAAAATGTCTCACTGAATCTAGAATATTGAGGCAATTCTCAATTTTATTTATCTGTTTTATGAATTATTCAACTATTGCATCTGGAGATTTGTATACTAGGATAATAGTGAAGTTTATATTCTATGCCTTGTTTCAAAGCTCCTCTACTAACCTCATTTGTAGAGGGAGGGAATTATCGGGGGAAAGTGCCAAGCCATTTACGGCTATATAGCACTTGGAAGGGGTCAGGGAAGGGGGATTTGGGATGGGATGGGGTAAAGGAATGGTATTTAGAATTTATGTGCATACAGGTTCCTCTTTAACACACACACACAGGAAGGGGAGGAGGTGAAGTGGCCCTACTAATGAAAAAGGAATGGAGTTTCAAGGAGATGGTCATCCCGAGTTACGAGGGATTCCGAGACTACATAACAGGCACCATGACAATGGGAGGACCAAAAGTAGTAGTAGCAGTGATATATAACCCTCCACCCAATGACAGAAGACCAAGGCAAGAGTATGACAACAACAACATGGCAGTTAACACTATAATTGAGAATGCAGCCTCTGCTACCTATAGAAATAGATCCTATCTGCTCATCATGGGGGACTTCAATCACGGATGGATAGACTGGGAGAACAAGGAACCGCATGGAGGAGAGGATACATGGAGAGCCAAACTAATGGAGGAGCCCACAAGAAACTTTCTAAGCCAACATGTCAGGGAACCCACTAGGATGAGAGGAAACGATGCACCAGCGAGACTCGACCTAAATTGTTGCATAGCCACATCAGGAGAAAAACAGCAGTAAAGTAACAGGTAATGAATATAAGGATAGGGGCAGAATGATTCACTACAAACGACAAGGAAGTGTGTGAGGAACTGAATAAGAAATTCCAGGTCTTCACCTTAGAACAAGGAGAAATTCCAGAGATAAGAGAGGGAATAGTTAACCAGGAACCACTGGAAGAGTCTGAGATTACCAGTGTGGAAGTAAGGAAGTTATTACTTGAGTTGGATGTGACAAAGGCTATAGTCCCAGATGGAATCTCCCCTTGGATACTAAAGGAAGGAGCAGAAGCACTGTGCTTGCCACACTCCATAGTGTATAACAAATCACTGGCAACAGGGGAACTGCCAGAAATTTGGAAAGCAGCTAATGTAGTCCCAATATACAAGAAAGGGGGATAGACAGGAGGCACTGAACTATAGATCGGTGTCCCTAACCTGCATACCACGCAAGCTGATGGGGAAGATTGTACGAAGAAAGCTAGTGGAACATCTGGAGCGAAGGAACTTTGTAACACAGCATCAACATGGGTTCAGGGATGGCAAGTCCTGCCTCACAGGGTTAATTGAATTCTATGACCAGGCAACAAGAGAAAGAAAGAGGCAGACTGCATATTTTTGGACACAAGAGGCTAGAAAAAAAGCTGGAGATGCAGGCTGGAGTGAAAGGGAAGGTACTCCATTGGATAAGGGAGTACCTAAGCAGCAGAAGACAACAAGTCACTGTGAAGAGTGAGGTCTCAGATTGGCGAGACGTCACAAATGGAGTCCCGCAGGAGTCAATCCTTCGGCCTATACTGATTCTGATATATGTAAATGATCTCCCAGAGGGTATAGACTCGTTTCTCTCAATGTTTGCTGATGACGCAAAAATTATGAGAAGGATTGAAACAGAGGATGATAGTAGGAGGCTACAAGATGACCTGGACAGATTGAATGAATGGTCCAGCAAATGGCTGCTCAAGTTCAACCCGAGTAAATGCAAAGTAATGAAACTAGGCAGCGGAAACAGAAGGAAAGACACAGGATACAGAATAGGAGATGAAATACTAAATGAAACGGACAGAGAGAAAGATCTAGGGGTTGATATCACACCAAACCTGTCTCCTGAAGCCCACATAAAGAGAATAACGTCTGCAGCACATGCGAGGCTTCTCTTCCTTCTTGAGATGATTTCGGGGCTTTAGTGTCCCCGCGGCCCGGTCCTCGACCAGGCCTCCACCCCTAGGAAGCAGCCCGTGACAGCTGACTAACACCTAGGTACCTATTTACTGCTAGGTAACAGGGGCATAGGGTGAAAGAAACTCTGCCCATTGTTTCTCGCCGGCGCCCGGGATCGAACCCGGGACCACAGGATCACAGTCCAGCGTGCTATCCGCTCGGCCGACCGGCTCCCCTGGCTAACATCAGAACAGCATTCAGGAACCTGTGTAAGAAATCATTCAGAATCTTGTACACCACATATGTAAGACCAATCCTGGAGTATGCGGCCCCAGCATGGAGTCCGTACGTACCTTGTCAAGCACAAGACAAGCTGGAAAAAGTTCAGAGGTATGCCACTAGACTAGTCCCGGAACTAAGAGGCATGAGTTATGAGGAAAGGCTGCGAGAGATGCACCTAACGACACTGGAAGACAGAAGAGTAAGGGAAGACATGATCACTACCTACAAAATCCTCAGGGATATTGACAGGGTAGACAAGGATAAACTATTCAACACTGGTGGTACACGAACAAGGGGACACAGGTGGAAACTGAGTATCCAAATGAGCCACAGAGACGTTAGAAAGGACTTTTTCAGTGTTAGAGTAGTTAACGGATGGAATGCATTAGGCAGTGATGTGGTGGAGGCTGACTCCATACACAGTTTCAAATGTAGATATGATAGAGCCCAGTAGGCTCAGGAATCTGTACACCAGTTGATTGACAGTTGAGAGGCGGGACCAAAGAGCCAAAGCTCAACCCCCGCAAGCACAAATAGGTGAGAAAATAGGTGTGTGCTCACCTATTTTCTCAGGTGAGCACGCACACACACACACACACACACACACACACACACACACACACACACACACACACACACACACACACACACACACACACACACACACACACACACAGGTTCACACACACTTGAAGTTCACACACACTTGAAGTTCAACCCGAGTAAATGCAAAGTAATGAAACTAGGCAGTGGAAACAGGAGGCCAGGCACAGGATACAGAATAGGAGATGAAGTACTTAATGAAACAGACAGAGAGAAAGATCTAGGAGTTGATATCACACCAAACCTGTCTCCTGAAGCCCACATAAAGAGAATAACGTCTGCGGCATATGCGAGGCTGGCTAACATCAGAACGGCGTTCAGGAACCTGTGTAAGGAATCATTCAGAATCTTGTACACCACATATGTAAGACCAATCCTGGAGTATGCGGCCCCAGCATGGAGCCCGTACCTTGTCAAGCACAAGACGAAGCTGGAAAAAGTCCAAAGGTATGCTACTAGACTAGTCCCAGAACTAAGAGGCATGAGTTATGAGGAAAGGCTGCGGGAAATGCACCTCACGACACTGGAAGACAGAAGAGTAAGGGGAGACATGATCACAACCTACAAAATCCTCAGGGGAATCGACCGGGTAAACAAGGACGAACTTTTCAACACTGGTGGGACGCGAACAAGGGGACACAGGTGGAAGCTGAGTACCCAAATGAGCCACAGAGACGTTAGAAAGAACTTTTTCAGTGTCAGAGTAGTTAGCAAATGGAATGCATTAGGAAGTGATGTGGTGGAGGCTGACTCCATTCACAGTTTCAAATGTAGATATGATAGAGCCCAATAGGCTCAGGAATCTGTACACCAGTTGATTGACGGTTGAGAGGCGGGACCAAAGAGCCAGAGCTCAACCCCCGCAAGCACAATTAGGTGAGTACAATTAGGTGAGTACACACACACACACACCTCCACTTGACCTATTTACTTTATCACATGAATATAAATTACTGGATGCGGGTACCCGGCTGTGCCCAGGTCTTTCCTCTCAGAAAATGTAACATTATGATATGGCAAAACTCTCCTGAAAACACATCCCTGATATCAGACTTTAATGAACGGTGGGTCAGGTAGCGACCACGACAAGCCCATGACACACACTGCCTCCCCCCCCCCTCTCATTTGTCATGTTAAAATACTAGGTGAGGCTAGCCCTAGACATCTGGCCTCCTACTTCGGATGAACATTCTATTTTAAATAACATTTAGATATAATGGCATCCAGATTTGCGTGTATGTGTGTGGTCAACTTTTGGAGTGTTGTGATGGCTCCAAATACATCATTTGCCTCACTGAGGCGGCCTTTATGAACGGTGCTTCGTTGTTCTTATTTGGTTGACAAGTCCTTGTTTGTTGGTAAAGGTAAATTAGCTTATTCTATTTGAATTATCTTGACTAGGTGTTTATCACGGAGGTTCACTACTGTCTTGCCTCGCCCTCCCACAAGACGGGCCGGCCTCGCCCTCCCACAAGACGGGCCGGCCTCGCCCTCCCACAAGACGTGCCGGCCTCGCCCTCCCACAAGACGTGCCGGCCTCGCCCTCCCACAAGACGGGCCGGCCACGCCCTCCCACAAGACGTGCCGGCCACGCCCTCCCACAAGACGGGCCGGCCACGCCCTCCCACAAGACGTGCCGGCCACGCCCTCCCACAAGACGTGCCGGCCACGCCCTCCCACAAGACGGGCCGGCCACGCCCTCCCACAAGACGTGCCGGCCACGCCCTCCCACAAGACGTGCCGGCCACGCCCTCCCACAAGACGTGCCGGCCACGCCCTCCCACAAGACGGGCCGGCCACGCCCTCCCACAAGACGGGCCGGCCACGCCCTCCCACAAGACGGGCCGGCCACGCCCTCCCACAAGACGGGCCGGCCACGCCCTCCCACAAGACGTGCCGGCCTCGCCCTCCCACAAGACGTGCCGGCCTCGCCCTCCCACAAGACGTGCCGGCCACGCCCTCCCACAAGACGGGCCGGCCACGCCCTCCCACAAGACGTGCCGGCCACGCCCTCCCACAAGACGTGCCGGCCACGCCCTCCCACAAGACGTGCCGGCCTCGCCCTCCCACAAGACGTGCCGGCCACGCCCTCCCACAAGACTCAACACACACACACACACACACACACAACACACACACACACACACACACACACACACAACACACAACACCAAACACACCAATCCTGGAGTATGCAGCTCCAGCCTGGAGTCCATACCTAGTTAAACACAAGACAAAGTTAGAGAAGATTCAGCGGTATGCCACCAGGCTCGTCCCGGAACTGAGAGGATTGAGCTACGAGGAAAGGCTAAAGGAGCTGAACCTCACATCCCTGGAAAACAGAAGAGTAAGGGGAGACATGATAACCACCTACAAAATTCTCAGGGGAATTGACAGGGTGGACAAAGACAAACTCTTCAGCACGGGTGGGACACGAACAAGGGGACACAGGTGGAAACTTAGTACCCAGATGAGCCACAGAGACGTTAGAAAGTGTCAGAGTAGTTAATAAATGGAATGCACTAGGAAGTGATGTGGTGGAGGCTGACTCCATACACAGTTTCAAATGTAGGTATGATAGAGCCCAGTAGGCTCAGGAATCTGTACACCAGTTGATTGACAGTTGAGAGGCGGGACCAAAGAGCCAAAGCTCAACCCCCGCAAGCACAATTAGGTGAGTACACACACACACAACACAACACAACACAACACACACACACACACACACACACACACACACACACACACACAACACACAACACACAACACACAACACACACAGGGCGCTTTACACTGCCTACGTGAGACCCGTCTTAGAGTATGCCGCGCCATCATGGAGCCCCCACCTGAAGAAACACATAAGGAAACTGGAGAAGGTTCAGAGGTTTGCGACGAGGCTTGTCCCAGAGTTACGGGGGATGGGATATGAAGAGCGTCTGAAAGAACTGAACCTTACGACACTAGAGAAAAGAAGGGAGAGAGGAGATATGATAGGGACATATAAAATACTCAGGGAATTAACAAAGTGGAAATAGATGAAATGTTCACACGTAATAATAACAGAACGAGGGGACATGGGTGGAAACTGGAAACTCAGATAAGTCACAGAGATGTTAGGAAGTTTCCTTTTAGCGTGAGAGTAGTAGAAAAATGGAATGCACTTGGGGAACAGGTTGTGGAAGCGAATACTATTCATACTTTTAAAATTTGGTATGATAGGGAAATGGGACAGGAGTCATTGCTGTAAACAACCGATAGCTGGAAAGGCGGGATTCAAGAGTCAATGCTCGATCCTGCAAGCACAAATAGGCGAGTAGAAATAGGTGAGTACACACACACACACACACACACACACACAATACTCCACACACTCGCAGCAAAACACCATCCACCATATGACCAAACAATTCCGGAGCTGGTGAAGCCCTAAACATAGGAGCACTAAACATGCGACTACAACAGCAAGCCACTAGTGTGTGGACCACCACCAACACGTTACAAGACCCAAGGTTAGAAAAAGACTACTCCAAAACAAGACAACTCTTCCCCATTACCGGTGTCTCAACAGCCTCGAACTACCCAACCAAAACTAGGCCCAACTCAATATATAACCCCAAAATGGAACGGACCAGCACTCCCCTTCCCTAGGACTAAACATCAAAACAGGCACTCAAGCATCCGAATGTGTAAATATGTGAATACTAATCAGTACTCACCTATAGGCACACGTGCGTGTGATTCTAACAAACATTGACAAGTCTGAGAACAGTCTCGGGCCTCTGATGTTGATAAAGTTCTCTCACTCACAGTACCTGTTGCACCTCTGCTCTTCAACGGGGGTATTCTGCACATCCTGCCATGCCTCCTGGTCAAGCATGAAAGCCCATCCCCCCCCCCTACAAAAAAGGTAAAATACTTCACACTCGCATGATCACTGTCACCCGATTCACAACAATTTCACCCGACTGAAATGATTATGGCTGACATATAGAGACGAGGAGGGCTCTCGTCTACTCTTCATTTCCCGCCAACACCAATGTGAGGCTACTTTTGTAATCAACATCATTCCTGAGTAACACGTAACGTAAGTCCCAACACATTATTATTTACGGTCCATACATGAATATTTTATTTGACGAGGAATTAATAACTTGACAACATTACAATGTACCCCTGGGGTAGTGTGGTTGTCCAGGAGTCGTGGGTGAGGGTGCGCTCAACATTTGCGTACCTACGCGCTCATATTACTACCACCAATTCTAGGAGTGAATGGACTGCTGTGTGTAGGGGGTGGGCTTGCGTGTGGAGTGGGGGGTGGGGTGGGCTTGCGTGTGGAGGGGGTGGGGTGGGCTTGCGTGTGGAGGGGGGTGGGGTGGGCTTGCGTGTGGAGGGGGGTGGGGTGGGCTTGCGTATGGAGGGGGTGGGGGGCTTGCGTATGGAGGGGGGGTTGTGGGCTTGCGTGTGGAGGGGAGGTTGTGGGCTTGCGTGTGGAGGGGGGGTTGTGGGCTTGCGTGTGGAGGGGGGGGTTGTGGGCTTGCGTGTGGAAGGGGGGTTGTGGGCTTGCGTGTGGAAGGGGGGTTGTGGGCTTGCGTGTGGAGGGGGGGGTGGGCTTGCGTGTGGAAGGGGAGGGGTGGGCTTGCATGTGGAGGGGGGGGTGGGGTGGGCTTGCGTGTGGAGGGGGGTGGGGTGGGCTTGCGTGTGGAGGGGGGGTGAGGTGGGCTTGCGTGTGGAGGGGGGGGGTGGGCTTGCGTATGGAGGGGGGGGGTTGTGGGCTTGCGTGTGGAGGGGGGGGGGGTTGTGGGCTTGCGTGTGGAGGGGGGGGTTGTGGGCTTGCGTGTGGAGGGGGGGGTGGGGTGGGCTTGCGTGTGGAGGGGGGGTGGGGTGGGCTTGCGTGTTGAGGGGGGGTGGGGTGGGCTTGCGTGTGGAGGGGGGGGGGTTGTGGGCTTGCGTGTGGAGGGGGGGTTGTGGGCTTGCGTGTGGAGGGGGGGGTTGTGGGCTTGCGTGTGGAGGGGGGGTGGGCTTGCGTGTGGAGGGGGGGTTGGTGGGCTTGCGTGTGGAGGGGGGGTGGGGTGGGCTTGCGTGTGGAGGGGGGGTGGGGTGGGCTTGCGTGTGGAGGGGGGTGGGGTGGACTTGCGTGTGGAGGGGGGGGTGGGGTGGGCTTGCGTGTGGAGGGGGGGTGGGGTGGGCTTGCGTGTGGAAGGGGGGTGGGCTTGCGTGTGGAGGGGGGGTGGGGGTGGGCTTACGTGTGGAGGGGGGTGGGTGGGGTGGGCTTGCGTGTGGAGGGGGGGGTGGGGTGGGCTTGCGTATGGAGGGGGGGGTTGTGGGCTTGCGTGTGGAGGGGGGGTTGTGGGCTTGCGTGTGGAGGGGGGGGGGTGGGCTTGCGTGTGGAGGGGGGGTGGGGTGGGCTTGCGTGTGGAGGGGGGGTGGGGTGGGCTTGCGTGTGGAGGGGGGGTGGGGTGGGCTTGCGTGTGGACGGGGGGTGGGGTGGGCTTGCGTGTGGACGGGGGGTGGGGTGGGCTTGCGTGTGGAGGGGGGGTGGGGTGGGCTTGCGTATGGAGGGGGGGTGGGGTGGGCTTGCGTATGGAGGGGGGGTGGGGTGGGCTTGCGTATGGGGGGGGGGTTGTGGGCTTGCGTGTGGGGGGGGTTGTGGGCTTGCGTGTGGGGGGGGGGGTTGTGGGCTTGCGTGTGGGGGGGGGGTTGTGGGCTTGCGTGTGGGGGGGGGGTTGTGGGCTTGCGTGTGGGGGGGGGTGGGCTTGCGTGTGGAGTGGGGGGGTGGGCTTGCGTGTGGAGTGGGGGGGTGGGCTTGCGTGTGGAGTGGGGGGGTGGGCTTGCGTGTGGAGTGGGGGGGGGTGGGCTTGCGTGTGGAGTGGGGGGTGGGCTTGCGTGTGGAGTGGGGGGTGGGCTTGCGTGTGGAGTGGGGGGTGGGCTTGCGTGTGGAGTGGGGGGGGGCTTGCGTGTGGAGTGGGGGGGTGGGCTTGCGTGTGGAGTGGGGGGGGGGGGGTGGAATGACCCAGCAGCCTAATCAGATCACTGATCGATTATGCTGCACCCATGCTTGCTCTAGTGCCTGAGAGAATGCTTGGAGGGCAGGAAAAGATGGAAAACGAAGCCATGAGGATTATCCTCGGATGTCCCCGTACAACTAAATTACTAAACATGAGGAAGGAACTGAATATTTCATATGTAAGTGATCGTATCACTGAAATTAATGCTTTAATTTGGTATCAAGATGCTTAAGTTAACCCACCCTAACCCCTGCACTGAAGCCCTCCAAGCCTTCTTCCTTGAAGGTCACCATCCCTCCATTTTTTTTTTGCGGGGGGGGGGGAGGATTACCAAAACTGCCACTGTGCTCAGAATGTATAATACTCATAACCTCTTCCAAGAAAGACAACAACAACACTTTCCTGCCCCATGGAAGTTCATCCCTTTCAAAATTACTGTCCCCCCTTTCCCACTCAAGAAGCTGATTAAAGAACAGTCCTTGCTTCGACAAGAAGCAAAGTACAATGCCTTAAGTCAAATTGATGCTTTAGTTCGAGAGCGCTCCCTTTCCCAGATTATTTACACAGATGGATCCTTGCATCAGTCCTATGGTGCAGCTGGAAGTGCAGTTGTTGTGACAGCGAGAGATGGTTCCTTCTCCCATGAGTGTGGAGCGCGTCTCAGTAACTGGTCCTCCACTCTTCAAACAGAATTGGTTGCCATAATCCTTGCACTCGAGCACGTATATGAATCCAAAGTTGAAACGTAACAGACCGTCCTCGCATTTTAAGATCCAAACTCGTTAATCCAGCCGCCAAACCACATGTGTGTGAATGAAAAGCTGTTTACACACGACTCGACTGATGACGTCCGAACACTTCCGGAGCAAGTGCTTCGTTGACGTCCTCTGTTCTATCCACAATTCTATAAATGCTTCACCCACGTACTTCAAATACAAATAATCGTCAACAGAACCTAAATACCTAACCTAACCTACGCCTAACTATACATAGAACTTGTATGTATAATAATATTAATTTATATACAAGAACAAACCAACGTTTAATCCACAGTATGTTCACTCACAGAAGAAAAGGAAAAGCTTGCCCAGCAATAGTGACCGGCAAGAGCGCCCTGTTATGAAACCATGTTGTCTAGGGTTTTGGAGAGGCTGTGATTCCATGTATTTTGTGATTTTACTTATTACCACTCTCTCAAAGTTGTCTGTGAGATTAGTGAAATCGGTCTGTAACATTTTGCCTCTGCCTTATTTCCTCCTTTATGGACTGGTGCTATCTCTGCTGTTTTTAGTGTGTCAGGGATGTTTGTGTGTGTTTGTTGTAGTGTGTGTATTTGTGTATGTGTAGTGTGTGTCTGGAACGGGTAGAATTCATTTGGGTTATCAATCTTCAGTGAGTTTAGTGGCTCGTCGGAAACTTAATTGTACTGTTGCCTCGGTATTTCGCTCATTTCTTTGTCATTTGTGAGAGGGGGAGGCGGGGGGGGGGGGGGTAAATTGCCTCCATTGTCAGCATAACGAAAACAATGTAAACAGCTTTGGGAATCCCAGGAAGGTGATAAGTGCCTCATCATGGTTCTCTGTCATCAACTACACCAGAGAACTGGTGATGCGTGACCGGTGAGGCGCGAGCACTGTACCTGCACGCCCACACCACCTCCCTCACCCACAGGCCTGCACGCCCACACCGCCTGCCTCACCCACAGGTCTGGACGCCCACACCACCTGCCTCACCCACAGGTCTGGACGCCCACACCACCTGCCTCACCCACAGGCCTGGACGCCCACACCACCTGCCTCACCCACAGGTCTGGACGCCCACACCACCTGCCTCACCCACAGGTCTGGACGCCCACACCGCCTGCCTCACCCACAGGTCTGGACGCCCACACCACCTGCCTCACCCACAGGTCTGGACGCCCACACCACCTGCCTCACCCACAGGCCTGGACGCCCACACCACCTGCCTCACCCACAGGTCTGGACGCCCACACCACCTGCCTCACCCACAGGTCTGGACGCCCACACCACCTGCCTCACCCACAGGTCTGGACGCCCACACCACCTGCCTCACCCACAGGTCTGGACGCCCACACCACCTGCCTCACCCACAGGTCTGGACGCCCACACCACCTGCCTCACCCACAGGTCTGGACGCCCACACCACCTGTCTCACCCAGGCCTGGACGCCCACACCACCTGCCTCACCCACAGGTCTGGACGCCCACACCACCTGCCTCACCCAGGCCTGGACGCCCACACCACCTGCCTCACCCACAGGTCTGGACGCCCACACCACCTGCCTCACCCACAGGTCTGGACGCCCACACCACCTGCCTCGCCCACAGGCCTGGACGCCCACACCACCTGCCTCGCCCACAGGCCTGGACGCCCACACCACCTGCCTCGCCCACAGGTCTGGACGCCCACACCACCTGCCTCACCCACAGGTCTGGACGCCCAAACCACCTGCCTCACCCACAGGTCTGGACGCCCACACCACCTGCCTCACCCACAGGCCTGGACGCCCACACCACCTGCCTCACCCACAGGCCTGGACGCCCACACCCCCTGCCTCACCCACAGGTCTGGACGCCCACACCACCTGCCTCACCCAGGCCTGGACGCCCACACCACCTGCCTCACTCAGGCCTGGACGCCCACACCACCTGCCTCACCCACAGGTCTGGACGCCCACACCACCTGCCTCACCCACAGGTCTGGACGCCCACACCACCTGCCTCATCCACAGGTCTGGACGCCCACACCACCTGTCTCACCCAGGCCTGGACGCCCACACCACCTGCCTCACCCACAGGTCTGGACGCCCACACCACCTGCCTCACCCACAGGTCTGGACGCCCACACTACCTGCCTCACCCAGGCCTGGACGCCCACACCACCTGCCTCACCCACAGGTCTGGACGCCCACACCACCTGCCCCACCCACAGGTCTGGACGCCCACACCACCTGCCTCACCCACAGGTCTGGACGCCCACACCACCTGCCTCACCCACAGGCCTGGACGCCCACACCACCTGCCTCACCCACAGGTCTGGACGCCCACACCACCTGCCTCACCCACAGGTCTGGACGCCCACACCACCTGCCTCACCCACAGGTCTGGACGCCCACACCACCTGCCTCACCCACAGGTCTGGACGCCCACACCACCTGCCTCACCCACAGGTCTGGACGCCCACACCACCTGCCACACCCACAGGTCTGGACGCCCACACCACCTGCCTCACCCACAGGTCTGGACGCCCACACCACCTGCCACACCCACAGGTCTGGACGCCCACACCACCTGCCACACCCACAGGTCTGGACGCCCACACCACCTGCCTCACCCACAGGTCTGGACGCCCACACCACCTGCCACACCCACAGGTCTGGACGCCCACACCACCTGCCACACCCACAGGTCTGACCTCCTATGTCCATCACCGCCAAGGTTGAGAAATGTCATTAAAATACAATACACGTATAACTCAGGAACAGATAAACATTCTGGCCAACGTAAAGTGTCCACCTGTGAGCCAATGTCGGGGACCGTACGTACGTTACCACCGCGTACGGGCGCGCGCGCACACTCGTTCCGCAATGATACACAACCTGGCCACAATATATTCTTCCTATAAGGATCTAACCACAGGTTGAGGCAAATGCTTCAGGGAATCCCCTCCAACTACTAGGGCTGGACGGTAGAGAGAGGGTCTGGCTTCATGGAGGTCGCCGTTCAATCCCCGACCGTCCATCAAGTGGTTGGGCAACATTTCTTCCCCCCGTCCCATCCCAAATCCGTATCCTAACTCCCTTCCAAGTGCTATATAGTCGCAATGGCTTGGCGCTTTCCCCCTGACATTTCCCTTCCCTTCACGGAATCCCCTGATGGTCCTCCCAACAAACTCTTTCCAAACGATAGATCTCATATAATAATGACTCGAACGCAATTAAGTCAACAATAAAATTGTCGCTTTAAAACAATAAAACAAGAGAATATATTGGAGTCGCAGATCCGCCAAAGCCATGACCATAATCCCCACAATACTATCCCGCCCCACAACTCAAAACGCACTGCTGTTTTATATTTAAAGTAAACTGCATTCACAACACATTTTGAGGCTATTTAAAGACGTCAAATATGTGGAGAGAGAGACAATGCTCAGCTGACCAGCACTAAGTCATGGGCGGCCACTCTCACACACCAGCTTTTAATTGAACATTTAATAAATAAACGTCCACGAACACAACCTGGGGCTCAAGCCGGCAGGGGGGGGAGGAGGGGGGAGGGGAGAAAGAGCGGGGAGGGGGGGAGGGGAGAAAGAGCGGGGAGGGGGGGAGGGGAGGAAGAGCGGGGAGGGGGGAGGGGAGAAAGAGCGGGGAGGGGGGGAGGGGAGGAAGAGCGGGGAGGGGGGAGGGGAGAAAGAGCGGGGAGGGGGGGAGGGGAGAAAGAGCGGGGAGGGGGGGAGGGGAAAAAGAGCGGGGAGGGGGGGAGGGGAGAAAGAGCGGGGAGGGGGGGGGGAGAAAGAGCGGGGAGGGGGGAGGAGGGGAGAAAGAGCGGGCAGGGGGGGAGGGGAGAAAGAGCGGGGAGGGGGGGAGGGGAGGAAGAGCGGGGAGGGGGGGAGGGGAGAAAGAGCGGGGAGGGGGGGAGGGGAGAAAGAGCGGGGAGGGGGGGAGGGGAGAAAGAGCGGGGAGGGGGGGAGGGGAGAAAGAGCGGGGAGGGGGGGAGGGGAGAAAGAGCGGGGAGGGGAGAAAGAGCGGGGAGGGGGGAGGGGAGAAAGAGCGGGGAGGGGGGAGGGGAGAAAGAGCGGGGAGGGGGGAGGGGAGAAAGAGCGGGGAGGGGGGAGGGGAGAAAGAGCGGGGAGGGGGGAGGGGAGAAAGAGCGGGGAGGGGGGGAGGTGAGAAAGAGCGGGGAGGGGGGGAGGGGAGAAAGAGCGGGGAGGGGGGGAGGGGAGAAAGAGCGGGGAGGGGGGGGAGGGGAGAAAGAGCGGGGAGGGGGGAGGGGAGAAAGAGCGGGGAGGGGGGGGAGGGGAGAAAGAGCGGGGAGGGGGGGGGAGGGGAGAAAGAGCGGGGAGGGGGGGAGGGGAGAAAGAGCGGTGAGGGGGGGAGGGGAGAAAGAGCGGTGAGGGGGGAGGGGAGAAAGAGCGGGGAGGGGGGGAGGGGAGAAAGAGCGGGGAGGGGGGGAGGGGAGAAAGAGCGGGGAGGGGGGGAGGGGAGAAAGAGCGGGGAGGGGGGGAGGGGAGAAAGAGCGGGGAGGGGGGGGAGGGGAGAAAGAGCGGGGAGGGGAGAAAGAGCGGGGAGGGGGGGGGGAGGAGAAAACAGCAGGACGCTACCCTCTCTCTCCGCTCTGTCTAACCACTCTCTGGTTTGGGTACTTAAGAGCCTATGTTAAGTTTGAGAGTGTCATGTCACTTGGTCACTTGTTCCGCAGCTCCGCCACCCTCATCCTGAGTCAGTGCTCACCTGGCTTGCTTGATAAAGCTGAGCTGAACTTATTCTGAATGCTAGGTTTCGTGTTGGAATTTGGGCAGGTATTTTTAGAACAATGGTTATGTCTCACTTGTTAATTTAATCACTTTCGCTGCCTAATGCCGCATATTCCGTCATAAAAGCAAAATACAGAGTATGCGGGATGACGCAAACGGTGTCAATAATTAAAAAAAAATTGTACAAATTCCATTTATTGTCCGGACACTATGGGGGCCTGTTTTAAAATGCGCGCCAACTTCTGGCCAGTCTCTGTATACCCCACATGGCTTCCTGACCCCGCCGTGTGGGCGCCCACACACGACTGAAGGCTCACTGTTCTCAGGTCTAGTACACAGAGATTGAACGACTGACCAAACACGAAACAGACAGAGAAAACTATGAGGAGAAAGCGCCAAGCCATTAGACGACACAGACCGAGCTATTGGGTATTTATCTAGCCAATGCGTGACTTAAGCTCAATGGTGGTGGAGTGATATTCTGTGACTAATGCAATTATTAGAAACATACAAATTAAAGAAATTAATTCAGATTTAGAAGGACTAAGAAATGTCCAGAGACCTGCACGCTGCAGTATTAAAAGCTATGACAATTTTTGTAATAATAGGTATTTGTATGGTCAGCACAGTAACCGGACGAGTCAATGTGATGTAGTCATTGTGCGAATCCGCCTTGGCTATAGGCACATCTGGCAGGTTAGTGAGGCTGAGCCACTACCAGAATATTCAGATTGCCAACTCTGTGACATACCTTTAATGCATTTACTAGAACACTATATTGTTGAATGTGAACCGTAAAAGACTTTAGACCTCCTGGCCTCTTGTACCACCAACTGTGTAACTATTTCATTGACTCAGGTGTTCTGGACGACATCCAAACAATTTATCCAAAATTTGCTTGTCCATTTGAAAGAATTAAAAACAATTTTATTTATATTACTTCGAAGTTGCATCACTTATGAACTCATCCCTGCCCTTGTGTGGCAGTGCACAACGGAAAGTTGTTTTTACATATTCATACATTAAAGCATTGATTGTAACCATCAATGAGGAGAAACAGTTTAGACCAATTGTCTTGTGTATGACCAGCATTATCATACACAAAGTGAGGATAATAGCAGCATTATCCTCACTTTAAGAAGACTTAATTGAAATCCTCCTCAGGTTAGGCAAAATAGTAATTAATTGCCAATAAAGATGTTAATAATAGGTGTTCTCGTGACCTAGCTCGTGCCAGCCGGGGCCTCCCACGAGTCTTAAAGCTTCCCCATTCTGGCTATTTTATCTCAGGTATTCGTCGTTACCAGCTTTATAAACACTACAAATTGACTTCCAGATGGATACTGATCAAGAACGAAGCCAATCCATGACGAAAGCATCGACAGAAACATGTATGAGGGAAAAGTTAGTTTTGGTCGAAAGTATAGAAAAGTGAGAGACATGTTCTTATATGCAAATATCCCTTTACAATATTCTATTGCGAACAATTTGATAGCAAATTGAACGACGATGCACGAAAACTGAGGTCAGAAAGCTAGAGAGTATAAACATTTGCGGCACACACACACACACACACACACACACACACACACACACACACACACACACACACACACACACACACACACACACACACACATGCGCCACTCGGGTTACCTTGGGGTGTGGGGCAGGTCGCGTGGAGGGGCAACAAAAGTGGCTATTAAGCCATTTCATTCACTAATGATATCTTCTCTTACGCCACGCCTCACTAATGATATCTTAAGTGACGCCTTTCTAAAGAATCTCAGCTTAGTTTTCCGAGTTTATCTCCATAAAGTAGAGACTTAATGAACAGAACTGTGCTGAACAAGCCAAGTGGGGCTTCTAAATGGCTGGAATAAAGTTACATCATTTCTAGTTAATGTTCTAGTTAAAGCTAATTTCATTCTTTAACAGTTTTAGTCAAAGAATAACCAATTGTAGTAAGTCAAGTGTTCCGTGCTGACCTCACCCCACTAGTCCTGACCTCCCTGCTCCTGCTTCACATCGGAAATAATGAAGAGAAAGCGCTAAGCCGTACGACTATGTTGACCACACCACACACTAGAAGGTGAAGGGACGACGACGTTTCGGTCCGTCCTGGACCATTCTCAAGTCGATCTTGAGAATCGACTTGAGAATGGTCCAGGACGGACCGAAACGTCGTCGTCGTCCCTTCACCTTCTAGTGTGTGGTCTGGTCAACATACTTTAGCCACGTTATTGTGACTCATCGCCTGCAGCACGACTATATGGTACATGGAAGGCATATGAGAGAGGACAGGAGACTGCATAATATCGATAAGCATCTATATTATGATTATTGATTAATGTCGATTAGGCTATTAATAACCCTCCCCCCCCCCGGGTTGTGAAGGGAGGCTCCTAGCAGGATAGCCAGGAATATACTGTCAGCTTTAATTAGAAAATAAATAATTAATAAATGAAATAATTTAATAAAATAATTAGTAATTATTAAATAAATAAAATATTGCTAGGACATTTTCCCACACACCTTACATAAACCACACACTTTATGTAAAGTATGTGGTTTGTTTATGTAAAGTGTGTGGTTTGTTTATGTCAAGTGTGTGGTTTGTTTATGTAAAGTGTGTGGTTTATGTAAACAAACACACACTTTACATAAACATCAAGACCATAATCATCACTTTAGCTGCAGTTTGAATTCGGGTTGCATGGCAACCTTCACCCTGAGCCACGTTCTCCGTGGCAACCTTCACCCTGAGCCACGTTCTCCGTGGCAACCTTCACCCTGAGCCACGTTCTCCGTGGCAACCTTCACCCTGAGCCACGTTCTCCGTGGCAACCTTCACCCTGAGCCACGTTCTCCGTGGCAACCTTCACCCTGAGCCACGTTCTCCGTGGCAACCTTCACCCTGAGCCACGTTCTCCGTGGCAACCTTCACCCTGAGCCACGTTCTCCGTGGCAACCTTCACCCTGAGCCACGTTCTCCGTGGCAACCTTCACCCTGAGCCACGTTCTCCGTGGCAACCTTCACCCTGAGCCACGTTCTCCGTGGCAACCTTCACCCTGAGCCACGTTCTCCGTGGCAACCTTCACCCTGAGCCACGTTCTCCGTGGCAACCTTCACCCTGAGCCACGTTCTCCGTGGCAACCTTCACCCTGAGCCACGTTCTCCGTGGCAACCTTCACCCTGAGCCACGTTCTCCGTGGCAACCTTCACCCTGAGCCACGTTCTCCGTGGCAACCTTCACCCTGAGCCACGTTCTCCGTGGCAACCTTCACCCTGAGCCACGTTCTCCGTGGCAACCTTCACCCTGAGCCACGTTCTCCGTGGCAACCTTCACCCTGAGCCACGTTCTCCGTGGCAACCTTCACCCTGAGCCACGTTCTCCGTGGCAACCTTCACCCTGAGCCACGTTCTCCGTGGCAACCTTCACCCTGAGCCACGTTCTCCGTGGCAACCTTCACCCTGAGCCACGTTCTCCGTGGCAACCTTCACCCTGAGCCACGTTCTCCGTGGCAACCTTCACCCTGAGCCACGTTCTCCGTGGCAACCTTCACCCTGAGCCACGTTCTCCGTGGCAACCTTCACCCTGAGCCACGTTTTCCGTGGCAACCTTCACCCTGAGCCACGTTCTCCATGGCAACCTTCACCCTGAGCCACGTTCTCCATGGCAACCTTCACCCAGAGCCACATTATCCATGGCAACCTTCACCCAGAACCACATTATCCATGGCAACCTTCACCCAGAACCACATTATCCATGGCAACCTTCACCCAGAGCCACGTTCTCCATGGCAACCTTCACCCAGAGCCACGTTCTCCATGGCAACCTTCACCCAGTGCCACGTTCTCCATGGCAACCTTCACCCAGTGCCACGTTATACATGGCAACCTTCACCCAGTGCCACATTATCCACGGCAACCTTCACCCAGTGCCACATTATCCATGGCAACCTTCACCCAGTGCCACATTATCTATGGCAACCTTCACCCAGTGCCACATTATCTATGGCAACCTTCACCCAGTGCCACATTATCTATGGCAACCTTCACCCAGTGCCACATTATCCATGGCAACCTTCACCCAGTGCCACATTATCCATGGCAACCTTCACCCTGAGCCACGTTCTCCATGGCAACCTTCACCCAGTGCCACATTATCCATGGCAACCTTCACCCAGTGCCACATTATCCATGGCAACCTTCACCCAGAGCCACATTATCCATGGCAACCTTCACCCAGTGCCACGTTATCCATGGCAACCTTCACCCAGAGCCTTATTATCCATGGCAACCTTCACGCAGAGCCACATTATCCATGGCAACCTTCACCCAGAGCCACATTATCCATGGCAACCTTCATCCAGAGCCACATTATCCATGGCAACCTTCACCCAGAGCCACATTATCCATGGCAACCTTCACCCAGTGCCACATTATCCATGGCAACCTTCACCCAGTGCCACATTATCCATGGCAACTTTCACCCAGTGCCACGTTATAAATGTGTTGCCGTCAAGTTTAAAATAGCGGGTGTTAATTTTAGCATGGTGGTGCACCTTTACTGTTGACGCTGTTGTAGTCGCCAATGTTTAACATTAACATGAGCGTAGGTGTGGCGAGTAAATGAAGTAAGCCGAAGGTGGAGTTAAAGTTACCATCACACACACACTTTGAACAGTATATTATGAGTCAAGAGTGCTGGAACTCCTTGCAATGTGTAATCGGCTGCTGCAAGGCAGGGGCCAGGAGCTGAAGCTTATCACGCAAGCATCAAGTTCATACACACGCACATTTTCAAAGCGTTATACGACAAAGAGTACGGGGAAGACGGGACACCAACTAGCGTAGCTCTCATCCTGTTACTACACTTAATTACTCGTACTTGTTTCAATAGAGACTGGTAGAGCATAGCTCGCGTCTATGCCAGTACCGAGAAAAAGGTAATTGAGAGGCAAGAGAGAGCCGCGCCACGATGGCACCACAACTACGTTACCCCAGCACCAGGAACATGCCACACTTGTGGAGGACCTGGTATAACTACACGCACCCCAGCACCAGGAACATGCCACACTTGTGGAGGACCTGGTATAACTACACGCACCCCAGCACCAGGAACATGCCACACTTGTGGAGGACCTGGTATAACTACACGCACCCCAGCACCAGGAACATGCCACACTTGTGGAGGACCTGGTATAACTACACGCACCCCAGCACCAGGAACATGCCACACTTGTGGAGGACCTGGTATAACTACACGCACCCCAGCACCAGGAACATGCCACACTTGTGGAGGACCTGGTATAACTACACGCACCCCAGCACCAGGAACATGCCACACTTGTGGAGGACCTGGTATAACTACACGCACCCCAGCACCAGGAACATGCCACACTTGTGGAGGACCTGGTATAACTACACGCACCCCAGCACCAGGAACATGCCACACTTGTGGAGGACCTGGTATAACTACACGCACCCCAGCACCAGGAACATGCCACACTTGTGGAGGACCTGGTATAACTACACGCACCCCAGCACCAGGAACATGCCACACTTGTGGAGGACCTGGTATAACTACACGCACCCCAGCACCAGGAACATGCCACACTTGTGGAGGACCTGGTATAACTACACGCACCCCAGCACCAGGAACATGCCACACTTGTGGAGGACCTGGTATAACTACACGCACCCCAGCACCAGGAACATGCCACACTTGTGGAGGACCTGGTATAACTACACGCACCCCAGCACCAGGAACATGCCACACTTGTGGAGGACCTGGTATAACTACACGCACCCCAGCACCAGGAACATGCCACACTTGTGGAGGACCTGGTATAACTACACGCACCCCAGCACCAGGAACATGCCACACTTGTGGAGGACCTGGTATAACTACACACACCCCAGCACCAGGAACATGCCACACTTGTGGAGGACCTGGTATAACTACACGCAGACATTACCCAACAGGTAGCCGATTAACAATTCGTGTAATGAGTCATTTCTGGGAAGGAGAGGCAGATGTAACACCATAAATGGTTGCATTTAATATTCCACATATAGTCAGTCATACAGGATATTACCAGCGCCAGGCTGTCGGCCTTCAGCAACTCAAAAGTCACACCTGTCAAGTGTTAATTGTTCACAGGTTGAGTAGAGGTCAGGTTGCATCAGGTGACCTTGGTCTCTGCTAAGCTGATAATTGCAGTCGGGCGGCTGTGTTGTTTCCATCAAACAAGTCGCTGTCCAGGTGTGGTAGGAAGACAGCCAGAGGCTATCTCCTGATAGGCAGAGTTTAGCTCCCGGTTCCCCCATTAAATATTCGTGGAACTGTTCATTAGGTATACAGAGAGAGAGAGAAGCCAGGCTACACCAGAGGTGTTCCAGCAGGCCAGACTAGGCCTGTCCCCGGCCGGGTGGGGACTGTGTCCGCCATACCATCCTCATCCTCTCTACCATCTTATTCTCAATGACTTTGATGAGTGAACGTGTTAGGTTCACGGACATTGTGTTTCCAAATGTAAGTGGTGTGTAACTTTCAGGGGCAGTCAGCCGTAGTTGCTCTCAAATTCTTGTGTGGTGACTCAAAGTCTGAATTAATGTTGACATTTGAACATCAAATGAAGTGGACGAACAATAACAAATAACATAAAGGGGAAAAGTACAGAAGTTTGCAAGAGAGCACATAGCGCAGAGAACCCTAGTAACTTAAGAGACGGAAAGGCAAGAGGCTAGAGGGAACACAACTCAAGTCAGATCACGTCTCTTAAGATCATTTAGGTATGTACTGTGAAAGGCAAGAGTCAACACCAACAAAGCCAGGACTAAGGTTCATAATGGCAGGAAGGATTATTTTAGAAGTCCAATCAATAGGATGATTAGAGTCCTTAGCATAACAGAAGAGAGCATTGTCTGTGTCTGAAGACATAACACTTGTGTTCCAAAGTCTGTCATTCAGTGTACGGCCACTTCCCCCAAAGTACTGGAGAGGACAAGACGAACAGGAAAGAGTAGACACCAGCAGCATCAGGAGCAGGAGGCGCAGTGTGAACCAGATTACTACGAAGTGTTAGTTGGTGGCCAGGCGAGCTTGACATCAAGAGGACGAACGGTATTAGTGATTTTTTTTATTTCATATACAGTATGAGGTTATCTTGAGATGATTTCGGGGCTTAGCGTCCCCGCGGCCCGGTCCTCGACCAGGCCTCATTTTTGTTACATACCTATTTACTGTTAGGTGAACAGGTGAATCAGGGTGAAAGAAACTATGCCAATTTGTATCCGCCTCCACCGGGGATCGAACCCGGACCTCAGGAATACGAATCCGAAGCGCTGTTCACTCAGCTGTCAGGCCCCACAAAGGGAAGGATTTTATATATCATCCTTCAAATTCTATGAAGGAAAAAACTAATTATTGCAATATTCCTTAAAGACTAGATACGTTGTGGGGGAGTTGTGTTGGTTTCTTCCACACCAGTAACGGGGCAATAGTGGCAGGTACACCCCGAGTGCCCAGTAGTGTAGGCGTCCAACACCCACACCCAGAGCATCGTATGTGGGACGACCCCTACCAAGAGCAACGCATGTGGGACGACCCCTACCAAGAGCAACGCATGTGGGACGACCCCTACCAAGAGCAACGCATGTGGGACGACCCTGCATTATCACACAGCGTAATAACAACGTTACTCCAAGTGCAGCACCTCTCACAGCGTGTGGCTATCATGCAGGTACCTGGTGACTCAAGTGTGGAGAACCATTACGTCATACCACCACCCACTCCTGCTTCAAGGTCGCCAGCACACGACGGCGACGTCAACCACACCATTCTGGCCTGTCTCAGTGGTGTCTCACCAGTGGTGTGTCCAGTTGTCTCAGTGGTACAACTGTGGCGTGTCCACCAGTTGTCTCAGTGGTACAACTGTGGCGTGTCCACCAGTTGTCTCAGTGGTGTCTCACCTGTGGCGTGTCCACCAGTTGTCTCAGTGGTACAACTGTGGTGTGTCCACCAGTTGTCTCAGTGGTACAACTGTGGTGTGTCCACCAGTTGTCTCAGTGGTACAACTGTGGTGTGTCCACCAGTTGTCTCAGTGGTGTCTCAACTGTGGTGTGTCCACCAGTTGTCTCAGTGGTGTCTCACCTGTGGCGTGTCCACCAGTTGTCTCAGTGGTACAACTGTGGCGTGTCCACCAGTTGTCTCAGGGATACAACTGTGGCGTGTCCACCAGTTGTCTCAGGGATACAACTGTGGCGTGTCCACCAGTTGTCTCAGGGATACAACTGTGGCGTGTCCACCAGTTGTCTCAGTGATACAACTGTGGTGTGTCCACCAGTTCTCAGTAGGGCTACAGGGTTGTTTACATTGTTACTTGCGTAAATTAACAGATAAGTCACGAAATAGTAAATGACTTGCTGGAAATATTTGAGGTACTCTTGTGTAACTTATGGGAGGTACGGGGCTCCAGGCATGTGGAAATTATGGGAGGTAAGGGGCTCCAGGCATGTGGAAATTATGGGAGGTAAGGGGCTGGATGCAATGTTAGGCGCCGGGGCCGGATGCTATGCTGGCGCCGGACGCGACGTTGGGGTCGGACGCGATATCGGCGCCTGAAACGGGCGCGATATCGGCGCCTGAACCGGGCGCGATATCGGCGCCTGAACCGGGCGCGATATTAGTGCCAGGGTTTTTGAAACAAATAGAACAAGGACCCAAAATCTGCCAATATTATAAATGGGGTATGTGTAAGCATGGGATATCCGGGAGAACAAATGGACAATGTAAATATGATCATCATATTAGAAAGTGCAGCATCCTTCTTAGTACAGGTAAATGTAGCAAAAGGTGTGATCTCTTTCACCCAGAACTGTGCAAGAACTCTTTAAGTAAGAATGAATGTTTCAACACAGAATGTCCAGCTTTTCATATAAAAGGTACCAAGGTAATAAGACCGACAAACCACCTCGATGAAAGCAGCCACAACACTATTTACCAGGATGATTGTTTAGCAAGAGGAGGAGGAGAAGAATGGCTAAAAATGTCCAGACTCTACCACCAACTCTGTCAAATGCTAGAGAGGACACAAACTCAGTGGCCTCCCTACCAGAGCCTCAGGTATTAACATAAAGTAATGTATCCAGCACTTCCACTAACATAACATCATTTATATTTGCCAACATTCAGGGTATAAAAACACACAAATGTAACAAAGCACACTTCATAGCTGGCCTCCTTCATGAGGCAAATGCAGTGTTTGCAGCCCAAACGGAAACTCACACTAAGGACTACCATGATGGTAAAATATGGATTTCGGAGTACAATCTTTTCAGATGTGACAGGAAACACAGGCTACAGGGTGGGGTCAGCCTCTACATCAAAGACACACTCATCTACACTGAGCTGCTAAACACCACAAATGATATGGTGGAAGTGCTGATAATCAAAATAGAGATCCTAAATGTAGTTATTGTCCTTGTATATAAGTCACCGGAGGCAAATCATCAGCAGTTTAAAGACCAGCTAACGAAAATAGAACACTGCTTGGAAAACCTCACAAATCCAGCCCCAAACATTATCCTGCTTGGGGACTTCAACCTATTGCACCTAAAATGAGAGACCATAGCTGATACAGTTATATCAGAAAGAATACCAGGAAGTAGCCTAAATGAACAGGCACATGCACATGACCTGCTACGGATGTTGATTGGTTGATCTGGTTGATGGGGTTCTGGGAGTTCTACTCCCCAAGCCCGGCCCGAGGCCAGGCTCGACTTGTGAGAGTTTGGTCCACCAGGCTGTTGCTTGGAGCGGCCCGCAGGCCCACATACCCACCACAGCCCGATTGGTCCGGCACTCCTTGGAGGAATAAATCTAGTTTCCTCTGGAAAATGTCCACGGTTGTTCCGGCAATATTTCTTATGCTTGCTGGGAGGACGTTGAACAACCGCGGACCTCTGATGTTTATACAGTGTTCTCTGATTGTGCCTATGGCACCTCTGCTCTTCATTGGTTCTATTCTACATTTTCTTCCATGTCGTTCACTCCAGTACGTTGTTATTTTACTGTGTAGATTTGGTACTTGGCCCTCCAGTATCTTCCAGGTGTATATTATTTGATATCTCTCTCGTCTTCTTTCTAGTGAGTACATTTGGAGGGCTTTGAGACGATCCCAATAATTTAGGTGCTTTATTGCGTCTATGCGTGCCGTATTTGTTGTCTGTATTCCCTCTATTTCAGCAATCTCTCCTGCTCTGAAGGGGGAAGTGAGTACTGAGCAGTACTCAAGACGGGACAACACAAGTGACTTGAAGAGTACAACCATTGTGATGGGATCCCTGGATTTGAAAGTTCTCGTAATCCATCCTATCATTTTTCTGGCTGTCGCAATATTTGCTTGGTTATGCTCCTTAAACGTTAGGTCGTCAGACATTATTATTCCCAAATCCTTTACATGCTGTTTTCCTACTATGGGTACATTTGATTGTGTTTTGTACTCTGTATTATGTTTAAGGTCTTTATTTTTACCGTACCTGAGTACCTGGAATTTATCACTGTTAAACATCATGTTATTTTCTGATGCCCAGTCGAAAACTTTATTAATATCAGCTTGAAGTTTTTCAATGTCCTCAGCCGAGGTAATTTTCATACCTGTCATGTGCGACAGGTTTGCCTTAAACCAGCAAATAGTAGAACCAACTAGGAAGGAGAACACGCTGGACCTCATTTTCACTAATAATGATGAGTTGATCGGGAACATAATGATTACAAATACCTGTTACTCAGAGCACAACTCAATTGAAGTTCTGACTAGCATGAGGAATAGACCTTCAAAACCAGTCCCGATTCACAGTGGAGGAGATTTCAACAAATTCAACTTTAATAACAAACAGATAAACTGGGAGCAAATAAAATAAATATAAAAATAAATTGGAAAGAACAGCAAAAAAATGCAAACCTGAACCAGTGCCTGGAAAAAATTACCTCAGTAGCACTATAGTGCAGATTGGAACGGGAACGTCGTTCCCTCTACAGGCGAAGAAAACGAATCGCGGAGCAACTTGAGAGTCGCACCTTATCTCAAGAACGGCGAAGAAGGTTAGGTAGAGAAATAGAGGCCTATTTAGCCTATTGAACTAAAGCTTCAAGAATCATACAAAACCCAGGAGAGGCAAAGAGAGCAAAAGGCCAACAGTGAAATAGAGAAATCCGAAATATTTTTTCTCTTGTGCAAAATCAAGATAAAAAACCACATCTAGTATCGGGCCCCTGCGAAAAGGAGATGGAACTTTTCACAGATGACAAGAAAGAAATTAGCGAAATACTGAGAAATCAGTACGACTGTTTTCAGCGAGCCACTACACACACTGAAGATTGATAACCCAAATGAATTTTTCATGGATATGACACCAACATCAAATCATATATCAGATGTCACCCTATCCCCACTGGATTTTGAAGAAGCCATAGACAGTATGCCTATGCACTCTGCACCAGGCCCGGATTCTTGGAACAGTATGCCTATGCACTCTGCACCAGGCCCGGATTCTTGGAACAGTATGCCTATGCACTCTGCACCAGGCCCGGATTCTTGGAACAGTATGCCTATGCACTCTGCACCAGGCCCGGATTCTTGGAACAGTATGCCTATGCACTCTGCACCAGGCCCGGATTCTTGGAACTCTATATTCATCAAGAACTGTAAAAAAACACTATCGCAGGCCCTTCACATTCTGTGGAGACAAAGCCTAGATACTGGCGTTATCCCTGACATACTAAAAACAGCAGAGATAGCACCACTCCATAAAGGAGGAAATAAGGCAGAGGCAAAAAATTACAGACCGATAGCATTAACATCACACATCATAAAAATCTTTGAGAGAGTGATAAGAAGTAAGATCACAAAATAAAAGGAATCACAGCATCTTCATAGCCCCAGACAACATGGTTTCAGAACAGGGCGCTCTTGCCTGTCACAGTTGCTGGACCACTATGACATGGCATTAGATGTCACGTTAGACACGTTAGATAAACAAAACGCTGATGTAATTTACACAGATTTCGCAAAAACCTTCGACAAATGTGACCATGGTATTATTGCACATAAAATGCAATGTGGCCAAAATGCATAAAATACAATGCTGGCTCAAGGGCCAGCATTCAAAAGAAATTACCGGAAAAATAGGCAGATGGATCTACAATTTCCTGACTAATAGGAAATAGTCAACAATGTGTAATAGTCAACAAAATCAAATCCGGTCCATCAACCGTGAAGAGCTCAGTCCCCCAGGGTACTGTGCTTGCTCCAGTACTTTTACTCATCCTCATATCGGACATAGACAAGGACACAACCTATAGTACTGTATCATCCTTTGTAGATGACACTAGGATTTTTATGAGAGTAGGCAACATAGAGGACACGGTGAACCTCCAATCAGATGTCAATCAGGTCTTTCTATGGGATACAGAAAATAATATGGTGTTTAACGAAAATTAATTCCAGCTCATGCGTTACGGAAAAAAAGAAAATATAAAAACGGAAACCACATACAAAACTCAGTCAAATCATAACATAGAATGAAAAAGCAATGCAAAGGATTTAGGTATACTCATGTCGGAAGACCTTACCTTTAAAGAAAACATTAAAGTTGCTGTCACAACTGCAAGGAAAATGACAGGTTGGATAACAAGAACCTTTCATACCAGAGATGCTATACCGATGATGATACTTTTCAAGATACTAGTGCTCTCTAGAGTGGAATACTGCTGCACAATGACAGCCCCTTTCAGAGCTGGAGAAATTGCTGACCTGAAGAGCGTGCAGAGATCCTTTATTGCTAGAATCCACTCAGTAAAACATCTAAACTATTGGGACCGACTGAAGAGCCTAAATCTGTATTCTCTTGAGCGCAGGCGGGAGAGATGCATAATAATTTACACGTGGAAAACAGTAGAGGGGCTGGTCCCAAACCTGCACACAGAAATAACACCACATGAGATCAGGAGGCATGGCAGGATGTGCAGAATACCCCCGTTGAAGAGCAGAGGTGCAACAGGTACTCTGAGAGAGTATTGTATCAACATCAGAGGCCCGAGACTGTTCAACACGCTTCCACTACACATAAGGGGCATAACTGGCCGACCCCTCACAGTGTTCAAGAGAGAACTTGATGAACACCTCAAAAGAATACCTAATCAACCAGGCTGTGACTCATACGTCAGGCATGTGGAAATTATGGGAGGTAAGGTGGCTCCAGGCATGTGGAAATTATGGGAGGTAAGGTGGCTCCAGGCATGTGGAAATTATGGGAGGTAAGGTGGCTCCAGGCATGTGGAAATTATGGGAGGTAAGGGGCTCCAGGCATGTGGAAATTATGGGAGGTAAGGGGGCTCCAGGCATGTGGAAATTATGGGAGGTAAGGGGCTCGAGGTATGTGGAAATTATGGGAGGTAAGGGGGCTCCAGGCATGTGGAAATTATGGGAGGTATGGGGCTCCAGGCATGTGGAAATTATGGGAGGTAAGGGGCTCCAGGCATGTGGAAATTATGGGAGGTAAGGGGCTCCAGGCATGTGGAAATTATGGGAGGTAAGGGGCTCCAGGCATGTGGAAATTATGGGAGGTAAGGGGGCTCCAGGCATGTGGAAATTATGGGAGGTAAGGGGGCTCCGGGCATGTGGAAATTATGGGAGGTAAGGGGCTCCAGGCATGTGGAAATTATGGGAGGTAAGGGGCTCCAGGCATGTGGAAATTATGGAAGGTAAGGGGCTCGAGGTATGTGGAAATTATGGGAGGTAAGGGGGCTCCAGGCATGTGGAAATTATGGGAGGTAAGGGGCTCGAGGTATGTGGAAATTATGAGTTAGGGTTTTACAGGTTTACAAAACATAAGCAAACAAAGCTACGGGGTTGCAGAGTTTACCTTAGTAATTTCCCATCTTCCCCGACTGAGACAATCTACATAAAACATAAGATTCAAGTAAGTTTACAGAAATAATCAAATACATCCCAAAGTGATAGGAGTAGCTCAGGCTATTTCTACCTTCCGATATCATCGTGTTGTTCAAATCAAACGGTCTGTTTTCTTATTTATTTTTATTTATTTTGTAAGTAAATACAAGTAAAGTAAAAACTTTACTTGTAAAGTTTTGTAAAGTAAAAACTCTTGTAAGAACAAGAGTTTTACATTCTTGTATCCCCACTTGCACGCATAGCGCCCCAGGCAGGTTCTTAAATTAATACTTTCCTCCGGAATACGACCCGCCAAATCGTTTAACCAGGAACCCATTCACTGCTGGGTGAACGGAGTCTACAGTTAAGGATTGGCGCCCAGTCAATCCTCCCCGGCCAGGATACGAACCCAGGCCAAAGCGTTCGCGAAGCGCCGGGCGAGTTTTTTTTACTACTGAGGACTGCACTCCAATTCTTACACTCGACTATGGCTATTAAAGACAACGGCCGGAAAGACGCCCACAAATGAGAGCAAACACAGCACCATTCCCAAAATAGGACATAGAAGTACAGCGTGTATGAAGGTCATCTTTAAGTTGGAGGTTACGTCACGCTGACTAGGTCACCAGGGCTGAGTTTCCTCCTCCTCCTCCTCACGCTCTCTCCCCAACACAACACTACTGACAAGCACTCATGTTTTCATTGTATTAGAGTATTTGTACCGTGTGTCACTGACCTTCCTTATCGAGCCCAAACTGGTCGAGATGGCGTTAAGTTACTGGCGTACTTACCTGTGCTGAGGAAGACAAGGTGGGTAATAACAGGTTCTGGCGCCGCCTCGCTGATTCCCGCACGGAAATATTAGTCTCGTTAAACGTGATTCACACAGATGTTTTTCTCTACCAAATCCAGGAGTGTGACTGGGGAGCAGGAGGGCAGAGTACACACGGTGTGGTACAGGTGGCAGAGGGGGCGGGCGGTAGGTGGGTGTACACAACGGGGAGCGTAAACACACGATCGCAGGTGGTGAGGAACAAGACGCGAGACGCACCGGTGTAGTGTGTCCGGCCCGACGGCACCAACACGACTGACTGACCGACCGACCAAGAGCCGCCCCGCTCACGCCAGGCCCACTGTCAACAAACACCCCCCCCCCTCCCTACCGCCACTACTACTACACACGCAAACGTTCACTTACTCAGAGCGGCCGTCGTATACTTTTCTTAATCACTACACACACATGGAAGGGGGGGGGCACATTTCACATTCAAGAGGGTGTTGTCCAATTATGCGGTTCGTGGTAGAGATTAAATTTGAGGCGGAACCACTGGCAGCTTCTACCATGGCACCTTGTAGTTGGTGCCAACACACTCCTGTTGCGCCCCCCCCCCCGGCACTAGCCACACGCACTTCACCCCGTGAGTGTCACGTCACGACCTGACACACACTCATGGCACAGCCCCACCCCGCTAAATACTCCCACCTCACTGGGAATAACAGTCAACATATTCTTCACTGACGGTGCTAATGATACTTGACCTTTAATACTACACACAGCCAACTGTTAATGGCGTACTGGTAACTGGGTGGGGTGGTGCAGGACGAGCACCAGCCCAGCCCTGGTCAGCACCAGCCCCGGCCAGCACCAGCCCCGGCCAGCACAGGCCCCGGCCAGCACCAACCCCGGCCAGCACCAGCCCCGGCCAGCACCAGCCCCGGCCAGCACCAGCCCCGGCCAGCACCAGCCCCGGCCAGCACCAGCCCAGCACCAGCACCAGCCCCGGCCAGCACCAGCCCCGGCCAGCACCAGCCCTGGCCAGCACCAGCCCCGGCCAGCACCAGCCCCGGCCAACACCAGCCCCGGCCAACACCAGCCCCGGCCAGCACCAGCCAGCACTAGCCCCGGCCAGCACCAGCCCCGGCCAGCACCAGCCCTGGCCAGCACCAGCCCCGGCCAGCACCAGCCCCGGCCAGCACCAGCCCCGGCCAACACCAGCCCCGGCCAGCACCAGCCCTGGCCAGCACCAGCCCCGGCCAGCACCAGCCCCGGCCAGCACCAGCTCAGCCCCGGCCAGCACCAGCCCCGGCCAGCACCAGCCCTGGTCAGCACCAGCCCCGGCCAGCACCAGCCCAGCCCCGGCCAGCACCAGCCCCGGCCAGCACCAGCCCAGCCCCGGCCAGCACCAGCCCCGGCCAGCACCAGCCCCGGCCAGCACCAGCCCCGGCCAGCACCAGCCCTGGCCAGCACCAGCCCCGGCCAGCACCAGCCCTGGCCAGCACCAGCCCCGGCCAACACCAGCCAGCACCAGCCCCGGCCAACACCAGCCCCGGCCAGCACCAGCCCCGGCCAGCACCAGCCCAGCCCCGGCCAGCACCAGCCCAGCCCCGGCCAGCACCAGCCCTGGCCAGCACCAGCCCCGGCCAGCACCAGCCCCGGCCAGCACCAGCCCCGGCCAGCACCAGCAACGGCCAGCACCAGCCCCGGCCAACACCAGCCCCGGCCAGCATCAGCCCCGGCCAGCACCAGCCCCGGCCAACACCAGCCCCGGCCAGCACCAGCCCCGGCCAACACCAGCCCCGGCCAGCACCAGCCCCGGCCAACACCAGCCCCGGCCAACACCAGCCCCGGCCAACACCAGCCCCGGCCAGCACCAGCCCCGGCCAGCACCAGCCCCGGCCAGCACCAACCCCGGCCAGCACCAGCCCCGGCCAGCACCAGGCCTGGCCAACACCAGCCCCGGCCAGCACCAGCCCAGGCCAGCACCAGCCCCGGCCAGCACCAGCCCAGCCCCGGCCAGCACCAGCCCCGGCCAGCACCAGGCCTGGCCAACACCAGCCCCGGCCAGCACCAGCCCCGGCCAGCACCAACCCCGGCCAGCACCAACCCCGGCCAGCACTAGCCCCGGCCAGCACCAGCCCAGGCCAGCACCAGCCCCGGCCAGCACCAGCCCAGCCCCGGCCAGCACCAGGCCTGGCCAACACCAGCCCCGGCCAGCACCAGCCCCGGCCAGCACCAACCCCGGCCAGCACCAACCCCGGCCAGCACCAGCCCCGGCCAGCACCAGCCCCGGCCAACACCAGCCCCGGCCAGCACCAGCCCCGGCCAACACCAGCCCCGGCCAGCACCAGCCCAGCCCCGACCAGCACCAGCCCAGCCCCGGCCAGCACCAGCCCCGGCCAGCACCAGCCCAGCACCAGCACCAGCCCCGGCCAGCACCAGCCCCGGCCAGCACCAGCCCCGGCCAGCACCAGCCCAGCCCTGGTCAGCACCAGCCCCGGCCAGCACCAGCCCCGGCCAGCACCAGCCCCGGCCAGCACCAGCCCCGGCCAACACCAGCCCCGGCCAGCACCAGCCCAGCCCTGGTCAGCACCAGCCCCGGCCAGCACCAGCCCCGGCCAGCACCAGCCCCGGCCAGCACCAGCCCCGGCCAGCACCAGCCCCGGCCAACACCAGCCCCGGCCAGCACCAGCCCCGGCCAGCACCAGCCCAGGCCAGCACCAGCCCCGGCCAGCACCAGCCCCGGCCAGCACCAGCCCCGGCCAGCACCAGCCTAGCACCAGCCCCGGCCAGCACCAGCCCCGGCCAGCACCAGCCCAGGCCAACTCCAGCCCCGGCCAGCACCAGCCCAGGCCAGCACCAGCCCCGGCCAGCACCAGCCCCGGCCAGCACCAGCCTAGCACCAGCCCCGGCCAGCACCAGCCCCGGCCAGCACCAGCCCAGGCCAACTCCAGCCCCGGCCAGCACCAGCCCAGGCCAGCACCAGCCCCGGCCAACTCCAGCCCCGGCCAACTCCAGCCCCGGCCAGCACCAGCCCAGGCCAACTCCAGCCCCGGCCAACTCCAGCCCCGGCCAGCACCTCCCGTCACACCTCAAGGCCACCAGAGGGGAAGGGGGCCGCTCCCACTCATTACCTCCAAACACTCTCCGCTAATTACCATTATCTATGTGCCACTTTTCCTAATTATGGCCACTCCTCCACCCATCACCACTTATATAAAGGGACACTCCTCCGCCCATCACCACTTATATAAAGGGACACTCCTCCACCCATCACCACTTATGTGAAGGGTCACTCCTCCAGCCATCACCACTTATGTGAAGGGCCACTCCTCCACCCATCACCACTTATGTGAAGGGCCATTCCTCCACCACATCACTTCCTAATGCATTCTATTTGTCAACTACTCTGACACTAAAAAAAGTCAAATGTCTCTATGGCTCATTTGGGCACTCAGTTTCCACCTGTGTCTCCTAGTGCGTGTGCCCCTTGAGTTAAATAGTCTGTCTTTATCTACCCTATTCCTTTGAGAATCTAATGTGTGGTAATCATATATCCTCTAACTTTTCTGTCTTCCAGCGACGTAAGGTTTAATTACCGTACCTGCTTGATGGGGTTCTGGGAGTTTTACTCCCCAAGCCCGGCCCGAGACCAGACTTGACTTGTGAGAGCTTGGTCCACCAGGCTGTAGCTTGGAGCAGCCCGCAGGCCAACATATCCGCCACTGCCCAGTTTATCCGGCACTTCTTGAAGGAAACTATCTAGTTTCCTCTTGAAGATGTCCTCGGTTGTTCCGGCAATATTTCTTATGCTCGCTGGGAGGATGTTGAAGAACCGCGGACCTCTGATGTTTATACAGTGTTCTCTGATTGTGCCTATGGCACCTCTGCTCTTCACTGGTTCTATTCTCCATTTTCTTCCATATCGTTCACTCCAGTATGTTGTTATTTTACTGTGTAGATTTGGGACCTGAGACTTCAGTATTTTCCATGTGTATGTTATTTGTTATCTCTTTCGTCTCCTTTCTAGTGAGTACATTTGGAGAGCTTTGAGACGATCCTAATAATTTAGATGCTTTATCGCGTCTATGCGTGCCGTATATGTTCTCTGTATTCCCTCTATTTCAGCAATCTCTCCTGCTCTCAAAGCGGAAGTGAAGTTAGTACTGAGCAGTACTCAAGACGGGACAACACAAGTGATTTGAAAAGTACAACCATTGTGATGGGATCCCTGGACTTTAAAGTTCTCGTAATCCATCCTATCATTTTTCTGGCTGACGCAATATTTGCTTGGTTATGCTCCCTAAACATTAGGTAGTCAGACATTATTCCCAAACCCTTTACATGCTTATTTCCTACTATGGGTAAATCTGATTGTGTTTTGTACCCTGTATCATGTTAAATGTCCTCATTTTTACCGTACCTGACTACCTGGAATTTATCACTGTTAAAAATCATGTTATTTTCTGCTGCCCAGTCGAAATATTAATAAATATTAATATCTGCTATCAATATATTAATATCTGTTTTTCAATGTGTTTAGCAGAGATCATTTTCATACTGATTTTTGTATCATCTGCAAAGGATGATACGAAGCTGTGACTTGTATTTCTGTCTATATCTGATATGAGAATAAGGAAAAGCAGTAGTGCAAAGACTGTACCTTGAGGTACAGAGCTTTTAACTGCGCTTGGACTATTTTATATGGTTGACTGTTACTCTTTGTGTTCTGTTCAACAGAAAACTGAGTATTCAGCGTCCTACTTTAACAGTTATTCCCATTGACCTCATTTTGTGTGCTATCACTCCATGGTCACATTTATCGAATGACTTTGCGAAGTCCGTGTATACCAAATCTGCATTCTGTTTTTCCTCTAATGCCTCAGTGATTTTGTCGTAATGATCAAGTAGCTGTGAGAGGTATGATCTTCCTGCTCTACATCCATGTTGGCCTGGATTGTGGAGGTCATTGGTCTCCATGAAACTGGTGATCTGACTCCTAATCACTCTCTCAAATACTTTTATGATGTGCGATGTTAGTGCAACTGGTCTATAATTCTTTGCCAATGCTTTGTTCCCTCCCTTGTGTAGAGGGGCTATGTCTGCTACTTTAAGTGCATCTGGTATCTCCCCCGTGTCCAAGCTCTTCCTCCACACTATACTGAGTGCCTGTGCTACTGGCACCTTGCATTTCTTTATAAATATTGAATTCCATGAGCCTGGACCCGGGCTGAGTGCAAGGGCATAGTGTCAATTTCTCTTTCAAAATCTGCCACTCTCGTGTTGATCAAAACATCATTTTTTGTTTATTCTTTTCATTTTCAAATTACTTCCTTTTTTGGTTGTAGCGCAAACGAGTGAAAAGTGACGTAATTTGTAGGACGGGTTGTAAGTGTGGTTTGGTGGGTTGGGTTGAGCAGTAACCCCAACACGGCAGGTGTGCCTGGTCGGCTACACAGGTGTGAGCACCCCTCCTCACCACTCACTCATTACTGGATCTCTTCAGTCATTACAGCCAGGTCATTGGTGCCATATGAAATTAACAAATATAACCAATGTATTAATAACTCAGAGAAATGTATACAAATACAGACAAAAAATGTACTGTAAAAGGAAACATTTAATGTAATTTAAACAAATAAAACTGAACATGTGGGAGGCGACCAGTCTCTTCGATACAACCTTTACCTTGCGGTTTCCTTGCCAGGATTTCGGGGCTCAACGTCCCTGCGGCCCGGTCCACAACCAGGCCTCCTGTTTGCTTGACTGGTCAACCAGGCTCTTGGACGCGGCTGCTCGCATCCTGACGTATGAGTCACAGTCTGGTTGATCAGGTATCCTTTGGAGGTGTTTATCCAGTTCTCTCTTGAACACTGTGAGGGGTCGGCCAGTTATGCCCCTTATGTGTAGTGGAAGCGTGTTGAACAGTCTCGGGCCTCTGATGTTGATAGAGAGTTCTCTCTCAGAGTACCTGTTGCACCTCTGCTCTTCAACGGGGGTATTCTGCACATCCTGCCATGTCTTCTGGTCTCATGTGATGTTATTTCTGTGTGCAGGTTTGGGACCAGCACCTCTACTATTTTCCACGTGTAAATTATATCTCATTCCCACCTGCGCTCGAGAGAATACAGATTTTGGCATTTTAGTCGGTCCCAATAGCTCAGATATTTTAATGAGTGGATTCTAGCAATAAAGGATCTTTGCACGCTCTCCAGGTCAGTAATTTATCCAGCTTTGAAAGGGGCTGTCATTGTGCAGCAGTACTCCACTCTAGAGAGCACTAGCGTCTTGAAAAGTATCATCGGTATAGTATACTTGTATACAAATAGAGTTGTATACAAATACAAGGCACAGCTTCGTATCATCCTTTGCAGAGGACACAAAAATCAGCATGAAAATTACCTCTGTTGAAGACATTGAAAAACTACAAGCAGATATTAATAAAGTTTTCGACTGGGCAGAAGACAATAACATGATGTTTAAGAGTGATAAATTCCAGGTACTCAGGTACAGCAAAAATGAGGACCTTTAACATAATATTGGGTACAAAACACAATTAAATCTGCCCATAGTAGGAAACCAGCATGTCAAGGATTTGGGAATAATGATGTCCGACGATCTAACGTTAGGGAGCATAACCAAGCAAATATTGCGTCAGCCAGAAAAATGATAGGATGGATTACGAGAACTTTCAAATCCAGGGATCCCATCACAATGGTTGAACTCTTCAAATCACTTGTGTTGTCCCGTCTTGAGTATTGCTCAGTACTCATTTCCCCCTTCAGAGCAGGAGAGATTGCTGAAATAGAGGGAGTACAGAGAACATATACGGCATACATAGACGCGATAAAGTACCTAAATTATTGGGATCGTCTCAAAGCTCTCCAAATGTACTCACTAGAAAGGAGACGAGAGAGCTATCAAATAATATACACGTGGAAAATACTGGAGGGCTTGGTTCCTAGTCTACACAGTAAAATAACAACTTACTAGAGTGAACGATATGGAAGAAAATGCAGAATAGAACCAGTGATGAGCAGGGGTGCCATAGGCACAATCAGAGAATACTGTATAAACATCAGAGGTCCACGGTTGTTCAACATCCTCCTACAGAGCATAAGAAATAGTGCCGGAACAACAGTGGACATCTTCAAGAGAAAACTTGATAGTTTTCTTCAAGGAGTGCCGGACCAACCGGGCTGTGGTGGGTATGTGGGCCGCTCCAAGCAACAGCCTGGTGGACCAAACTCTCACAAGTCAAGCCTGGCCTCGAGCCGGGCTTGGGGAGTAGAACTCCCAGAACCCCATCAAGCAGGTATCAAGCAGGTATAGCATCTCTAGTGTGAAAGGTTCTTGTTATCCAACCTGTCATTTTTCTTGCAGTTGTGACGGCTACTTTATTGTGCTCTTTAAACTTAAGGTAAGGTCTTCCGACGTGAGCATACTTAAATCCTTTACACTGCTTTTTCATTCTATGTTATGATTTGACTGCGTTTTGTACGTGGTTTCCGTTATTATATTTTATTTTTTTCCGTAGCGCAGAAGCTGAAACCTATCTTCCATTAAATACTATATTTTCTGTAGCCCATTGCAATACCTTCTTTACATCTGTTTACATCTGATTGAAGGTTTGCCGTGTCCTTTATATTGTCTACTCTCATAAAAATCCTAGTGTCATCTGCAAAGGATGACACAGTACTACAGATTGTGTCCTTGTCTATATCCGATATGAGGATGAGAAAACGTACTGGAGCAAGCACAATATCCTGAGGGACTGAGCTCTTGACGGTTGATGGACCGGATTTTATTTTGTTGATTATTACACATTGGGTTTTGTTAGTCTGGAAATTGTAGATACATTTGCCTATTTTTCCGGTAATTCCTTTTGAACGCATTTTATGTGCAATAACACCATGGTCACATTTGTCGAAGGCTTTGCGAAATCGGTGTAAATTACATGAGCGTTTTGCTTGACTTCCATGGCCTCTAAGGCCATGCCATAGTGGTCCAGCAACTGTGACAGGCAAGAGCGCCCTGTTCTGAAACCAAGGGAATATCCCACTTATCGGGAAACCAAACATAAGCCAGCAGCATGAGAGGGAGTAGACAGCAACTAAGACATCTTGGACGAGCTCCGAAATGTCAATGTGGAAATTTCCCAGTGTGTGGGACACTGGTTGTGTGTGTGTGCAGAGGTCCACGGTGGTTCAATATCCTCCCAGGGAACATTTGAAATATTGCCGGAACAACCGTAGACATCTTCAAGAGAAAACTAGGTAGTTTTCTTCAAGAATTGCTGGACCAACCAGGCTGTGGTGGATATGTGGGGCTGCGGGCCGCTCCAAGCAACAGCCTGATGGACCAAGCTCTCAAGTCAAGCCTGCCTTGGGCCGGACTTTGGGAGTAGAACAACTCCCAGAACCCCATCAAGCAGGTATCAACCTGATATTACGAACACGTGTCGCACACTGAGGAAGAACACCACAACACCTGCGAGTAGACATATGTGCGTTATATATTCGTAACCGAGGCGGGCGAGCACTCTCCAACCATGCAGGTATCCATGGGTAGTGTGTAATGGGGGGGGGGGGGGGGGGGTGGGAATGAAGAGAAACGAAAAGGAAAATAGAAAGAATGAAGTACTGAGTAAGGGTTTGAGGTGAGGGAGGTAAGAGAGAAGGGAGAGTAGGTGGGAGGAGTGTCGTCTGGTGAAAGGGAAAGTGGGAGAGAGACGGAGGGAGTAGGGAGTGGTAGTAGAGGTAGATAGGTAGAAGTAGAAAGTGCTGCCACCATCCATTCTAGTCAGTGCATACAAGACAAGGAATGGAACTTGTCTGTATCCCAAACTTATCCAAGGAGTTCATGTATCAACTCTAAACATGTTGTCATTAAGATCATCAAATCAGTAACCGCAGAGGGTCTCTCGCCTCAACTCACAAAGCTCTAGGGAACAAAATTAAAAACAATTTAAGCAAGCAAGTTAATCAAATATATATTTAGACAATGATAAGTATCATAATTCAAGCACTCGAACTGAAGGTTCACTCTGTCAGGATTACTATACAACGTGAGTCATTACACAATAATTCGAGACCACTACAGCCGTCTGCCCCTGATAATCACATACACTTTGAACACGACTAAGTCACCTTAACGTTCAACTCACCGAGGACTGGGCCTAATTTGGATAGAGAGGGGGTGGAGGGGGTTGACAGGTAGAGTCCCCACCCAGCCGGACAGCCTGGACTGGCTGCTGTTCTCCTATTGCTCTCGAATCTACAGCTCTCTGGGTTTTTATTGCGAACCTAGGAGCTAAACTCTGCCCACAAGTAGATAGCCCCAGGCCATCTATCAAGCCATACCTTAACCAGCGGCTTGTTTGAAGGACACCCGGCTGTTATCGGCTTAGCGGAAACGAGGTCAACTTCACATGACCTGACCTTGGTCACGTGGTGGTCATTAACAGTCTAGAGGTGTGACTTTCACGCCGACAGAATGGCGCCTATTAAAATCTTGTCTGTGACTCATGTATCTCTATGTATATATTAAATACAAAACACCTTTGCGGTGTTACAAGTGCCGTGGGCACAAGCACTGTTTTCCTCGTCCTCCAGCTTGTTGGATTCAACAGTTCCATTATAACAACGCTGCTTAGGCCGGCCACACACGTGCAGTTTTAACTGACAGTTATGACTGTTCAGTTAACAGTTCAACTGTCACAGTTCAAACTGACGTCAGTTAAAAATGAAATGCACACACACACACAGTTCAATCCCTCAGTTTTACCATGGATTCCGAGGAGTACGATCATTTTCATTGTCCAGATTTGAACGTGACGTCCTTGGAGTATCTTGATCTTGCAGGAATTCAAGCAGGTCGTAATACCAAAGTACCGGCTTGTAGATGGTGTCTGTAGATGCTCCAGACTTCTTTGATGCCTCAACCTTCTTTTTCTCCTTGCGATAAGCGCTTCTCAAACTATTAATTTTCATCAAGACTGACTTCTTAGTGGCACCAGGCTCAAGTTCCTCCAACTTCTTTACTAATTTGCTATAGGCAACATCTTTCTTTGTGCGGTCATGACACTCTTCACTTTTAACTTGCCACAGGCAAGGTTCACATCGATAGAGTTCAATGAATTCAACAATCACTTGGTTTTGTTCACGTGCCATCTTACACTGCACTCACCGCTACCACCTGTAGAAATGACAAGTTGAGAACTGTACAGTTACGAATCCCCACACACGCGCAGTTCAGTTACTCCTTTCAGTTAAAAATATGGAACATTGCATTTGTCGCAGTTTAACTGTACAGTTCTGTTGAACTGACGAAATGAGCAACTGAGATACCCACACACGTGCAGTTTTAACTGACAGTTTTAACTGTCAGTTAAAACTGCACGTGTGTGGCCGGCCTTACACAGACAGCTTTTAAAATAGCTGGATGGAAATCACCAACGATGACCCAGGTCTCTTTGGTCACCTCATCAGCTCACTCCTTGCCAGACATTAGTCACATGTATTTGACGGCAACTACCTCTTGAATTGAGCCATTCTTAAATTTATAAAACATGAGAATGAACTTCCAGGTTCTTAAGTATGCTCCTGGAAAGCTTCCAGGTCCTGAAGTAGTATGCTCCTGGAAAGCTTCCAGGTCCTGAAGTAGTATGCTCCTGGAAAGCTTCCAGGTCCTGAAGTAGTATGCTCCTGGAAAGCTTCCAGGTCCTGAAGTAGTATGCTCCTGGAAAGCTTCCAGGTCCTGAAGTAGTATGCTCCTGGAAAGCTTCCAGGACCTGAAGTAGTATGCTCCTGGAAAGCTTCCAGGTCCTGAAGTAGTATGCTCCTGGAAAGCTTCCAGGTCCTGAAGTAGTATGCTCCTGGAAAGCTTCCAGGTCCTGAAGTAGTATGCTCCTGGAAAGCTTCCAGGTCCCGAAGTAGTATGCTCCTTGAATTGCTTAACCTAAAAATAAAAAAGACCCTCCCCCCAGTGTAATAATCTCTAAATGCATGCAGGATAACAGCTTAACAGAAAACTGGATGATGTGATTGGGACAAATCCGCAACAGCTAAAGCTAGAAAAGTTGAGCCTCTAATCCTACGGAAGCATAAGATTAAGAGCCATCAGTATGTACAGGAACAGAGCCGTCATATAAATATGTGTTTTCAAAGAGTAATAGGAGTTGAACCTAAGTGAGAGCCCGGTAACTGACACTGTCGTTGCAAGACCTTCAGATATTCTACTGGACTGAGTGACCGTGAATCTCTGGTATTTTAAAATGTATTATCCTTGTGTTGAGAAATGTGTGCATACCACTCTGACTCTGAATCTACGGACGGAGGAAATAAACTACTGAAAACGGGAATCCTCCTCCTCCTCCTATGACTGAAATCCTGTAGATTATATTGGGTCCTAATTACTATTTTGAACATACAAATGTTGAGTCGTATGCAAATTATTTTACAAGTGTTCTGTATTGTTTAATTTTTGTGATAATTTACACATGAGAATTTAGTGATTAATATGTACTAAGAAATGCAAATCAAGGCATTCCTATGTACATGTACTTAAGAGTAAATAGGAGTGTGTAATATATACTCAGCAGGCATGTCAAACACGCGGCCTTTAGCAAGCACACCTGCGGCCCGCACAAAGGATACTGTAATTTGGTCATTTAACGGCCCAAATTGCAGCTTTTACCATTTAAATTTTCACCTTTTAATAGATTTCAAAAGCACAAAAGAAACACGAATGCAGCTGTGAGGCAAGCGAGTTAAGACTTCTAAAAATAGACATAACGTTAACTGTTAAGCTGGCCTACATTTGATTTTAGTTGTTTAACCGGTGATTTTATTTTTTATTTGTTGATTTTTCATATTCCACATCATCTTTAAAATGATTAGTGCTCCTCCAGCTAAGAGGAAAAGAAAACTTAAAATAGCAGTTCGAGTGTTTCTAGAACAATGGGAATTACAATATTTTTGCACAGCGGTGAATGTAAAGATATATTGTTTAATTTGCAACAACAGCATTGCCACGCTAAAAGACTACAACTTGAAAAGACATTATGAAACGAATCATCGATCTTACGATATATATAAAGGTCTAATGTGTGTGTCTCAAGACTCAAGGAATTGAGGCAACAGACCTGTTTTACGAACATTTGATAAAAGGAATGTTCCTTCCCTTACTGCCAGCTGTGAACTCTTCCCTTACTGCCAGCTGTGAACTCTTCCCTTACTGCCAGCTGTGAACTCTTCCCTTTCTGGCAGCTGTGAACTTTTCTCTTACTGCCAGCTGTGAACTCTTCCCTTACTGCCAGCTGTGAACTCTTCCCTTACTGCCAGCTGTGAACTCTTCCCTTACTGCCAGCTGTGAACTCTTCCCTTACTGCCAGCTGTGAACTCTTCCCTTACTACCAGCTGTGAACTCTTCCCTTACTGCCAGCTGTGAACTCTTCCCTTACTGCCAGCTGTGAACTCTTCCCTTACTGCCAGCTGTGAACTCAATGATCGCCATGAGAGGGGGACATCTTACAGTGAAGGAGATGTCTTAAAGCAATGTCTTGTAATAACGGCTCAAGCTGTGTGTCCAGAGACAGTACACTTACTCAAAGATATTTCATGAACCAGGAACACTGTTGCTGAACGGAGTGATGAAATGTCGGGTGATTTGACACAACAGTTGAAGGCCGCATCATCAAGTTTGATGTGTTCTATTGATGAGACGGTTGGCACGACTGGCATAGCACAGCTCGGGGTCGTCATCAGGGCCTGTGATAGTGTGTGTAATATTGATGAAGAACTGCTTGAACTGATCCCCGTGTATGACTCTACAACCACCCAGGACTTCTTGGAGACAGTCCAGCAGGTTCTGCAAGACTTGGGGTTTAGATCTGAGTATAACTTGCATGGTTATCTACCGACGGTGTTGCCAATATGGTTGACAGAGATAACGGTATCGCCGCTAAGTTATCAACACAAATGGAAAACTCATCCAGATTCATCATTTGCACATTTTCACTGCATTATTTACCAGCAAAATTTGTGTTCAAAGATTTTCAACCTGGATCATGTGGTTAGTTTGGTGACCAAGACAGTGAACTACATCAGAGGCGGAGCTGTCAACCAGGGCCAAGTGAGCCAGGTGTTGAAGATAAGGATAACCAGTCTACACCCAAGTGAGCCAGGTGTTGGAAGATAAGGATGACCAGTCTATACCCAAGTGAGCCAGGTGTTGGAAGATAAGGATGACCAGTCTACACCCAAGTTAGCCAGGTGTTGGAAGATAAGGATGGCCAGTTTACCGGTGGTCCAGTCTACACCCAAGTGAGCCAGGTGTTGGAAGATAAGGATGACCAGTTTACCGGTGGTCCAGTCTACACCCAAGTGAGCCAGGTGTTGGAAGATAAGGATGACCAGTTTACCGGTGGTCCAGTCTACACCCAAGTGAGCCAGGTGTTGGAAGATAAGGATGACCAGTTTACCGGTGGTCCAGTCTACACCCAAGTGAGCCAGGTGTTGGAAGATAAGGATGACCAGTTTACCGGTGGTCCAGTCTACACCCAAGTGAGCCAGGTGTTGGAAGATAAGGATGACCAGTTTACCGGTGGTCCAGTCTACACCCAAGTGAGCCAGGTGTTGGAAGATAAGGATGACCAGTTTACCGGTGGTCCAGTCTACACCCAAGTGAGCCAGGTGTTGGAAGATAAGGACGACCAGTTTACCGGTGGTCCAGTCTACACCCAAGTGAGCCAGGTGTTGGAAGATAAGGATGACCAGTTTACCGGTGGTCCAGTCTACACCCAAGTGAGCCAGGTGTTGGAAGATAAGGATGACCAGTTTACCGGTGGTCCAGTCTACACCCAAGTGAGCCAGGTGTTGGAAGATAAGGATGACCAGTTTACCGGTGGTCCAGTCTACACCCAAGTGAGCCAGGTGTTGGAAGATAAGGATGACCAGTTTACCGGTGGTCCAGTCTACACCCAAGTGAGCCAGGTGTTGGAAGATAAGGATGACCAGTTTACCGGTGGTCCAGTCTACACCCAAGTCCGCTGGTTGTCCTGTCACAAAGTGCTCACAAGATTGTATTTGTTGAGTCAAGAAATAATTATGTTTTTGGAGAGGCAAGGTCAAAACACTGAGGAAATAGAATAAGAAAGTTGGCTCCAGGATCTGGCTCTTGCTGTGGCCATTACTGCACAGTTAACTGATCTTAATTTGAAATTACAAGGCAAACAAAAGAAAATCCCAAGTACAACTCGTAATTTTCCTAAGTGCAAAGAACTGATAAACATTGCCAATACCGAGTCTGTACTCAGCTTTGCTAAGTATGACAGTCACCTGGAACTGTTGTCAAAGGAATTTCAGGAAAGATTTCGTTATATCTCATCTTTTGAACACCACTTTGCATTATTCTCAGCACCATTCATCTTGGATGTTGCCAAGGCGGAAGAAAGCCTGCAGACAGACCTATTAGAGATGCAGTCTGATACTACACTCAGAGCGAAGTATCTTGAAATGGGGGCTTCTTTTCATACCTTCCTGAAACGTTTAAAAACTTCAGAAAATTTGCCACAAGGATTATGGCAATGTTCGGGTCTACCTGTGAGTGTGAACATGGGTAGAATTTTCTACCTATTTTCCATCATGAAATCAACAAAAACTTCTCGGAGAACAAGGCTGACTGATCAACACTTCTGATCAAAGTGGGAACTGCACAAATATTTCAGCCAGACGTGTCAAAAATTGTCATTAAAAAGAGGTGTCAAGCTTCAGGACAAAAAACTAAAAATGATTGAATAGTCGTAAATATATAATTTTGAACTGTTGAAGTTTTTGTACAATGTATTTGTTGCTGTTGGTTACAAGTCTATGCTAACGTTTATTTATATTTTTGTTAAACTACTTCATTACCTTGCATTCATGAATGTGGCCAGCCGCTAAACCATTTGTATGTACGTTGTATGTTTATAAGTTTAAGAAATACAAATATTCTGCAATAATTTGTATTAAATGGCTTTAATTAGTAGTCGTGTGTGGCCTTCATGACAACACAAATGAGACTCATATGGCCCTCGGGGGACCCTTTGTTTGACATGCCTGGCCTATACTGTCAATACCAGCAGCCTATACTGTCAATACCAGCAGCCTATACTGTCAACACCAGCAGCCTATACTGTCAACACCAGCAGCCTATACTGTCAATACCAGCAGCCTATACTGTCAATACCAGCAGCCTATACTGTCAACACCAACAGTCTATACTGTCAATACCAGCAGCCTATACTGTCAATACCAGCAACCTATACTGTCAACACCAACAGCCTATACTGTCAATACCAGCAGCCTATACTGTCAATACCAGCAGCCTATACTGTCAACACCAACAGCCTAAACTGTCGACACCAACAGTCTATACTGTCGACACCAACAGTCTATACTGTCAACACCAACAGCCTAAACTGTCGACACCAACAGCCTATACTGTCAACACCAACAGCCTATACTGTCGACACCAACAGCCTATACTGTCGACACCAACAGCCTATACTGTCAACACCAACAGCCTATACTGTCAACACCAACAGCCTATACTGTCAACACCAACAGCCTATACTGTCAACACCAACAGCCTATACTGTCAACACCAACAGCCTATACTGTCAACACCAACAGCCTATACTGTCGACACCAACAGCCTATACTGTCGACACCAACAGTCTATACTGTCGACACCAACAGTCTATACTGTCAACACCAACAGCCTATACTGTCGACACCAACAGCCTATACTGTCGACACCAACAGCCTATACTGTCAACACCAACAGCCTATACTGTCAACACCAACAGCCTATACTGTCGACACCAACAGCCTATACTGTCAACACCAACAGCCTATACTGTCAACACCAACAGCCTATACTGTCAACACCAACAGCCTATACTGTCAACACCAACAGCCTATACTGTCAACACCAACAGCCTAAACTGTCGACACCAACAGTCTATACTGTCAACACCAACAGCCTATACTGTCAACACCAACAGCCTATACTGTCAACACCAACAGCCTATACTGTCGACACCAACAGCCTATACTGTCGACACCAACAGTCTATACTGTCGACACCAACAGTCTATACTGTCGACACCAACAGCCTATACTGTCAACACCAACAGCCTATACTGTCGACACCAACAGCCTATACTGTCAACACCAACAGCCTATACTGTCGACACCAACAGCCTATACTGTCAACACCAACAGCCTATACTGCAGACACCAACAGTCTATACTGTCGACACCAACAACAATAACACTGGCAACCTATGGTGATTCCGGGACGCTGGACCAACCACCCAAACAGAAGAAAATGTATATATACTGATTAGCATTGTAAATGTGTGGCCACGTCTGTGGTAGAATAAAAATAATAATAATAATAATAATAATAATAATAATAATAATAATAATAATAATAATAATAATAAAACAATAACAAAGCTGGTGTTGCGGGCCTGTGGGCCGCTCCAAGCAACAGCCTGCTGGAGCAAGTTATCACAAAGTGGAGCCTGGCCCCAAGCCGAGCTCGGGGAGTATAGAACTCCTGAAACCATCTCCAGGTATGCTCCAGGTAACACCAAACTCTCACACAACAACTGCAGCAACACGCACAAACTGCCAGTGGATGAACTAATAAACGTTACTGATGCCCCGCATATTCGAGCCCCATTATACATTTTAAGTTTAACGCCTCATATTAGCCGCGCTCTACCTTACCAAACTTTGTTCAAGAAGTCCCCAAGCCAGGAACTGGTGGCAGAGTATAGTAATGACCACGCCGGGCTAAGAACCCATTGGCGCAACATTCAAAACTCTGAAGAGGGCAAGTTTCCAGCGTATAAACACAGTCCCACAGGCTTCTTGTAACAACAGAACTGACTCAAATATTCAGGTCATATATATTACTTGTGGAGCTCAACTGTGAACTGCGGGCTTGGTCAGCCATCATATGACGGTCGTGGTGTGTACAAGAGCCACAACTCCCTGGCAAGGTTTAAGTTTTCCTTTAAATAAGAATTCTACTTGAATTTCTACTACTTTCTACTTTCTTCACTTCAAGTTGACTGCAAAAGTAAATTTAACAGCAGTTTTCACAACTGCAAGAAAATTACAGGTTGAATAAAAAGAACCTTTTTAACAATATGTCAATTATAATACATTTTAAGACACTATAGTGCTCTCTAGGGGGAATTTATTGTTAAACAATAAGAGCCTCAATCAAGGCCGCAAAAATTCTCTAGTCTCCGTGGTGTAGTGGTAAGACACTCGCCTGGAGTTCCGCGAGCGCTATGTCATGGGTTCGTATCCTGGCCGGGGAGGATTTACTGGGCGCAATTCCTTAACTGTAGCCTCTGTTTAACGCAACAGTAAAATGTGTACTTGGATGAAAAAACGATTCTTCGCGGCAGGGGATCGTATTCCAGGGACCTGCCCTAATAAGAAAGGATTAGAAAGGAAGGAAAGGATTAATCAACCAGGAAACGCTACGCGTACTAGTGGCTGTACAAGAATGTAACAACTCTTGTATAGCTAAAAAAACAAAAAAAAAAAAAAAAAAAAATTGCTGATCTGGAGAACGTGCAAAGAATTTCTACAGCCAGAATCTACTCAATAAAGCATGCAAATTACTGGGACAGCTTAGAAGTTTACATCTGTATTCCCTCTTAGAGCGCAGGCGACAGATACATAAAAACTTACGTTTGAAGATCATTAGAGGGTCCTGATAATCAAAATCTTAAGTTGATAAATACATGATTATTTTTTTTATAATTATATTTTATGATAATTGGCGAGTACAAACACAAAATACTTAATCGTGCAACATATAAAAACATGATAGGAAATGGCAGGCTTTTGTCAGGCCCACCAGAGCTCGGGCACCTATAAAATTGGCACTGCACCCTTTACATATATAATTCAAGGTGAATCCTACAGCCTAATCCTATCGGCAATCGTTCATTCCTCAGAGTCAATAAATCATAGATATATACATGTATAGAAATTAATCTTCCTTCAACCTTGAACAGCCACTCATTGCGTCACTTATCCTCTTTTATATATCGTATCCGGAAATAGTCATCCCCCTGTGATAATAGGCAATACAAAAGTAGTATCGTCACTAGCCTAGGCTACCTGCTAAGCAGTTTTTGGGTTATTTATCATTCGAATATATTCACGTTAGGTATTTGGGGATCCGATTCTTCGAGACCTGTTCACACACATTCACGGTATCCCACTCCATCTATGGATAAATCCACTTCCACTAAATTATATCTTCGTGTTGGGAATTTTATAACTGCATCTCATCTGTTTGGCGACGCCTGCGCCACGAGTCAGTTGGTCATCTAAACTCGCGCCGTCGCCGCACTGTGCTCTCTATATCCCTCCCCACCAGTCAATTTACCTGTGATAATTATTATTATTAATTTATATATTATATATATATATATATATATATTATATATATATATATATTATATATATATATTATATTATATATATTGTCATTCGGACTACCTCCCAGGGACGCGCCTTCCAACCACAAGCTCTGGTACTTGGCTCTGGGCCCCGCCTCACTCCCAGACCCTTGTGTTCAGGAAAACCTCGTTTTTATTCCCTAACTCTCACAGGACTTCGGCGACCCTCACTGGGCCCCTGAGCTTATAACTCTCGGCTCTCTTCTTTTTGTAGACTTCAAAGTACCGCTTCGAGGGCTGGTTCCTCCCAATCACCCTGAACATACAATTTACCCTTTACCACAGGAACACTCCTCGCAAAGTTGACACATTGTGTACTCGACATTTGGGTTTTGAGAAAGCTGCCAGATACGTCTATATCCCAGGCGTATTCTGGCAACTGTCAACTTTGTGAAAGAGAAAACATGCACTCACTTGAACATTATGTTGTAGAATGTCCCATATTGTCTGACTTTCGCCCTCCTGGGCTGAGGTATGCTGAACTTTAACTACTATATGAGTACTGGAACACTTGATGATATATTGGACTTGTACCCTAGATTAACCATGTAATGTAACTATATAACCTGAGCTTGTAAAAGCATCTTAATCACCTTCAGTGGTTAAGTTCTTAATTACACACTAGTTTCTCTTGTCAGCTATCTCACCCTGTCAGAGTAAAAGAGACAAATATATGTGCATGTGTATATATGTATGTGTATATATGTATGTGTGTGTATGTGTATGTGTGTGTATGTATGTGTGTGTATGTATGTATGTGTGTACTCACCTAGTTCTCACTTAGTTTTGTTTGCGGGGGTTGAGCTCTGGCTCTTTGGTCCCGCCTCTCAACCGTCAATCAACAGGTGTACAGATTCCTGAGCCTACTGGGCTGTATCATATCTACATTTGAAACTGTGTATGGAGTCAGCCTCCACCACATCACTTCCTAATGCATTCCATTTGTCAACCACTCTGACACTAAAAAATGTGTGTGTGTATGTGTGTGTATGTATGTATGTGTATAAAGTATAAAGCTGATCAGAATTGCATTTCACCATTAGAATTCACATTAATGCATTCATAAATCTATGTATCTATGTATTTACGTATGTAGCTTAGCCTACCATTTTAAAAGCACTACGATCACTTCTGTGATTGTTCAATAAATCTCTGAACTGTATATTTGACAAATCTTTCACCCTGTCCATGGAGGACAGAAGAAAATGTATATATGCTGGTTAGCATTGTTAATGTGTAGCCACGTCTGTGGTAGAAAATAATAATAATAAAAAAAAAAAAACACTCCTCACAGCCGCCCTCTACGCTTACGGCCTCTGGTCTCTAAGGCCTCAGAATTGCGTGATGTCACCAGCTGATTCCCACAGGGTTCTGTACTTGGACCTATCTTGTTTCTGATATACGTAAATGATCTTCCGTAAGATAGACTCATTCCTCTCAATGTTTGCTGACGATGTTAAAATTGTGAGAAGGATTAAAATTAAAGGGCAGCAAGAAACTACACGATGGCCTGAACAGACTGAAGGAACGGTCCAACAAATGACTACTTGAGCTTAACTCAAGTAGGTATAGGGAGCAGGAGGCCGAACATACGGTACCAACTGGGAGATGAAATCCTTCAGAAATCAGGAAGAGAAACATGTGAGAGGTTAATATCACGCCAATCCTGTCCCCTGAAGCCCACATCAAAAGGATATCAACGGCATATGCGAGACTGGCAAACATAAAAACGGCCTTTAGAAACTAGTATAAGTGATCATTCAGAACCTTATATACCTTATATGTCAGACCAATCCTGGAGTATGCGGCCCCAGTGTGGGGTTCATATATAATCAAATAAAACTGGAAGTTAGAAAACGTTCTGAGGTATTACACCTGAGACTTGTCAACGAACTGAGAGGTGAGATACGATTAAAGACTACTGAAATTAAACCTAACGCCACTGGCAGACAGAAGAGTTGGGGAAGACGTGATTACTACCTATAAAATTCTCTGTGGAATTGACAAGGTAGATAAATCGGAAAAATACTGTATATGCAAAGTGATCTTTAGTTTAAGTAACCCGAATAAACCCAATTTAGAAAAGCTTCATATTTAGTGTTTAAAACTAATCTTTTATCATCAAACGTTACCATAGGATAAAACTTAAACTGTAACGTTACGCAATGTAATCTTGACATTGTAGACAATAATTACGGCTGAACAAAAGATGTCTTTAATGTAGCACCCAACATTTGTAACAGCTAATATAAAAAATAAGAAAGAAATGCCACCAATTTATTAAAAATTACATAACTACTCATTTTGTTTCAGTTTCAATATCTTCGTATTCTAGAAGCGACCAACTTGAGGGAGACAAAACCCGCTCGTGTGTACACTTGACTAGTGACTGTTCCTAAGAGTACACAGTTACTCAGGCACCCGCAAGATGTCACCGCGGGTTGCATGGGATGCAAATTTTCCACATCATCATTACGAATGTAACTTTTCCCATTTCTAATGTTAACATCACCATTGATGACCAAGTGTATTTTTTATCAAACACACACGTAATTTTATTAGGTCATCTCTCTACAGGAAGGCTTGAGGGTCGATGCAGCTGCTCCCCGCGCGCACTAAAGGTGCTGCCACCTACATAAAGTATCGCCACTCACCCGCATACAGAAATGTTTGATCCAAATATCTGAGAAACGCCAGGATACTGTTCGGTAAATTTATGGCCCACGCATAACTTTAAATTTATTACAGGTCAATCGATGGTGTTGACAAGTGGTACACTGACCTGCATCCCCGCGTGGGGCATGGTCTCCTGCAACCATTGATGTTGTCTCCGAATTCCGCGATTTTCTCGCATTCCATTATATAATGACGCAGTCTGCAAATAGTTCTGCTGACAGAGTTTACATTTAGTCAAATCTCCATCAGCAGATCATGCAAACTCCCAGAGGTACTTGTAGCCGAGCCTAAGCCTAGCAGTGGTAACATCTAGAAGTCTACTAACATTAGATGACCCATAGACGTGCGTTTCTTCCTGCAAGATAGAATGAACAGCCGCATTAGTTGATAGGAAATGCGCCCAACCATTTCTCTACCGCCTGGGACTTAAACCCCCAATTCTCGACAGAATCGAGAAAGAACCCGCCTATGCTACCTGGACCCTTTTGAAACGTTTGTCATTTGCCTGGTGTATTGAGTTGCACACACACATTTACAGGTACTCAGACATAACTACTGAGTACCAAGCACGTAATGGCGCCAAGCCATTACGACCATAGAGCACTTGGAAGAGGTCAGGATAAGGATTTGGGATGGGACGGGGGGGGGGGGGGAAGGAATGATGCCCAACCTCTTGGACGGTAAGGGATTGAACGCCGACGTGCACCGTCGCTCTACCATCCAGCCCAAGTGGTTGGGCACACACCAAATAAAGTCTCCTACTACTATAGAAGACTATTTATTTGGTGTGTGTCGGGAGAGGCTTACTGATTTGTGTCGACGGTGAGGCTGTGCTCATCGCCCGCATGCACTCTGGCTGCGGTACAGAATGCGGTACATTCCACTCCCAATGCTTCTCTTCAAATGCACAACAAAATCATATTTATGTGATGAATCAATGAGAAAACCACTAAGCGTCATGAAGAGGATTCGAACCTGCACACTGGGATCCCAAGCACACGTCTTAAACAATTTAACCACTTCATGCTGAGAGCTATAAAACCTGGTGTTCAACTGAATCTTCTATGGGTCCCAAGGCTTCCACTGCATGAGGGCATGAAGGCAATGAGCAAAACCCTGACTTGGCTTCAGAGGAAGCCTCAGAACCCCTGGAGGATTCAGTTGAATCCCAGGTTTCATTGCCTTTAGCATGTCGTGTTTAGTCGTCTAAGGTGTGTACCTGAGAGTACCCAATATGCCGGTTCGAATCCTCATTGCTCCTACTGATTTCCCTATTGATACATCACATTAATGTGATTTCTCTGTGTATAGATAGAGATGATAAAACCTCTGAACTCCAAGGACCATTTCAAAGCTCTCAAAAGGTAAAAATGAGAAGAAGCAAGCATCACAAAATATTTATGTGGAAATTACCGGAAGGCCAGGTCCTAAATTTGCATAGTAAAATAACATATTGGAGCAAACGATGTGACAGGAAATGCAGCATAAACCCAGTGAAGAGAAGAGGTGCCATAGGCACAATCAGAGAACACTATACACTTTGTTACCTTGTGGTGATTCCGAGGATCAACGTCCACAAAGCCCAGTCTCTAACCAGACCTCCTAGTTGGTGGCTTGGTCAACCAGGCTGTTGAACATGGCTGCTCGCATACTAATGTATGAATCACAGCTTGTTTAATCAGGTATCCTTATAAAGTTCTCCCTTGAAGACCATGAGAGGCCAGCCATGTATGATCATCAGATGTCCACAGCTATTCCTTATCTTCCCAGCAAACAAATATTGTCAGAGCAAAAGAAAAACATTAAACACGTTCCTGCAAGACATGCCAGACCAACCAGGCTGTATTGGACATGTGGGCTGCTCCAAGCAACAGCCTGTTGGAGCAAGTTATCAGAACAACAACTCCCAGCACCCATATCAGGTATGGCAGTGGTTGAAAGATTATCTCCATACATGTCCAGATGCAGACCCAACAATATCCAAAGACCAGCATTTAACTGCCCAATATTGAGTATCGTACTATGAAAACCTGTAAGCATTAAGACTATTTTTTAGAGGCAATGTAACATTGTATTTTATTCTGATAAGGTATGTTTCCAAATGATTTTAAAATTAAGCAAGTTCATTTTCCCGTCTGTTGTTCAATAATAAGCTACAGTATTTCTATAAAGTCTTCAGATGTGTCACATTACATGCAGTATTAAACTTCCTAGAGGTCTATTGGTCTGCATGCCTAAACTTGTGCGAGTCTTACATCTGCCAATCTCATTCAAAAATGACTATCTACTATTACTATGAATTTAAGTACAAAATACAGTATAGACTTTGCACCCTAAAACCATATTTTGTACTATTCCATTGACTGATTATTAATATTAATATTAATTTTGCAATCCAGCTTGAAGAAGATGGAAACAACCAAACCTAAACTTTCCTAGGCCTAATATAGCACATTTATGTACTACATTAAACTTTAATATGGCATATATTAGCAATTAGATTCCTTATTTAGGCCAAGGAGAGGTTATGTTTATAGTTAATGTTCCACTTTTTGGTACAGTATGCCATTTGTAGCATTCCAATAGTATAAAATGGAATTTACAGTGTACAACAACTCGATTTCTTTCTTTATTATGCACCCCATACCCATCCCGTAGGTGGTGGTGTAAAGGGTTACAGAGGCACATAATCGGTTCAGGAACTGAACCCTCTAGTTCATTTAGCTAAGCAAATGACAATCTTTGACGCTAGTTACACAATTATTAATGTTATATATACATGTACACATACTCGTACATACATGTACATATACATACATAAACAATCACCTACACAAATACACATCAATAATCTTTTGTATCAAGAGTGATTCAACAAGACACAACAGTCCACATTTTGTACACTCCATCAATAGTAGTTGAAGGGAACTGTACAATATTATCATTTTTAAGAGGATGGACTGCTTGAAAAGTATAAACAAAGTTCTTAATTTTAGAATCTTTATTTTGATGGCCTAAATATTACTTTCCTTATGATTTTTATGACACATGCACCTACCTTGCGGTGATTCCAGGGGTCAAGGTCCCTGCGGCTTGTCTCTGACCAGGCTAGGATATAAAAAAAAAAAAAGTCAAAAAAATTTTCCTAAAATGTTTATTTGTAAATATCTACCATGTTAACATATATAATTGTTAAATATGTGAAGAGGTTCTGGCGAGTGCTTTATGACATTTTACCAAAAAAAAAAAAAAAAAAAAAAAAAACATTGCCAATATTCAACATTGGCAATATTCGAACCAGCAACCGTCTGGAGACCAACAACCTCACCCTGCTCCCATTTTTTTTTTATCCAACTCGGCCTCCAAACACAAAGGGTCGGGTGATTGTGTATCGAAATTTCATTAAACACACCCAATTTATTTTTAACAATATCTCCATGGTAAATGCTCCAACTTTTCCAAATGGATCAACATCATACCATGAACAAAAGTTAAAAAAAAAAAAAAAAAAAAAAAATAATTAACAATTTCGAATTAGTTTAAAAATATTAAAATGTCACCAATTGTTATGTTATTCATTATGGTCTCAGGATGACATATAAAGTTCATGTACCTTATCTCAAAATATTGTTTTAGAGTATAGTTTACTGTAAAAAATATTATCAATGTGGCCATCAAAATATGTGCAAAAGTTAGAAGCAAAAATTTATAACTACAAATGTTAGGGCTTTATGACTAAGCGGAGATGAAGACACCTTAGAGCTAAGAACTTTGCACATATGTAAAAATGAAGAGAATCGGTCAGAAACTGAATTTTTGAAAGTGTCTCAAAGTTGAAAATAACCGTTTTAGAGATACTGTATTTGAAGTTGAAGTTATCGACAATGAGTACGGTAGTTCTAATGAATTAATTTTCTTGTATGTTTTAGTAAACATTGCTTGGTATTCATACTCGAATATGTGAAAGTTGTAGGTCAATATGTGTTGAAATGAAATCGAGAAAAAATAATCTAAATAAAACAAAAAATAGGGATACATTAGGGATAACAAACATTTATATTGCAGTAACTTTATTGCCCATATATAAGTGATAAGGCCCTCATCTGGTCCTCATTCATCAATACAACCTAGAGAGAGAAAGAAAATAGTTTGAAATCTGTAAATAAATCTGCCAAAAACAATCAAAGTTAAAAAAATTCTGCCACCTGTGGCTAATTAACCTGTTGACCAATTTCGCTCAAACTTCACATGCTTAGTGCCGGATAGACATTCTCCAAGATGTACAAGTCACAAGAAAATTTGCATAGAAACAAAGGAGAGAGAGCAAAAAAAAAAAATGTTTGTCAGCTTTTTGTACAATGGGACATAAGAAATATTGCCATTGGGCAATGTATTATACAATATATAATAAAATACAGCATAATAACATACTAACTCATTATTGTGTGAGAAATCTGGCCCTCCAGGTGGCACCAGCTGCATATCTACTTTGTGAACCCTCCTTACTACTACTATTCTTCTTTGTGCATCGGACAGGTGCTTGCATCTCTTTATCCCTGATTGCCAATAAATAGGAGGTGTTATCGTTATTATCAGTTCTAGTTGCCACCTGTCGTGCAAGCATTTTAAAAAATTCGTAAAAATCCATTTCTTAACATATTGGGATGAAATTTTCACGACACTGATGCCAAATAACGGGAGATTTGTTTAAAAATTTTCACTATATTTCATATTTGGAAAAATACCCTTCGTCACCCCACCCCTTAACTTACAACTGCTTCCCGTATCTCTCTCCTTATCTGTATCTTATAGTTTAAATCACCATGTCATATGCCTCTACAAAATCCACAAACAACACTTTTCTCAAACACCCTAAACTTACTATGTTCTACAAAGATCATCAATTTCATTCTATTGCACACACTTTTGAGGTCATTCACAATCTTTTGCAGTTCCTCCTCACTGTTAGCAAAGACCACTGCATCATATGCGAACAGTCATGTCAATATTTTGCTATCACAATTCACTTGCACTCCCATTCCTGACATTCTAGACTTTACGACCTTTACTAGGTCATCCATGTACTGTACTGTATTTTAAAGAACCAGGGAGACATTACACAATCTGTTTTATACCCACACCAAAATTTAAACAAATAAAAATTTCCCTACTTTCACTGGTATTCTGCCACTCTACTGCTCTTAATAAACTCCCTCCAACTCCATAAATCTTTAAAATCTCCCTCAATGTTTGACTATTAATCCAGTCACACAATTTTTCCCTGATCCACGAAGGCAGCACACAACTTTCTCTTTATAGCTAGAAACATTTCTACAACAATTGTAACAGTTAATTTGTACGGCCAATCCCTTTCCTAAACCCAAACTGTTCCTTCCCCTATTTTCTTTGCTATCTCTCATTCTCTCAATTTAAACCAGGGGTAGTTAAAACTGAGGAGTTTGGAACCAAATAATAAGGATATGTAATGAAAGTAGGGAGGGGGGGAAATAGAAGGGGCAGGGGGAAAGATGGAATGAGAAGGGGGAAAGGGAAGGAGAGAGGGGAAAGAGAGGGGATAGAATAAGATAGGGGAGGAGAGGGGAGTGGAGAAATGTAGAGGGTGGGAAAGGAAGGGGGGAAAGGGTGGGAAAGGAAGGGAGAAAGGGTGGGAAAGGAAGGGAGAAAGGGTGGGAAAGGAAGGGAGAAAGGGTGGGAAAGGGAAAGATAGATATTAGGGTAAAGAGAAGAGGGGGCAGAGAAAGGTGGAAAGAAGAAGATAGGGAAGAGGGAAGAGATGGGATAAGAAACGGGAGCAGTTGGATACCCCACCTACTTTTCCATAAATATATATAAAATCCTCATGATTTTCTTTCACCTGTTCTGTTCCTAGTTATCCACATGTAAAGTAAAAGCAAGCTATTGACATCTTTTCAAGTTACAGTATACAGGCATACCTCAGAATGCGAGTTTAATCCGTTCCTGGAGACGCCTCGCCTTCCGAAAACTCGCATTCCGAAGTTAATTTCCCCATAAGAAATAAAGGGAAATGAATTAATCCGTTCCTGACTACCCCAAAAACCCCACATCAAACTAAATTTTTATACCTAATTTACCTAATTCATCTAAATAAACCTACAAAACTATGTTCCAGTTATTACTTACCTTACTGTCGAGTGCTGTAGGCGTATGGAAGATGGTGAGGAGGGGGGAGGAGGAGAGGAGTTACTGTTTGGAAGGGGAGTCCCCTTCCATAATCACATCAGGCAGTGAGGACCTTTCTGGTGTGCTCTCCCTGGGACGTTTAACCTGAGTGCCACTAGGTCCTGGTTGAGGCTCACTGCTCGATTTCCTCACCACAAATTTGTTCATGGAAGCTTGCTTTTCCCTTCTTCGCAAGCTCTCTCTGTAGTAAGGCATCACATTGTCATTGAAAAGATTAAGACAACGGCCTACTACAGCTTTGTCTGGGTGAGTATGTTCAATAGTTGTTTGAATCTCTTCCCACATCTGACACACCTTCTTAATTACTGCAGAAGGGACATTCGCTGGTGCTGTTGGTGCTGCTGCCACCTCCTCCTCCACTGCAGAATCATTCGCTGCTGTGTTGGCTTGCTGTTCCTATTGAAGGGCTAGGAGTTCTTCGGTGGTCAGTTCTTCGTTGTTCTTCCACCAACTCCTCCACATCATCACCATCCAATTCCAAGCCCATTTGCTGGCCTAGACTAACAATTTCCTCAACAATAGGCGCATCATTTATAGGCTCAAACCCCTCAAAGTCTAGTTCTCTCACACCTTCAGGCCACAATTTTCTCCAGCCAGAGATCAGGGTTCTTTGAGTCACTTCTTGCCAGGCTTTGTCAACGAGTTTTAAAGCACTAAAAATGTTAAAATGCTCTCTCCAGAACTCTTTGAGGGTGAGGTTTGTGGCTTCAGTCACTTCAAAACATTTCCGGAAAAGTGCCCTTTCATACAGTTTCTTAAAATTCGCTATGATTTTCTGGTCCATAGGCTGAATTAGAGGAGTGGTGTTAGGAGGAAGGAATTTAACTGTGAGGAATTTATTGTATTGAGGCATCAAATCATCTTCCAAGCCTGGAGGATGAGCAGGAGCATTGTCAAGGAGAAGCACGGCTTTGAGTGGCAATTGTTTCTCCTGCAGATATTTTTCTATGGCAGGGCACAGCACTTCATTCACCCACTCCGAAAAAATAAGCCTAGTGACCCATGCTTTTTTATTAGACTTCCACATCACAGACAAACGGGTTTTCTGCACATTATACTGTTTGAAAACCCTTGGATTTTCAGAATGATACACTAGCAAGGGT
>NC_091174.1:1892248-2112248 GCF_040958095.1 Procambarus clarkii
TCCATCCTCCTCAGGTCATTCAGCTTTTCTTCGAGGACTACCTCAATGGCACTCGAGCCCAGAGGTGCCCCTAGCAGTACACTGTTGATGGGAGCGGATCACTGGGGCTCCTGGCAATAAGATTCGTACTGCATCTATGATTGGTTGACTGGATGAGATGATTTCACACTTTGATGGGTTTAGGGTGAGGCCTAATTCCTCTCCCTTAGATTTCACTAGCTGGAGATCTCCTAGCAGGGATTCCTGTGTCCCTGCCAGGGTGCCATCATCCAGGAATCAGATGTTGAATTCGCTGGACAACCTGCTTGTGACCTCTTTAGCTGCCATGCAGAAAAGGAAAGGGGCAAGTGGTTCTCCCTGCTGGACACCTTCTGCAGAAACAACTTCATGTTCCCCAAGCAACAGTGTCAATTTCCTACTGTACCCTGCTATACATCACAACTTAACCCAGTGATTCACAACCATGGTTCTGCAGAACAAATGTTCTTGCAGAACAAATGTTCTTGCAGAACAAATGTTCTGCAAGAATTTCCAATAGTTGCAAACAAAAAAAGGTACAACTTGCCTCCATTGTTTGTAATCAAGTAAAAAATATTTAAATGATTTAAGTTCTAACATGACCTATTAAACAGTTTTTAAAAAGGTTTTCTGGGGGTAGCCCCTTGTGGCTCCTAGAAGCTATCTACCCACGGAGAACGAAAAAAACCAGCGTTGAATGTAATGAAACGCCATTTTCTGGGTGAGTCCCGGAGGCTCCCCGGAGCTATCCCAGGCTGATATGCTAATGTCAGACTTTGGCATCAGTCATGTGTATGGAGTTCTTAGGCCTACCGGGGACCACGGCCAGAACCGGGCCCCCTCAGAGAGGCAAGGGGAGCAATGGCCTATAGAAGCCCCTGTGTAGTTGGAAGCATTCTATGTCTGCCATCGACCGGAACAGGCACCCAGAAAGGTAAGCGCCCCAAAACAAACCCCTATTCTGGTTAAAATTGCTACCTAAAACCGAACTAGTGGATAGAACTCCCCAACCGAAAACAAGCAAACTAGTGTGACGTCACACACTGCCGCGCCGCTGTCTGCGCAGCTCCCCCCTCCCCGGGAGGGGGAAGGGGGAGCCCCAGACCCCCCGCGCCGGCTACCCACACCTCAGTTCTTGAGGCTGGATGTCAAAAACGCGAAAAACCGCCGACCGGAGGGAGGGAGGGATGCCGGGGAGCCTCCGGGACTCACCCAGAAAATGGCGTTTCATTACATTCAACGCTGGTTTTCTGGGGGAGCCCCGTCGGCTCCCCGGAGCTAACTACCCACAGACAGAAAAAGAGGGACTTACCCGGGAGGCGGTCGTCGCTCACCCCTCAACTCGAAGCCGAGACAACTGGCTGCAACCGCCGACCCAAAGCAACACAGGCCCGACGAGGCCCAGGGACATTCACAAGGTAACGAGCAGCCAGGACCCTGTTCGACCGCCAAAATCCCCGCGCCCGAATATCAGACCAAGACATATTCCCAAAGACGGCAGCAAGAGCCGCGAACTTACGAACGTCATGGGCACGGGGATAGACCGCAGGCTGGCTGGACCTAATAACCCTGCGGACGACCTGAGAGACCCGAACCCGCGAACAGGGAAGAAGGGAAACCGGATCAACCCACAGCGCGTCCCCGGACACAGAAGCTGTGGCGCGCAAATAACGGCGAAGCGCCGCAACCGGACACAAAACATGATGCACCCCCGGCCTGACCAACCAAGCATCAACCACCCATGGACCCCTCCGGAACGCAGCAGTCTCATTCTTCGCCAGAAAAGAAGGAGACGGCTGCAAACGAACAAAACTATCACCACGACCAAAAGAGCAGAAACCCCTGCGCCGGAGGAGAGCATGAAGCTCCCCTACCCGACCCCCAGAGGCCAAAGCCAACAAGAAAAGTGCCTTGGAAAAACAATCCTGGACCGAAGGGGCCACAACGAAACGAGGAGATGAAAGGAAAGCGAGCACTCTGTCCAAAGACCAGGACGGCTCAGGCGACGCATGAGCAGGCCGGAGGTGAAACAATGCACGAGACAGCTTGCGAAACGGCGCAGACGTAACATCGATACCGAAAGCAAGCTGAAGCGGCTCCGCCAGCGCCGCACGATACGAAGCGACAGTGTTAGGCATAAGATGACGGTCCTGAAACAACCACGAGAGGAAGGTAAAAACAAACTGAATAAAATGACAGAACCCCCCACCAGGCAAAAACAAAAAGAAAAACAAAACCCCGCACGAGGACAGCGAACCCCAAGGAACAGAGCCGGCCGCGATGTCGGGAATTACAAGCTGAGCAGCACCCTGCGCCCCTACCAGTGCAAACTGCCTCTTACCTGCCGGTAACAAGGGAGAACAGAACACCCAAGAGCCCAACAGGCGGCCGAAAAACCGAAAGGTAAAACGGACCAGCAGAGGCAGACCCCGAGGAGCCTGTGGAAGGTGGCCCCAAGCCCCAAGGGCAGTACTTACAGGGCACCTAGGGAAGGCAGCCCTAGGCGCATGCAGCCCGAGTACTGAAGATAACTCCTGGCTCTCGCACCCACAAAACTAACACCACACTCAAAGCACAGTGCAGTAGCGACACCGGAGCCAGAGCACACGACCATCGCCTATAGCATCAGCCTCAAGAACTGAGGTGTGGGTAGCCGGCGCGGGGGGTCTGGGGCTCCCCCTTCCCCCTCCCGGGGAGGGGGGAGCTGCGCAGACAGCGGCGCGGCAGTGTGTGACGTCACACTAGTTTGCTTGTTTTCGGTTGGGGAGTTCTATCCACTAGTTCGGTTTTAGGTAGCAATTTTAACCAGAATAGGGGTTTGTTTTGGGGCGCTTACCTTTCTGGGTGCCTGTTCCGGTCGATGGCAGACATAGAATGCTTCCAACTACACGGGGGCTTCTATAGGCCATTGCTCCCCTTGCCTCTCTGAGGGGGCCCGGTTCTGGCCGTGGTCCCAGTAGGCCTAAGAACTCCATACACATGACTGATGCCAAAGTCTGACATTAGCATATCAGCCTGGGATAGCTCCGGGGAGCCGACGGGGCTCCCCCCAGAAAAAGGAGTCAGTTACCAGGGAAAAGGCAGCACTTCGCCAAAGCCCCCCTCACCCGAATACTGGTCCAAGACATATTGACAAAAACAGCCGTCAGAGCGGCATACATAGTAACAACATGGGCACAAAGGTAGGTCACAGGTTGGATAGATAGATCATACCAGAATGACACCGTGGACAACCTGAGAAAGACGAGCCCTGGAACAAGGAACCAGGAAAACCAGTTCAACCCACAGAGTCCATGAAACAGAACTGATGGCACAAAGGTAGTGAAGCCAACACCAGACAAAACTTCACCAGAAAAGTAGGATCCAGCTGCAAACAAAGCCCCCCACCAGGACCAGAGGAATAAAACCCCCGGCATTGAAGAAGAGCACGAAGCTCACCCACCCAACAGTTGGAGGCCAAAGGAAAAAAAATAAAGCCTTCAAAAAACAATTCTGGACCGAAGGGGCCCACCATAAACCGGGCAGAAAAAGAACCCTGTCAAAGGACCAGGTAGGCTTAAGTGATGCATAAACAGACTGGAGGTGAAACAATGAGTGAGAAAGCTTGCGAAACGGGGCTAAGGAGATATCGACCCCGAAAGTAACAACGCCTCACACTTAATGGGGCGTTGTTGCTTTCGCTTTGCACTAAGTGGGGACAGAACACACTCTGTAACCGAAGAACAACGACGAAGGGATTGATGAGCGGAAGAAATGCTGAGAGACCTCATACTGTCGCCAGAAAGTAGACCACAGGTGGGACACCATTAACTTCTTAACTGCTCCTGCCAACAAAAGTTGTTCTGAGAGTTGTGCTTTTTTTTAATTAGGCTATATTCATAATTTTTTCAATGTTTTCATCATTCTTAGTGTTCTGAAATGAAAATAGTTGAGTTTGGAAACATTTTGACATTAACTTTACCTGAACATTTATAAAAACAACAAAAATATGTCCTTAGCAATGGCACCAAGACGTTTTTGTCAAAAACAGGTGTGCAGTGCAGGGGTTAACAAGCCACCTGATCACACCAGAAACTGGAGAAGGAAAACAAGAATGTGGTCAAAAGACCAAGCGAGTTCAGGTGGCACAAACAGGCTGGAGGCGAAACAATGCACGCGGCAGCTTCTGAAACGGTGCTGAGGAAGTATTGATGCCGAACTCAAGCAGCAATGATAAATGCTGAATGATAAGAGATGCTGGTCCAGAAACTGCTAAAAAAGGAATGAAAGGACCACACGAATGGAGACTGAAGAGTAAAAATGAAGGAATAGGAAGTGGTAAAAAAAACACCAAGAAACCTCATACTGCTGCTGAGAAGACAAATGCAGGTGGGATATAATTAATTCAACAAGGTACGCAACTTGGCCAATTTTCTGAAAGTGGAGCCATGGAAAAACACCCAGGTTTGGATATCGAGTAAGCAGTGCCTGAAATCAAGGCTGGGCGAGCCAGCAAGGAGACAAAAAGACCCCATTTCCCCAGTAGGACTCCAACCCTGCCAGGACCCAGAGCAATGGCTGGACACTGGGGGGGGGGGAGGGGGAGAAGAGATACAGAAACCCCCACTGCAGCCAGTCCAGCCAAAAGCCAACCACTGCAAGGACCTCACAATTGGGGAACAGAATCATGTACAGAGGAAGGCACCAATTCAAACCCAACTAACACAAAGAGATCCATATCAGTGCATTCGACCGGCTCACAAAGCCACTATAGGGGAAGGCCTCGATGGTCCCCTCTGTGGAGATGGGAAGGAACCGGGACAGATCCTACATGAAAATGAACAAACCCCGAACACGAACTACTCAGAAAACCAAACCTCAAGAAGATAGCAGAAGGCCATGAGCTACCTGCAGCATCAAGCTTCAAAGGCAGTCCCCGTGGCACAGTGGTAACACACTCGCCTCATGCTTAGCAAGTGATTTAGCCTAAGTTCGTATCCTGGCTGGGGACGATTGACTAGGGACCAATCCTTAACTGTATGTCTGTTCACCCAGCAGTGATTGGGCACCTGGTTGTTAAACAATTGGCATGTTGTATTCCAGGAAAACCAGTGGGTAAGGATTACCATTACCTGCTGAGGACCTGTTGACAATTTTGGGGATCAGTGTCCCCTCGGCCTGGTCTCTGACCAAGAATTCTTTTTGGAGATTTGATCAACCATGCTGTTCAATGTGGCTGCTCACAGCCTGACATACGAGTCACAGCCTGGCTGATCAGGTATCCTTTGAAGATACTTGAGTTTTCTTTTGAACACTGCAAGAGCTTGGACAGTTATGCCACAAATGTGTAGGGAAGGAATGTTGAAGTCTTGGGCCTTTGATGTTAATCGAGTTTTTTCTCAGTGTACTTATTGCACCTCTGATTTTCCGTGAGGCTATTTTGCACATTCTACCATACCTTCTAGTATCATGTGGTGTTATTTCTGTGTGCAGATTTAGAACCAGTCCTAGTATCCTCCATGTGTAAATTATTATGCATCTCTTCCACCTGCTCACTAGGGAATACAGATGTAACCTTTTTAGGCGGGCCCAATAATTCAGATGTTTTAGTGGATTCTAGCAGTAAAAGATCTTTGCATGCTTTCTTGTTCTCCAGGTCAGCAATTTCTCCAGCTTTGAATAAGGACATTAGTGTGCAACAATATTCCACCCTAGAGAGCACTAATGTCTTAAAAAGTATCATCATTGGAATGGCATCTCTTGTTTGGAAGATCCTTGTTATTCAACCTGTCATTTTTCTTGCAGCTTTGTTGTGGGTCTCAAAGAAACTTTGTTGTGTTCTTTAAAAGTAAGGTCTTCTGACAGGATTACTCCTAAATCTTTTACATTGCTTTTCTTTCAATAGTGTGATTTGACTGCATTTTGTGGTTTCCGCTTTGATTTTTTCATTTTTTCCATAGCGTAGTAATTGGAACGTCTTGTTAAAAATGTTATTTTCTGTGGCCCATTGAAAGACTTGATTAGCATCAGATTGGAGAACAAATCCACAAGGCCCATGACAAGGGTTCGAACCTACTTCCGAGAGGGTCCCAGACGCGCCTTAATCGACTAAGCTACGACATTGTATAAGAACTGCAACCAGGAAATCAACTTGACCCACCACAGATCTTGCAGTCTCTCAGAGAGACAAATCAAGGTTTTACACAATTGCCCCATGCACTCAAGCTCTGCCAATAAGCTATTCTACCTCTTCGCCCTTACTTTATTACACACAGAAATCACAATAGCGTGATGCATCAAATAATCAAACCCACAAGGAGGATTAAGGCGCGTCTGGGATCCTCTCGGATGCAGGTTCGAACCCTCGTCACAGCCCTTGTGGATTTCTTCATTTGATGCATCACGCTATTGTGAATTCTGTATGTAATGAAGTAAGGGCGAAGAGGTAGAATAGCTTATTGGCAGAGCTCGAGTGCATTGGGGGAATTGTGTAAAAACCAGGTTTGCCTCTCGGAGAGACTTCAGGATATGTGGTAGGTCAAGTTGATTTCCCGGTTGCAATTCTTATACGGTACCATGTCGTAGCTCAATTGATTAAGGCGCGTCTGGGATCCTCTCGGACGTAGGTTCGAGCCCTCATCACGGCCCTCATGATGGTCGAAACCATGGACTCATGGAAGCCATAAGCTAAGAAAATGGAAAGCTCTCAGCCTGCTAACAGGAGTCAGTCATCTGTTCCTGTACCCACCTATGTAAGAAATCAAAAATATATATGTACTGTATATGTGTATGTGTATTTTATATATATATATATATATATATATATATATATATATATATATATATATATATATATATATACATATATATATACATATATATATACATATATATATACATATATATATACATATATATACACATATATATACACATATATATATACATATATATATACATATATATATACATATATATATACATATATATATACATATATATATATACATATATATATACATATATATATACATATATATATATATATATATATATATATTTTATATATATATATATATATATATATATATATATATATATATATATATATATATATATATATATATATATTTTATATATATTTTATATATATATTTTATATATATATATATATATATATATATATATATATATATATATATATATATATATATATATATATATATATATATATGTCGTACCTAGTAGCCAGAACGCACTTATCAGCCTACTATGCAAGGCCCAATTTGCCTAATAAGCCAAGTTTTCATGAATTAATATATTTTCTCTAATTTTTTTCTTATGAAATGATAAAGCTACCCATTTCATTATGTATGAGGTCAATTTTTTTTTAATGGTGTTAAAATTAACGTAGATATATGACCGAACCTAACCAACCTAACCTAACCTATCTTCATAGGTTAGGTTCGGTTAGGTAGCAGAAAAAGTTAGGTTAGGTTAGGTTAGGTAGGTTAGGTAGTCGAAAAAACATTAATTCATGAAAACTTGGCTTATTAGGCAAATCGGGCCTTGCATAGTAGGCTGATAAGTGCGTTCTGGCTATTAGGTACGACATATATATATATATATATATATATATATATATATATATATATGTCGTACCTAGTAGCCAGAACGCACTTCTCAGCCTACTATTCAAGGCCCGATTTGCCTAATAAGCCGAGTTTTCCTGAATTAATATATTTTCTCTAATTTTTTTCTTATGAAATGATAAAGCTACCCATTTCATTATGTATGAGAGAATTTTTTTTTATTGGAGTTAAAATTAACATAGATATATGACCGACCCTAACCAACCCAACCTAACCTAACCTAACCTATCTTTATAGGTTAGGTTAGGTTAGGTAGCCGAAAATGTTAGGTTAGGTTAGGTTAGGTAGGTTAGGTAGACGAAAAACAATTAATTCATGAAAACTTGGCTTATTAGGCAAATCGGGCCTCTCATAGTAGGCTGAGAAGTGCGTTCTGGCTATTAGGTACGACATATATATATATATATATATATATATATATATATATATATATATATATATATATGTATATATATATGTATATATATATGTATATATATATATACATATATATATGTATATATATATATATATATATATATATATATATATATATATATATATGTTGTACCTAGTAGCCAGAATGCACTTCTCAGCCTACTATGCAAGGCCCGTTTTGCCTAATAAGCCAAGTTTTCATGAATTAATGTTTTTTCAACTACCTAACCTAACCTAACATTTTTCGGCTACCTAACCTAACCTAACCTATAAAGATAGATTAGGTTAGGTTATATATATATATATATATATATATATATATATATATATATATATATATATATATATATATATATATATATATATATATATATATGTATGTTGTACCTAGTAGCCAGAATGCACTTCTCAGCCTACTATGCAAGGCCCGATTTGCCTAATAAGCCAAGTTTTCATGAATTAATATATTTTCTCAAATTTTTTTCTTATGAAATGATAAAGTTACCCATTTCATTATGTATGAGGTCAATTTTTTTTATAGGAGTTAAAATTAACGTAGATATATGACTGAACTCAACCAACCCTACCTAACCTAACCTAATCTATCTTTATAGGTTAGGTTAGGTTAGGTTAGGTAGCCGAAAAATGTTAGGTTAGGTAGTTGAAAAAACATTAATTCATGAAAACTTGGCTTATTAGGCAAAACGGGCCTTGCATAGTAGGCTGAGAAGTGCATTCTGGCTACTAGGTACGACATATATATATATATATATATATATATATATATATATATATATATATATATATATATATATATATATATATATATATATATATATATATATATATATATATATATTTTTATTTTCACACACTGAAAACATTGTGTGTTTTCGATCTGTTTTTTTCAGGAAAGAGATTGTTGGGTTGACTGCATCTATCTGGACCTAAAAAAGGCTTTCGACAGAGTTCCACATAAGAGGTTGTTCTGAAAACTGGAAAATATTGGAGGGGTGACAGGTAAGCTTCTAACATGGATGAAAAATTTTCCGACTTATAGAAAAATGAGGGCAGTAATCAGAGGCAATGTATCGGACTGGAGAAATGTCACAAGTGGAGTACCACAGGGTTCAGTTCTTGCACCAGTGATGTTTATTGTCTACATAAATGATCTACCAGTTGGTATACGGAATTATATGAACATGTTTGCTGATGATGATAAGATAATAGGAAGGATAAGAAACTTAGATGATTGGCATGCCCTTCAAGATGACCTGGACAAAATAAGTATATGGAGCACCACTTGGCAAATGGAATTTAATGTTAATAAATGCCATGTTATGGAATGTGGAATATGAGAAAATAGACCCACACAATCTATATATTATGTGAGAAATCTTTAAAGAATTCTGATAAAGAAAGAGATCTAGGGGTGGTTCACACACACACACATGTAAATGATCTCCCAGAGGGTATAGACTCATTTCTCTCAATGTTTGCTGATAAAAAAATTATGAGGAGGATTGAAACAGAGAATGATAGTAGGAGGCTACAAGATGACCTAGACAGACTGAGTGAATGGTCCAACAAATGGCTGTTGAAGTTCAACCCGAGTAAATGTAAAGTAATGAAACTAGGCGGTGGAAACAGGCCAGACACAGGATACAGAATAGGAGATGAATTTCTTAATGAAATGGACAAAGAGAAAGATCTAGGAGTTGATATCACACCAAACCTGTCTCCTGAAGCCCACATAAAAAGAATAACATCTGCGGTATATGCGAGGCTGGCTAACATCAGAACAGCCTTCTGGAACCTGTGTAAGGAATCATTCAGAATCTTGTATACCACATATGTAAGACCAATCCTGGAGTATGCGGCTCCAGCGTGGAGCCCGTACCTTGTCAAGCACAAGACGAAGTTGGAAAAAGTTCAGAAGTATGCCACTAGACTAATCTCAGAACCAAGAGGCATGAGTTACGCGGAAAGGCTGCAGGAAATGTACCTTGCGACACTGGAAGACAGAAGAGTATGGGGAGACATGATCACAACCTACAAAATCCTCAGGGGAATCGACCGGGTAGACAAAGATAAACTATTCAACACTGGTGGTACGCGAACAAGGGGACACAGGTGGAAACTGAGTACCCACATGAGCCACAGGGACGTTAGAAAGAACATTTTCAGTGTCAGAGTAGTTAACAGATGGAATGCATTAGGCAGTAATGTGGTGGAGGCTGACTCCATACACAGTTTCAAATGTAGATATGATAGAGCCCAGTAGGCTCAGGAATCTGTACACCAGTTGATTGACAGTTGAGAGGCGGGACCAAAGAGCCAAAGCTCAACCTCCGTAAGCACAAATAGGTGAGTACACATACACACACACAAAGGACAGAGGGAACCTTCACTCTTCAAATTCAGAAAATGAACCACTGGGAAACAGTCCGCACAAAGCATAGCACATGGGGGGCCCCTAAGAATCTGAATCCTCCTTAGGGCATGCCACATGGCCACAACTCCCTCACCGAACTATGTGCCCGAAAGAGAGGAACCAGCCAGCACCCTTGAACAGCCTGGTAAGTACTGGTCAAGAAGCTCCAACCCAGAACTGAGGTGTCCATAAATACATCATGCAAGGGCAGAGGAAGCCTCCAAAGACACGAACCCCAAAAAATCAAAGATGAAGCAAGCAATGCAGCAACTGATAAAAGCAACCAAATCCAATGGTCGTGGCAGAAGCAGAAGGGGTGGAAACGGAGAAACCAAAACAGCCCCTGAAGTCCCACCTTGCCCAGCGGAAAACCACGCAGGGTAAGTACAGGCTCTTCCATAAATGCTAGAGCAATTGCCAAGGCAGCCCAAATCACCTGAACACCAGCAAACAGCAGTGCTGCAGCCAAAGCAAAGCCATCAGAGGAAAGACAAGTAATGCCAACTGAGAGTCCCACACGAGGCCGTCCCATCAGGTAAAAGCATGAGGAGCCAGATTCAAGCCAAAGGGAAGCACCTTGAAACAGTAGGCCTGACTCCTCACAATTAAACCTAATCAATTTCCGAACTTTGGATGTACAGTATTGGGATACATGACCAAACCATACACCAGAAAATTAATAAATGACATTTCAGTCCATCGTGGACCATTATCAAGTCGTGTGAAGTCGCATCATATGACCTGATAATTTACCTGAAGGCCACTAACACTAGTGACCTCGACGAGGACAGGAAGTCCTTGTATAAGGTTCCCCCATTTGACTTGATCCTCTCCAGGTGGATTTTAAAACCTAACAGTGTTTTGGCACTTGTAGCCTGAGCAGGTAGGCACTTCTATGGGGTTTATAACCCCGTGGGTGAAAAGCATCTCCTGTTCTCAGTCCTACATTGAGTTTGAAACCATTGCTCCTTGTTTGTGTTGCATCTGACTTTTTCAAGAAATTATCAGATCAACATCCTCCAAATTGTCCAGTATTTTAAAAGTTTCAATGAGATCTGCCCTGTCCTGCCTGATTTGTAGTGTTGCTAGGCCTGTGGCCCTCAACTGTTCCTGATATGAGATGACTTAACTCTGGAATGACTTTTGTTGCCTGGTGTTGCACTTTCTCCAGAGCAGCTATGTCCTTTTGTAAGTGAGGTCTCCATGTCTGGACACAGTAGTCCAAATGTGGGTGTACCAGAGATTTACACAGTTGAATCACTACCGTCTTGTCCTTAACAGCCAAAGGTACGCTAGATTCCAGTCTCCGAGGTGTAGTGGTAAGACACTCGCCTGGCGTTTCGCGAGCTCTTTGTCATGGGTTCGTATCCTGGCCGGGGAGGATTTACTGGGCGCAAATCCTTAACTGTAGCCTCTGTGTAACCCAACAGTAAAATGGGTACTTAGTTGTAAAAACGATTCTTCACAGGGGTCGTATTCCAGGGACCAAGGATTAAGGACTTGCCCGAAACACTACGCGTACTAGTGGCTGTACAAGAATGTAAGAACTCTTATATATATATCTCAGAGATTATTCCAAGTGTTTGGCTACTTTTCTGACTGCTGCTCCTAACTGTTGTGCAACTTTCAGCGAGTGGTGGATTTTGACTCCCAGGCCCTTTCCTACATCAATCTGCTATAATGAAATGGCACTTATTTGGTAGTTGTGGTGTGGGTTGTCATGCCCCCACATGTAAACCCCATTTCTTAACCGGGGTTCTGCAGAACCCTAGGAGTCCAGAAGAACATTGTTGATGTGTAATTGTTTTTATTTATTTATGTGACCGATTTGTTGATTAATAAATACATATTTCAGAGACGAATAAATATATATATATTGCATACATAATAATGAATTACATTATTTTTTTTTATGCAGGGGTTCCTCAAGACATGAAAATAATTTCAAGGGACCCAGAAGGGTTAAAAGATTAAGAAACACTACCGTAAGCAATTTAAATTTGTTTTGCTGGGAGTGGTTGACCATCATCATAGGCAAGTTTAGCCTGGAGAAGCTGGCTGGCTTATTCAAATACTAACAAAAAATTTAATATATAATTATGAGGAGAAAATGCTATGCAAGTATGACTATATAGCAAATGGAAGATTGGAGTGGGGGACGGAGAGAAGGAATACTGTCACATCCTATACAGCAATATTGAGAACTCATCACATGTAACAGTTTGCATAAAGGTTTTAAAGCCTAGCACAATATTCATTAAGAATGTGCAAAGCAGTACCCTTGGCGCAGTGGTAAAGCACTCGCTGGGTGCTTAACGAGCACTATGGCCTGGGTTCGTATCCTGGGAAGGATACGAACAGAGGCAGGGAAGGATTGACTGGGCGCCAATCCTTAACCGCCTCTGTTCACCCAGTAGTGAATGGGTACCTGGTTGTTAAACTATTTGGCGGGTCGTATTCCAGGCAAAAATTAGGATCAAGGAAATCCCCAAAACACTATGCATGCTATGGCTTTACAACAATGTAAGAACTCTTGTATATATAAATAATAATACATAAATACATAGTGCATATACACAATATTTACCTACAAAACAAATGAAAAAAAAGGAAATTGCGTGAAACGCCTAAGGACAGAAAAGAGTGGAAGACTGCTGTCCCAAAGGAAGACAAATATGACCAGATCACTCTCAACAGATGGTCCACATACTGATGTCAAAGCTAATCTAACCCAGCCTAGCCTAACCCATGACAGTGTGCGCGTGAGCATATTGTGTAATGGTACAAGAGTTACGAGTTTCTCAAATGAGTATTCATGGTGAAAGTGACATGTGTGAGAGGAGCATGTAGGCAGCGAGAGCAGCCCAGGAGACTCTCTAGAGCAAGTCTCCAACTCCAGCACTCGGCCGCCGCCATATTACCACCGCCTCTCACCGTTCATCCATCAATTAAACCACAACGGAAAACCTGCACGTGACACATACCTGAGGTACTGAGGGCTGCCGAGGGCTGTCGTGTGTCAGCTGAGTCGTGGTAATATAGGGCGCCGCCACTCTCACACTTCCACTCACCTTCAAAACATAACAACTGCGTTCTAGCGAGCGCAAGTTGATAACAAGACGCGCGCTCAGACGCATCTCCTGGCGTTTGTAAGGGGAATCCGACTTCTCCCTCGGATTGGCCTTCTCTCTCAGATTACAATATATAATAATAATTCATTGTGTCGAGGGGACAGGAAGCCAGACTGTATTCATACACGTTTGGCTTTAATCCTTAATTTAACCCAAACGTCTAAACGTTAGAGTTACCACCCTTGGCGGTCATGCTTTCGGGAAAAGCGATATTCTGAAGGTCTCACACCCACTGACATTAGTCAAGAAGGTGATGATATCGTGCTCTTCTTTTCATGTGAGGAAGAACTAGAAAAACTCTTGACCAACGATGCCATACTTCGCAAGGAGCATCCTCACTTCCCACGTCAGTTCCTGCTGGCCGGAAGAACTGTTTTTACCAGCAGGACCAGCCAGTGGATCACTGACCCACCGCTACATGAGAATGCAACTCTCTTTTTTTTTTTTTTTTTTTTTTTTTTGAGATATATACAAGAGTTGTTACATTCTTGTACAGCCACTAGTACGCGTAGCGTTTCGGGCAAGTCCTTAATCCTATGGTCCCTGGAATACGATCCCCTGCCGCGAAGAATCGTTTTTTCATCCAAGTACACATTTTACTGTTGCGTTAAACAGAGGCTACAGTTAAGGATTTGCGCCCAGTAAATCCTCCCCGGCCAGGATACGAACCCATGACATAGCGCTCGCGGAACGCCAGGCGAGTGTCTTACCACTACACCAGGGAGACTGCTTCACCATGCAAGTAACTGCAAAGTGATTAAACAACCCCTGGCTCACAAGTGGCATACTCAAATCAATCAGCAAGAAACATGAATATGAAATCAAACGTAGGGTTGGCCTAGTTACAAAAGAAATAGTTAAGAGATACTCCTCAAGTACATGATAATAAGACGAGCAAAACTTTCCTATTATGAGCGTAAATTCAAAGAAGCAAAGGGAAACATGAAAAGCACATGGAAAGCCATCTCTAACATCCTAGTTCTAAACAGCAATCACTTAGCAAGCAGATCAAACTTTCCAAGGATGGTTAAACACTTGCAACAGATTTAGAAACGGCAAACGAATTTAATACCTTTTCTTTTCATCAGTTGGTGCTAACCTTATCTTGAGATGATTCGGGGCTTTAGTGTCCCCGCGGCCCGGTCCTCGACCAGGCCTCCACCCCCAGGAAGCAGCCCGTGACAGCTGACTAACACCCAGGTACCTATTTTACTGCTAGGTAACAGGGGCATAGGGTGAAAGAAACTCTGCCCATTGTTTCTCGCCGGCACCTGGGATCGAACCTAGGACCACAGGATCACAAGTCCCGCGTGCTGTCCGCTCGGTCGACCGGCTCCCTTGCCAGAAAATCCCACAGATCCAGACACATGTTACTACATATCTTACAGGCAGCTATCCAAACTCTCTTCTCCTTCTACCAGTCAGCCCGACAGATGTTATATCCATCATTCACTCACTAAACACCAAAGCTGGAAACATTAGTGAAATACCATTTATGGTATACAAGAGTGCCGCCCATGCCCTTGCGCCACCCACTGCTCTCCTATTCAACACATCTCTAGAGTATCATACATTCCCTGATATACTTAAAAAATCACAAGTAATGCCAGTCCATAAAGGAGGCGATACGGCAGACATAAACAATTACAGACCAATATCAAATCTACCAATATTATCAAAAAATACTTGAAAAAAAATATTTATAAACAGCTCTACTCCTACCTCGTAATATTCAACATACTAAGTTTCAGTCAGTTTGGCTTCCGTTCCCAAAAGAGTACAACCGATATAATTATTAGTCTGCTTGATATAACCTACTCAGCCCTTCACAAAATGAGTTCCCCATTGGACTCTTCATTGACCTGAGAAAGGCCTTTAATACTGTTAACCATAACTACCTCTTACTTAAACTTCACCTTTATGGAATCCGAGGCCTTGCCCGGAAATATATTCGATCTTATCTTAGTGACAGACATCAATATGTAGCCATCAATTATATAACGTTCCCCAATCTACCATTAACCGTAGGAGTGCCACAGGGCAGCATCCTAGGACCTCTCCTATTTCTTATATACATCAATGATCTGCCTAATGTCTCTAACATTCTTAAACCTATATAGTATTGCTGACGATACTACCCTCATCTACTCAGACCCCAACCCCCACACGCACTAAATAATGTTGTAAACAATGCACTAAAAAAGTCCACTTATGGATGTCAACCAACAAACTCACACTAAACATAAAAAAAGACCTACTACATCTTATTTGGAAGCAAATCAACAAATGCAATTCAGCTTCAGATAGACAATGTTAACATCAGCAATAAAAATGATGGAAAGTTCCTTAGCCTATACTTAGACAAGAGACTCAACTTCAGCACCCACATACAACACATAACCAAGAAAGTCTCAAAACGGTTGATATGCTTTCTAAAATCAGATGTTCCAAACTCTACTCTCCTCTCACTATACTACGCGCTAATCTATCCCTATCTTACATAGGGTATCTGTGCATGGGGCTCAACCTCTGCAAACTACCTCAAGCCCATCATCACACAGCAAAAATCTGCTATCAGAACAATAACAAACTCTGCTGTCAGATAACACTCAGCCCCCCTATTTAAATTCCTAAACGTGCTAAACATAAACTCACTCCACACATTCTCTTGTCATTTACATTTACAAAACTTTGTTCCTAAATGCAAACCCTGTTCTGAAACTTTTCCTGGACAGATGTAACAGAACCCATGTTGATGGGTTGTCACGAAGTCTCTTCTCTCCAGATGTGTTACTAGTTTTTTTTCTCACAATCTTCTCCATCACCTTGCATGGTATACAAGGTGAGGACACTGGCCTGTAGTTCAGTGCCTCTTGTTTGTCACCCTTTTTGTATATTGGGACTACATTAGCCGTCTTCCATATTTCTGGTAGGTCTCCCGTTTCCTGTGACCTACTATACGCTATGGAGAGAGCAAGCAAAGCGCTCCTGCACACTCTTTCAATACCCACGGTTAGATTCCGTCTGGGGCCAACAGCCTTTCTCACGTCCAGATCCAACAGGTGCCTCTTGACCTCATCTCTTGTAATTATTAACTCTTCCAAGGCCGCCTGGTTTACTGCCACCTCTCCTAGTGCAGAGACCTCTCCTTGTTCTATTGTGAAGACCTCCTGGAACCTCTTGTTGAGTTCCTCACACACCTCTTTGTCATTATCTGTGTACCTGTCCTCACCCCGTTTTGAGTTTCATTACCTGTTCCTTCACTGTTGTTTTCCTCCTGATGTGACTGTGTAGTAGCTTTGGTTCGGTCTTGGCTTTATTAGTTATATCATTTTCATACTTTTTCTCAGCTTCTCTTCTCACACTAACATACTCGTTCCTGGTTCTCTCTCTACTGTCTGGTGTTCTGTTATTTCGGAAGTTCCTCCACGCCCTTTTGTTCAGTTTCTTTGCTTTCATACATACCCTATTAAACCACGGATTCTTCTTTTGCTTCTCTGTTTTTTCCTGTTGGGCCGGGATAAACCTGTTTACTGCCTCCTGACACTTTTGGGTGACAGTGTCACGTGTAATTCCTCTTGCATGATAGGATGATGATAGATGGAATTACTGGTGTCAATTTCACTTTGCCTCAGATCTACAAGATCTTGTTGAAGTTCTCGGTGTATTGCTGCTCTCAGATTGCTCATTGACAATCCAAGGTTACACTCAACGTCTCATTTAAAGGCAGATTCTTTGGCTAACTCATCAGCTCTATCATGCATTCGGAGGCCAACATGAGATGAAGACCACATGAAATGGACTCTTGTTACCATCATTAATAATTTTGTTGTATTTGTGTCTAGCTTCGGACACGAGCATGTTACAGTTAGTAAAGTAAGTAAAGTAAAGTAAATTTATTCAGGAAAGTACATACAGAGTTGTTTTACAAACATAATGTTGGATTTATAGAGCTAGTACATACAATACCTAAAGCCACTAGTACGCATAGCGTTTCGGGCTTAAAGTTATGTCTTTACATAGAGTTATTTCTTAAAGAATTGAGAGCAATTAAGGATGATATAGAGTTACTTGCAATTAATGTATCAAGTTGTCTGAAATGGAATTATTCACAGAAATATACTGGAGCCTGTCAGTAAGGTAAGACTAAAGGTATTGGAGGGAGTGACCTCTGACTCCATAATGATGTAAGTTAAGAAGGTTTTGGTGGTTGACAGTGTCAAAAGCCTTACGCAGGTCCACAAGTAACTCTACAGAGAGAACTCCTCTTTATTAAGAGCTGCATGTATCAAGTTAAACATACTAATCAAAGCATCGATATTGTTTTTTGGATTGCCCTTACTTCATTACACACAGAAATGCAATTTGCATCACGCAATTGTGATTTCTGGGTGTAATGAAGGGCGAAGAGGGAGAACGGCCTATTGACATAGCTCGAGTGCATGGGGGGAGTTGTGTAAAACCCTGGTTTGTGCCTCGGAGAGGCTGCAGGATCCAGTAAGTTCAGTAGAACTTCGGTTTCAACTCTTTTCCATGTCGTAGCTCAGTCGATTAAGGCAGCGTTTGGGATGCTCTCGGACGCAGGTTCGAATCCTCGTCACGGCCCTTGTGGATTTGTTCATTTACAAACACTTGAGATATACCACACATCTTCAACATTCACCAGCAACAATGTAACACTCGACGTGTCCATTTCCTACCCTCACAAGAAGCTTCAGTTTTCTGACCAGGGGGAGAAAGATACTGGCAGTATGGGGCGTTAAAGTTTATTGAAGATTAAATTCTGCAGAACATGTAAATATATAAAGTTCACATAAAGTAAGTAATTATATAAAGTTTATATTAAACACGGTTTATATTATAGACTTAACAAAGTTGATATTATATAAAACTTAATATTGAACATGTAAATATACAAAGTTTCAAATATAATTTAAGGAATATATAACGTTTATATTAAAATATATAAAGTAAATATATAAAGTAAATATATAAAGTAAGAATTAACAGTAACAATTCCAAGGACTAGATTGTCCTTGGTTTTGAAAAGTCCGGTTTTGCGAGGGCAGCGGCGAGGGCAGGCGGAGTGAGGCGGAGCCCCGTTGTGCGCCCGTATTTATACGGCCCCAAACTGCCCGCGCAACGCGCTGCGCAATTGTTTCTTTCTCCCCCGCCAGAAACATCCCCGCTTGTGATGCAAGCAGTGACCATTTCACTACAGAACAGGCGGCCAGATTCCGGCCGCATTGAGCTTCCTCGCTCTCGTCCCGCATTTGAGCTCTTCGACCCCACCCACATTCAGATCCCCACGCTCTACGCACTCGCCCCGCATCCAAGCTCTTTACCCCCAGCCTCGCTCAAGCTCTCTGCCCTGCTCCAGGCTTCGTCTCAGCTACTACGACACTTCACTACAGTGTCAACAAACCGACTGCTATAGCCAAGACATGGCTAAATAAATATAAAAACCCACTAAACTCTTTGTCTTATCAATCAAGTACGCACACGTGAACATACGTTACACTATAAATCTCCGGCGTCCGGCGGACCTAGATTCAGGAAGCTCTGTGTATTTCTTCGTAAGTGGGTTTGCTACGAAGGTTCCTAAGTGCGCCCTAAGAAGATGCTTAGGTGCGATTCAATAAGGTATACTTAGGAAGAAAATTGTTGGTTCACCTGCGTGCCGATAGAGGTCACTACTGTGTTTCGTTTGGCCAATCAGAGAGCAGCAACATTCTTCATATTGAAGATTTAGCGCTGGCTTATAGGAGCTCTACTGCCTCCTATTTACGTCGAATTTTCTTATAAAATTAGTATATTTCGAAGTAAAACAATGTTTTTTCAACTTCTACAGCCAGCACCGACATTGTAGTAAACAAATATGTTACATTTGTTGTTTACCTACGTAATTCTAAGAGATACTGTGTAGCTGTCCTTGTTGCTCGGAAGATGCGCTGACAATTATTGTATATATTTACTGAATTTACCCAATGGCCACTAACTATCTAGTGACCTCGAAGAGGACAGAAAGCCGGCGGCTTAATTGTTAAAGGGCCCGCCAATTGAATTAATGTTATTTTTTAGCTGGAATTTGGCATTTACGGTTTCAGCGGGTAGGCGGTTCCATGGGTTTATAGCCCTCTTGGTGGAAAAAAAACATCTGTTTTCAATCCTACTTGAGAGAACATACTCTCCAACACTATATCTGTGATTGTCCTGTTATCAGTGACTTCATACCAAATGGTATGAGGTACTTTGAGCTCTGTAATTACTTCATACACTCAGGAATATTGGAAGATATTCTTGTGCTGCACCCAGATTTTGCCAGTGGAGGCTAATAGATCAGCATTAAGTATTTTGTTCTCTCCTAATTCCATGTATGACTGGCCATCCTGTGAGGTGAGGATGTTGGGTGAGCTTGTAGCTGGTTTTATATATAGAATAGGGAATAGGGAAGCAGCACATTGCTGTGTATACCTAAACATGTTTAAAAATACATTGTTTGAGAGGAGTTTTGTAGAAACTGGTAAAAGTAATTATAATATAATGTTTCCATGATTCAGTGCTTACCTCTTGTGAAAATTGCTTAGAGTTGTTTAGTCAGAGTTGATTTGTTTTTTGTATTGAGGCTGGTATTTTCTAAATTGATTCCATGTACAGTATGTCTAACCATCCTGTGAGATGGGAGTATTAGATAAACTTATAGCTAGTTTTTTATCTACACTGTGTAATATTCCATATAGAATAGGGTAGCAGCACATTGCTGTGTATACCTAATCTTCTTAATAAAAAAAATCAGTAATAAAGATTTTAAATTATAGTTTGTATTATTACAAATACAGTACTGTATTATCCTTATTAAATCATGTTGACCATGGATCATTAAGATCTCATGTTGATATGTAATACAAGTCATATTCTTTTGAACTGCTAATCCATGCTAATCATTCATTAAATTGTGCATTATGTCTCAATTTTTCACTTCCTTGGATATACTATACAGTACAAAAAGATAGGATAAAAATAAACCAGTAATATTTCTTTCATTATATTTTTCATTTAAATAACTGCATCAATATTTTTACAGCTGACAGGATTTGTTTTCCCATACAGGTGCATTATTTGTTAAAAAAAATTAGGTTTATTGTTACACACAATGGTGCTACATAGCCTTCCCAGCTTGGTGCCTTCTTTTAATACTTACTGATTAAAAAATAAATAATAAATACATTTTATTCAGGAAAAGTACATACAGTTGATTTACAAACATAATGTTGGATTTATAGGCAGAGCTAGTACATACAATACCTAAAGCCACTAATACTCATAGCATTTCGGGCAAGGTGTGGGGGGGAAAAAAACACAGACTAAAACTTAATAGCAATCGAGATTAGGTATAAATTGTGTTGAAAGAAGGAATAAAAAATACAAAAAGGGGGTTAACATAGCATAAATCAGCAATTGCACATGTTGGTGAACAGCATTGTTTAAAAAATAGCAAGACATGGGTTGACATTTAGGAGGTAAGTTTGGTTACATGGAGTTAATTAGGCAGTACTTGGTTTAACTCTTAAACTGGTTGAGAGAGGTACAGCCTTTGACATGATTCGGGAGGTCATTCCACATTCTGGGTCCCTTGATTTGTAGAGCACTTCTAGTTTGGTTACACACAGCCAAATTGAGTAACAGGAAGAGGTCTTGGACACAAATTTGTTCCATGCTAAATGTAGAGGAATCAGCTGAGTATTCCTCAAATAAAATAAGTTGCCTCAGCTTATAAGGTAAATAAAATAAGCATTTCTCAAATAAGTAGCTGCCTCACCTCACTGCCTTACTGCTACATAGCCTTCCCGGCATGGTGCCTTTTTTTTGATAATTACTTGTTCCACACTCAAATTGTATAACAGGAAGAGGTCTTGGACCCCTACTTCCCTCTCTCTTTTTTAGTAGTCTATATAGTCATAATTATAGCTTTAAGTATTCAATGAATAAAGTTTTTGACATTTTTACCCTTTTCCTTACCTAACATCATTTGTGCAGCATATTTTTATTTTATGTCTCACCCAGATTTAATTTCAAAATAAAACCAAACTAAATAAATTAGAAATGGGTATGTATAGCTAAGGTACACCCTTACTACTAGGTGAACAGGGGCATTTGGTGATAGTAAATGATCCCATCAGGCAGGGCTCATCACCTTCTCTCATATTTCATGTTCACCAGTGTTTATTTACTTAATAACTACTGGTATAATATCTTGCTATTATAAAACTAATTCTACTATCATCAAACACATATTTACTTCAAGTTTCAAGCAGAGAATGCATATATAACTAACACGAAGGATTACTCTTCACTAGATTCACCAGCTATAATATTTTGGTCATGTTCCAATATCATAAATCGATCCCAGTGTTATGTAGTAGAGAAAAAATGACTTATATCCAGTTTACGTAAAGCAACGAGTGGTCGAAACCACACTTAAATCCCGGAATGAACTTAGGAAGATTTTTCCACTTAGGGTAGTTAATTGAATACGGACGTAGCCGCCACGAAGGCGCTAAGACGGAAAACGCTCTTAGCTAAGAGGAAAAACCTTCGTAAGTACCTTCCTGAATCCGGCCCTCGACTTGATAAGGCTGATCTCATAGAAACGTTCAAAATACTGAACAGTTTGGAGGATGTTGATCCGGACAAATTTTCCAAAATGTCTGATGTAACGCAAACAAGGAGTAACGGTTTCAATTGCTCAAAAAGCTACAATGTTGGACTGAAAACAGAAGATGCATTTTTACCCACAGGTCTATAATCCCATGGAACCGTCTACCCGCCGAAGCCGTAAATGCCAAAACTCTGCCGAGTTTTAAAAGTCCAACTTGAAAAAATCCTCAGTACAAATGGGGGGACCTTTGACAAGCCGCCGGCTTCCTGTCCTTATCGAGGTCACTAGTGTTAATGACCCTCAAGTAAATCAGGTCAATAATATCCCCATCTCACAGAATGGTTAATAATACATAGAATGTGGAGTGAACATGAAATGCGAGGCTGATCTATTAGCCTGTATTAGCAAAATCTAGATGGAGCACAAGAATATCTTCCAATTTTCGTGAATGTAGTAACAGAGCTCAAAGTACCTCATACCATTTGGTCTGAACTCATTGATAACAGAGTAATCACATATATAGTGTTGGAGAGTATGTCCTAGATCTTGTTCACATAGTTTACAGTTGACATGCTCACCATTGAAAGATTCATTACCTGCAGCCAGTTTAGTTTAGTTCATTTATTATGCACCCCATACCCATCTTGTGGGCGGTAGTGGAAAGGGTTACAGAGGCACATAATGGGCTCAGGGACTGAACCCCACAATTCATTTAACTAAGCAAGTTACAATCTTGATGAGCTAGTTACAAAATTCAATATAAGTCGTCACATCAACAATGGGTTCCAGATCGACCTCAAGTACAGTTTCTAAATTAAGCAACTGACATATGTGGAGAGCTAGTGTCACAATTGATATGTTTGTCCTGCACACCGCCCCCCATCCAGTGGGCAGCGGTGGATAGGTTACAATCACTCAGTTACTACCTACAGTTAGCAAACTGGGGATATTTGGCTAAAATTTCTGGTAGCAGACCTGCAGCCACCTGTCATAGATATCAATATCCCAGCCTAATTCTGGCAATTACGAAGGCAATAATCATCATGACGATCCTGTAGAGACAAGACTGCGACTTCAGCATAAAGGCTCGGGGTAAGGGATGAACGAACGGCACAAGAGCTGAGGTGTAACCCAATATGGTGCAGAGCATAAAGGCGATGAAGAGTCAAAGGAGAGGCAGGACAGCCATAATAGTTTAGACAGCAGAGAGAGTGCATAGTGTACTCACCTATTTGTGTTTGCGGGGGTTGAGCTTTGGCTCTTTGGTCCCGCCTCTCAACTGTCAATCAACTGGTGTACAGATTCCCGAGCCTATTGGGCTCTATCATATCTACATTTGAAACTGTGTATGGAGTCAGCCTCCACCACATCACTGCCTAATGCATTCCAACACCAGTGTGTGTGTGTGTGTGTGTGTGTGTGTGTGTGTGTGTGTGTGTGTGTGTGTGTGTGTGTGTGTGTGTGTGTGTGTGTGTGTGTGTGTGTAATTACCTAAGTGTAGTTACAGGATGAGAGCTACGCTCGTGGTGTCCCGTCTTCCCAGCACTCTTTGTCATATAACGCTTTGAAACTACTGACGGTCTTGGCCTCCACCACCTTCTCACTTAACTTGTTCCAACCGTCTACCACTCTATTTGCGAAGGTGAATTTTCTTATATTTCTTCGGCATCTGTGTTTAGCTAGTTTAAATCTATGACCTCTTGTTCTTGAAGTTCCAGGTCTCAGGAAGTCTTCCCTGTCGATTTTATCAATTCCTGTTACTATTTTGTACGTAGTGATCATATCACCTCTTTTTCTTCTGTCTTCTAGTTTTGGCATATTTAATGCTTCTAACCTCTCCTCGTAGCTCTTGCCCTTCAGTTCTGGGAGCCACTTAGTAGCATGTCTTTGCACCTTTTCCAGTTTGTTGATGTGCTTCTTAAGATATGGGCACCACACAACAGCTGCATATTCTAGCTTTGTCCTAACAAAAGTCATGAACAATTTCTTTAGTATATCGCCATCCATGTATTTAAATGCAATTCTGAAGTTAGAAAGCATTGCATAGGCTCCTTGCACAATATTCTTTATGTGGTCCTCAGGTGATAGTTTTCTATCTAGAACCACTCCTAGATCTCTTTCTTTATCAGAATTCTTTAAAGATTTCTCACATAATATATAGGTTGTGTGGGGTCTATGTTCTCCTATTCCACATTCCATAACATGACATTTATTAACATTAAATTCCATTTGCCAAGTGGTGCTCCATATACTTATTTTGTCCAGGTCTTCTTGAAGGGCATGACAATCATCTAAATTTCTTATCCTTCCTATTATCTTAGCATCATCAGCAAACATGTTCATATAATTCTGTATACCAACTGGTAGATCATTTATGTACACAATAAACATCACTGGTGCAAGAACTGAACCCTGTGGTACTCCACTTGTGACATTTCTCCATTCCGATACATTGCCTCTGATTACTGCCCTCATTTTTCTATCAGTCAGAAAATTTTTCATCCATGATAGAAGCTTACCTGTCACCCCTCCAATATTTTCCAGTTTCCAGAACAACCTCTTATGTGGAACTCTGTCGAAAGCCTTTTTTAGGTCCAGATAGATGCAGTCAACCCAGCCATCTCTTTCCTGTAATATCTCTGTGGCCCGATCATAGAAACTGAGTAAATTCGATACACAGGATCTTCCTGATCGAAAACCATACTGTCTGTCTGATATTATATCATTTCTCTCCAGGTGTTCTACCCATTTAGTTTTGATTAGCTTTTCCAATACTTTCACTATTACACTTGTCAATGATACAGGTCTATAATTGAGGGGGTCTTCCCTGCTGCCACTTTTGTAGATTGGAACTATGTTAGCCTGTTTCCACACGTCTGCTACGATTCCTGTACACAGGGATGCCTGAAAGATCAGGTGAAGTGGAATGCTGAGCTCAGATGCACATTCACTCAGAACCCATGGTGAAACGCCATCTGGGCCAGCTGCTTTGTTCCTCCCGAGCTCCTTTAGCATATTTTCCACTTCATCTCTAGACACCTCTATCCGCTCTATGTTGTTCTCTGGAATTCTTATTGTGTCTGGTTCTCTGAAGATTTCATTTTGTACAAACACACTTTGGAACTTTTCATTTAATGTTTCACACATTTCCTTTTCATTTTCCGTGAATCTGTTTCCCATTTTCAACCTCTGGATATTATCCTTTACCTGCAATTTGTTGTTTATGAATTTGTAGAATAGGCCCGGTTCTGTTTTACATTTATCTGCTATCCCTTTTTCAAAATTTCTTTCTGCCTCTCTCCTTAATGCTGTATAATTTTTTCTCGCATCTTTGTATCGCTGGTATGTTTGGGGGTTTGGCCTCTTCCTATACTGATTCCATTTTTGTGTCTTTTGGTCTCTTGCCCTCTCACAATTTCTGTCGAACCAATCCTGTTTTCTGGTCCTGCATCTCTGTTTCGGTATGAATGTTTGTGTGCCTTCCTCGTATAGTTTTAAAAATTTGGCATACATTTCATTTACTTCCCTGCCTAGCAACAATTCTGTCCAATTACACTCATTAAAAAAAATTTCGAAGTTCCCAATAGTTGCCTCTCTTTAAATCGAGTTTATCAACTGTTTCAATGTCCCCATTTTCTTCTAGATGATATCTTAAAGCATATTTAATGTCTAACAGGACGTGATCACTCTTTCCCAAGGGAGGAAGGTACTGGATGTCAAAAATCTCTTCTTCTTTCCTGGTGAATACTATATCCAGTACTGACGGTATATCTCCTTCCCTCATTCTTGTGGCTTGCTTTATATGTTGATACAAGAATGTCTCCAGAATGAGGTTCACAAATCTGCATGTCCAAAAGTCCTCCGTTCTGGCTTCATAGGCCTCCCAGTCTATTGCTCTAAAGTTGAAGTCCCCCAGTATCAACAGTCGTGATTTATCTTTATCTGCTTGTACAATAATATCTCTCATGACCATTATGAGGCCCTCTCGTTTGTCATCCAGTTCTTCCTTTGTCCACGTGTTGCTTGCTGGTGGGCTGTAGGTATTTACAATTATCAGGTTATCATCCTGATTCCAGACCTGCAATGCCATTATGTCAATATCTCGAGTGTTTTCAAATATTAACTCTTTTACCTTCAGGTGTTTTTTCACCAGTACAGCCACTCCTCCTCCCTTCCTAGTTTTTCTGTCACGTCTCCAAACTGAGTAGCCTCTTGGGAATATGACTTCATTTATTATATTTCCTTCAAGTTTCGTTTCTGATAATGCAACAATATCTGGGACCCTAAGCTGGATTATATCTTGCAACTCCAAAGTTTTTGACCTCACTCCATCTATGTTGGTATATACAATTTTCAGGAACATGTTCCCTTTTCCTTTGCTCTTTACTCCCCCTTCCACTACTGATCTTGTTGCTTTGTTTTTATGTACCATTTCACAAGCTTTCCAGTCCCTGTCACTTTGTAAAAAAAAGAATTTCTGTCTTCTTCATTTCTATCCCCATTTAGCCGTTTTGCCTCAATTAAGTTCATTTTCAGCTTTTCTCTGTCTTCCTTGGAGAGGTCTTGTCTTATTGACCAAGATTTGCCAACCTCATCACTCTGCAGTTTCCTGGCATTTCTTAGCACTTCCATCATGTTTTTCACTCCATTAAAGGTCACCCTTAAGGGGCGGTTCTTTTCTTTCTCATATTTTCCTATTCTTCTAAAATCACTGACATTTTCCTTTGAGCCTTCTCCTAAACCTACTATTTTCTCTATGATTTTCATCTCTTCTGCCGCTCGGTCCACCCTAGATGAAATTTCCTTCTCTAAACATCCAAAAATGATTATGGACTTAGTTCTATCTGCAGTGTTTTGTACCAGTTTACTGTTGGTAACCAGTTCTTTCCTAATTGCTTGCCTAATTTCTGCTTCTTGTTGGTCATTTCTGGTTTTGACTTCCGAACACACTTCTTTGATAGTCTCTTTCTCTTTTACAACTTCAGCATATGTCGCTTTTATTTCTTCTTTATACTTTTCTAGTTCTTTATTCACCTCCTCTATGTGAGTTGTCAGTGAAGTTTCCAGTTGGAGATCCTTACCTAACTCTATGTTAGCCCTTAGGCTTGCTTGGAGTTGTTCACCATATGAGTCTATTTTCTTGTTTATTTCTTCAAAGTCACCACACTTCACTTTCCATGCCTCATTTTCTTTCACTAGTTCCTTGATTTGCTCCTCCTGATTTGTTACCTTGTCTGTTAATGCAGTAATAATCTTACCTTGTTGAAGCATACTCCCTTTTAGAGTGCAAAGCTCACTCCAAAGAGCTCCATTGTCCTCTTCTAATTTAAGCACTTTTTCTTCATACTTCTTTTGCATGTTCTCAATTATCTCTAACCTGCCAAGAACACCTCCTTTCCTTATATCTTGTGGTGAGAATCCTTTGAGACCATCATCTGATGGTGTGTCTACCTTCTCAGTGGGGGTGGTGGCGGCGGCCATCTTTGTTTTTGTTCTAGACCAAAACAAACTTTTCCACTCGGCTATTTTCACTCAGTTTTACTTGTTTATTGTATTTTATTTGCTTTTACTCTTCCCTGAACCTTTATGTAACCTGGGACACCACTGTAGCCCTCAACCTGTTCCCAATACTTAGGTAATTCGATATTTCCAGGAGCTTGCTGCAGTGTGACTTCTGCCTCCTCCAGCTTCACCTCACCCTCACCCTCACCCCCCCCCCCCCCTCTCTCTCTCTCTCTCTCTCTCTCTCTCTCTCTCTCTCTCTCTCTCTCTGTGTGTGTGTGTGTGTGTGTGTGTGTGTGTGTGTGTGTGTGTGTGTGTGTGTGTGTGTGTGTGTGTGTGTGTGTGTGTGTGTGTGTGTGTGTGTGTGTGTGTGTGTGTGTGTGTGTGTGTGTGTGTGTGTGTGTGTGTGTGTGTGTGTGTGTGTGTGTGTGTGTGTGTGTGTGTGTGTGTGTGTGTGTGTGTGTGTGTGTGTGTGTGTGTGTGTGTGTGTGTGTGTGTGTGTGTGTGTGTGTGTGTGTGTGTGTGTGTGTGTGTGTGTGTGTGTGTGTGTGTGTGTGTGTGTGTGTGTGTGTGTGTGTGTGTGTGTGTGTGTGTGTGTGTGTGTGTGTGTGTGTGTGTGTGTGTATCAGTTTCCCTGGAAGTATGGGACAAGACTTTAATATTTATTTATTTATTTTATTTATTTATATATATACAAGAAGGTACATTGGGATTGTGAGGATACATAGTATAGTAATTACATTCTTGTAAAGCCACTAGTACGCGCAGCGTTTCGGGCAGGTCCTTAATCTAAGAAAATTTTAAGTAGGTAAATACTTGCAAAATTTATAAAAATGATAAGTTACATAGCAAGAAAAAAAATAGAAGATGAGAGAAAATTGTAGGTATATTAAAGCACATAGGGAGCTCAGAATGATTGCAATGACAGCTTGAATGGTAGTTTAAAAAAAATTAGTAGGCACAATACAGCATATGGCTAGCACATAAAAGAAGACAGCTATGAACACAATGATAAAGTTGTTTGGATGAAGTACATAAAGATTGGGTAACACTAGATACATAGCAAATTTAAAGCTCAGTGTAGGAAACTACGAAGATGAAATTAGGTACTTATTGTTTTTGTTTTTGAATGAAGCAAAAGTTTGATAGCTTTTCAATTCACTAGGGAGTGAGTTCCATAGACTAGGTCCCTTTATTTGCATAGAGTGTTTACACAGATTAAGTTTGACCTGGGAAATCAAAGATATATTTATTTCTGGTGTGGTGATAATGGGTCCTATTACATCTGTCCAGGGAGAGTTTCAGAGCATGGTTTGCATTTAAGAACAGGGTTTTGTAAATGTAGTTGACACAAGAGAATGTGTGGAGGGAGTTAATATTTAGCATGTTAAGGGATTTAAACAAGGGAGCTGAGTATTGTCTGAAAGCAGAGTTTGTTATTATTCTGATAGCAGATTTTTGCTGGGTGATGATGGGCTTGAGGTGGATTGCAGTGGTAGACCCCCATGCACAGATACCATAATTAAGATACGGATAGATTAGTGCATAATATAGTGAGAAGAGAGCAGAGTTAGGAACATAATATCTTATTTTGGAGAGTATACCAACTGTTTCAGAGACTTTCTTAGTTTTGTGTTGAATGTGGGTGCTGAAGTTGAGTCTCTTGTCTAGGAATAGAATACCAGAAGGAAGGAAGGAAGGAAGGAATAACATTTAGGTTAACTAGGAAAATAGTAGTGCTCAGAACACTAACTTGGGGGAACACTTTCATATTGTCGAAAAAAAGAAGTCGGAGAAAGTGGTACCAAATCTCACTTTAAGATTCATTACTTACATGTCCAGTTATGTATGTCAACCAACAAACTCACACTAAACATAAAAAAAGACCTACTACATCTTATTTGGAAGCAAATCAATCCAGCTTCAGATAGACAATTTTTCTAATTCATTACTTACATCATTATTGTCAGCAAGGCGCACAGCCCGCCTGCTTTCATACCTCTATTTCCCACTTCTATACTTCCCTTCACCTATGCCTCTCCCTCCTCTTTACTCCCCCTCCCCCCCCCCAAAAAAAATCATTATTTAATATGGGGCCCCCCCCCCCCCCCCCAAGTAGATGAAGGTAGTATCAACAAATAATATAGGTTTGAGAATGTTACACACATTAGGCAGATCACTGATGTATATAAGAAATAGGAGAGGTCCTAGGATGTTGCCCTGTGGCACTCCTACAGTTAATAGTAGAGTGGGGGGAGGTTATATCATTGATGGCTACATATTTATGTCTGTCACTAAGATAATATTAAATATAGTTCAGGGCAAGGCCCTCAGATTCCATAATGGTGAAGTTTAAGCAAGAGGTAGTTATGGTTAATAGTATCAAAGACCTTTTTCAGGTCAATGAAGTCAAATTGGGGATTTTTTTTTTTTTTGTCTAGGGCTGTGTAAATGGTATCAAACAGACTAACAATTGCATCGTTGGTACTCTTTTGGGAGTGGAAGCCGAACTGACGGACTTAATATGTTGAATTTTACGGGGAACGAGTAGAGCCGTTTATAAATAATTTTTTTCAAATACAGGTATTTGATATTGGTCTGTACAGTAATTGTTAATGTCTGCTATATCGCCTCCTTTATGAACTGGCATTACTCGTTCTTTTTTAAGTATATCAGGGAGTGTATGACACTATAGATTTGTTGAATAGCAGAGCTATGGGTGGTGCAAGGGCATTGGTGGCCCACTCATATACCATAGATGGTATTTCACTAATGTTCCCCAGCTTTGGTTTTTAGCGAGTTAACGGTGAACACACACTGTCAGGCTGACTGGTAGAAGATAGTTTGGATAGCTGCCTGCAAGGTATATTGTAACATGCATCTAGGTCTGTGGGATTTTTTAGCTAGGTTAGCACCAACTGATTTAAAGAAGCTATTAAATTCTGTAGCAGGTGTATAACCATCTTTGTAGAGTTATCTGCTTGCTATGTGATTGCTGTTTAGATCGTAGGATGTTAGAGATATTTTTCCATGTGCTTTTCATGTTTCCCTTTGCTTCTTTGAATCTACTCATAATTTTATCATACTCTCAAAACATACTATTCTTCTTTGTGCATCGGACAGGCGCTTGCATCTCAACCGCTGCATTATGTACGAGTTCCACTAAGAAGTGTTGTCATCATCAGTACTGGTTGCACATTTTTTTTTTAATTCATATAAAATCCATTTCTTAACACATTGGGATGAAATTTTTATGCAAATGCCAAGTAACGTGAGATTTGTTTAACAGTTTTCACTATATTTCATATTCGGACAAATATTTGAGTTCCCGACCCCGTAAGTATCTTTGTGGTACGAGGGCACCCATGGATTATCCTCAAGACTTTGTTCAGCAATTTTTCAAGGCCTCCAAGCTTTCTTTCAGGTATCAAGGCAAGCAGAGGTGCAGCATAATCCACTAAAGCTCTGATGTATGCAAGGTACATTATTTTGACAATTCTGACATTGGCACCATAGCCAGAGTGATAACCTGCAACATCCTTGAGAGCTGAGCCTATTTTTATATTGACAACAGTCTGAATACAACATTTGTGGTAGGAATGGTTGAAAATAATACTGCACTCTTTCCTATTTAATTTTCTTTCTTTCAGTGGTTTCTGGAATGCATGATAATTTTACCCATTTTTTACGACAGATTTGAGTGCATGTCAAAGGTTTATTATATAAAACTGATCAACAGTCCAAATCTCATGTTCATTACATCATCAATATTAATTATCTGAATATTTGTACTGTACATATTCCCAGTACTTTTAAAAATTAACTGATTAACAATGTTAAGTACCCTTTTCTTAATAAAACTACATCTAAACGATGCAGAGAATATTGCATTAAAACATCCACATTGATAAAAATTTATATATTATATAATTACAATTATACAATTACTTTATTTGAATTAGTATTACTATATTATATTAAGACCATAAATTATTAACTTAGTTGTGTTAGTTTAGGTTAGATTAAGATAGGTTAGGTAGGGTTGGTTAGGTTCGGTCATATATCTACATTAATTTTAACTCCAATAAAAAAAAATTGACCTCATACATAATGAAACGAGTAGCTTTATCATTTCATAAGAAATAAATGAGAAAATATATTAATTCAGAAAAACTTGGCTTATTAGGCAAATCGGGCCTTGCATAGCAGGCCGAGTACGACGTTCTGGCTACTAGGTACATGCACCATGTACAGTCATATCATGAGCTAGATTATTCTTCCCATAGACAACTACACTACCACTAGCTTAACAACTCTGCTTCTTGTCCAATATATTCAAATTGAATACCCTCCTATAAATTAGGCTCCCAATTATTTGCCTCTAGTGTGAAATCTCTCTACCTTTAAAATAGTTAAATACTTATATTTTGGGGAAATATTTCTGATGTCAGTAACAAGTGTTCTAAGGCAACCAGGTTGAAGCTAGTGTGATATACAATGTGATAAATATTCTTTTGAGTAATTTATAGCACATTAAATTATTGTGAGAAATAATTCACCTGGATACAAATAAAATTTTTATTATTAAAACTCATTGTACAGTACATGACAAGGTTCTTATGTCAACAACAAATCCAACACAATAACCTAAATCATTTTAGAGGGGCTATGAGATAAGGAGTAAGACGTTTCATTTGGATTTAGCAAGAGAAGCTCTGCTGAAACACCTATTAATTATGTAATCACTGTTGAACATTATATGCAGTTATGTACCACTTTTCAAACAAAATTAGATTTATTCGTAAAATTTCATTAAATTTGTAAAGGTAAAAACTAAACAACATAGATTAATACGAGTAGAAAAAATATAACTTCAATCATATCCACCGTAGAAACCAAATTAATCCTCATCATCCGAGACCATGCCATTCTTGGCAAAGTTGCTTGAAGTTCCCTCCTTGCTTGGTGAAGATTCACTCTTCACTGGGGTACTATTGCTACTGTTGCTGCTGTTTCCACTGTTGGTGCTACTTTCTCCTTCTTGGGGTTTAGGTGCCATTTTGAAGAAAGTGTTGATGCCTTTCTGCCACTCTGGTGTAGGTTGAGGGTTGTAGCTGTTACCTCCAGAATACCTTGGAAGAGACAGTGGTTAAATTCTCTCACCATTCTGCATAATTTACACAGGTACCGTCTTACCTACTTTAAAGAAACTTTACAGAATGCACTCAATATAAAGTTTTGACAATCAAATTTTTAATTTATTGATTTTTTTATGTATAATAGTGTCAATAGATGCAAGAGACGGTACCCGGCATCACTTGGGTGATGGAGGGCTACATCTCCACTGCACACTGTCTTCATCATTGTAACCCTCTACACTAAACACAGCCATCCTCACCACTATAATTAGCTTTATTATCCAGGCATGAATTAACAATTGACTAGACAAGTTCCTGCAAGAAGAGCCAGACCAGCCGGGTTGTAATGGATACATGGGCCTGCGGGCTGATCCAAGCAAAAGCTTGTCTAGATCTGGTAATTAGAGAGTAACACTCTTTTAACCGATTTTAGGTATCAGGAAATATTGCACCACCACCTTCCCTACCCTTCACCACTTCTGCTATCTGCCACATGTTTTAATCTTCAACACTGCAATTCCTGTAGGAATGTAATGACTTCTGGAAAATTTTAACATCTGCTATTGCAGTGTTCTTGCCTTTGTTGGAAGGTGGCAATAATTGTGGGCCTCAACAGCTACATCCTGGAAGTAACAGTCTTGGAGAACATGCCAGGATTATGACAAGAGCACCATGCTATTAAGGGCCAAGACCAGATTCTGGCTCTCAAAACAGGGTTAAACTAAAGCCTGATGATCAGATCACCAAAGAACCAAGCAAAAGCTTCAACACTATGTAAAAAATTCTCCAAAATATGTAATTGCTTTAAAAAAATGGATAATCTGAAAAGCACTATGCAAACCAATTATTCCCACAGTTGAGATTAGTCTAGCTACATTCTCCTGCCACCAGATTACAGTCCGGGCAGTAAGGATTATGGTCAGCCAGCCAGAGTTCATTCACAAACCATCTCCATCGCATCTTGTCCTAACTTTAGGATAAAAGAAGGGAACGAGCAGGGACATGTAGCTACCAAGCACTCTACAGGCGATCTCAAAGCCTTGTCAGAAGAGGCAGTCGAACCTGAAAAGGAAACAGAACAGACTACCAGGGCTTACTAGTGAAGAGGGGCAGTTACGGAGATGGGACATGGATAAAGAAATTCAGTGCCCTGAAGGAAACTCCATGGACATTAACCCTTAAATTGCGCATCGCATCATATGATGCTTTGACCGACTTGCAGTAAATTGTGCATCGCATCATATGATGCTTTGGAGTACTACACAAGATTTAAATAGCCCGCGGACAAACGGGGTTCACCACACCATCAGGGCTCTTGTAAACAGACGCCATCTTTTTAAAAAATCTTGGGCCAAATTCCCAGGTGTTAGGGGCCTCAGTATTGAGCGAGCTACCAAGCCTGACGCACGCAGCATGAGCTCACAGCACTGCTGTTCAGCTTGTGACCACAGCATCGCCTAAAAATGCCATAATATACTTGTTCATGCTATTATGTAGCGATATTATTACAGAAGACCCCTGACTGTGATAAAACTGACCAGGGTTCTGATAATAGCAGGATTGTGGATCACCACAATTTAGCACTGCTCCATGGAGAGAGGAGTAATGCTGTGGGGAGGGAGGGTAGTGGCGTTGTCTTCTGACTGTGTGGGGGAAACCTTTTATTGACTGCACTCACCATACCAGCTTAGTGGTTCGCTATGGTGAACACAAATGTAGATACTTGTATATATAACGTGTGTATAGAGGGTATAAACAGCAAGAGTAGGAGGTTGGGAGCCGCCATTTTGGCGACGACGGTGGCATTGTCTGCACGACTTACCATGTTTACTGGTGACCACGATGGTCTTTGGGCACCATACCAGTTTACTTTTACAAGTATGGTGAATAAAACAGGTAGATACTTGTATATAATGTGTGTATATAGCGTAATAACACCACAAACAGTATTGCTGGAGGAGAAATATTAGTGCGCCTGGCCTTGAGGGCAGCAGCCACCAGCTGACTGTAATTACCTAAGTGTAGTTACAGGATGAGAGCTACGCTCGTGGTGTCCCGTCTTCCCAGCACTCTGTCATATAACGCTTTGAAACTACTGACGGTCTTGGCCTCCACCACCTTCTCACTTAACTTGTTCCAACCGTCTACCACTCTATTTGCGAAGGTGAATTTTCTTATATTTCTTCGGCATCTGTGTTTAGCTAGTTTAAATCTATGACCTCTTGTTCTTGAAATTCCAGGTCTCAGGAAGTCTTCCCTGTCGATTTTATCAATTCCTGTTACTATTTTGTATGTAGTGATCATATCACCTCTTTTTCTTCTGTCTTCTAGTTTTGGCATATTTAATGCTTCTAACCTCTCCTCGTAGCTCTTGCCCTTCAGTTCTGGGAGCCACTTAGTAGCATGTCTTTGCACCTTTTCCAGTTTGTTGATGTGCTTCTTAAGATATGGGCACCACACAACAGCTGCATATTCTAGCTTTGGCCTAACAAAAGTCATGAACAATTTCTTTAGTATATCGCCATCCATGTATTTAAATGCAATTCTGAAGTTAGAAAGCATAGCATAGGCTCCTTGCACAATATTCTTTATGTGGTCCTCAGGTGATAGTTTTCTATCTAGAACCACTCCTAGATCTCTTTCTTTATCAGAATTCTTTAAAGATTTCTCACATAATATATAGGTTGTGTGGGGTCTATGTTCTCCTATTCCACATTCCATAACATGACATTTATTAACATTAAATTCCATTTGCCAAGTGGTGCTCCATATACTTATTTTGTCCAGGTCTTCTTGAAGGGCATGACAGTCATCTAAATTCCTTATCCTTCCTATTATCTTAGCATCATCAGCAAACATGTTCATATAATTCTGTATACCAACTGGTAGATCATTTATGTACACAATAAACATCACTGGTGCAAGAACTGAACCCTGTGGTACTCCACTTGTGACATTTCTCCATTCCGATACATTGCCTCTGATTACTGCCCTCATTTTTCTATCAGTCAGAAAATTTTTCATCCATGATAGAAGCTTACCTGTCACCCCTCCAATATTTTCCAGTTTCCAGAACAACCTCTTATGTGGAACTCTGTCGAAAGCCTTTTTTAGGTCCAGATAGATGCAGTCAACCCAACCATCTCTTTCCTGTAATATCTCTGTGGCTCCATCATAGAAACTGAGTAAATTCGATACACAGGATCTTCCAGATCGAAAACCATACTGTCTGTCTGATATTATATCATTTCTCTCTAGGTGTTCTACCCATTTAGTTTTGATTAGTTTTTCCAATACTTTCACTATTACACTTGTCAATGATACAGGTCTATAATTGAGGGGGTCTTCCCTGCTGCCACTTTTGTAGATTGGAACTATGTTAGCCTGTTTCCACCCGTCTGCTACGATTCCTGTACACAGGGATGCCTGAAAGATCAGGTGAAGTGGAATGCTGAGCTCAGATGCACATTCTCTCAGAACCCATGGTGAAACGCCATCTGGGCCAGCTGCTTTGTTCTTACTGAGCTCCTTGAGCATTTTTTCCACTTCGTCTCTAGACACCTCTATGTGTTCTATGTTGTTCTCTGGAATTCTTATTGTATCTGGTTCCCTAAAGATTTCATTTTGTACAAACACACTTTGGAACTTTTCGTTTAGTGTTTCACACATTTCCTTTTCATCTTCCGTGAATCTATTTCCCATTTTCAACCTCTGAATATTATCCTTTACCTGCAATTTGTTGTTTATGAATTTATAGAATAGACCTGGTTCTGTTTTACATTTGTCCGCAATCCCTTTTTCAAAATTTCTTTCTGCCTCTCTCCTCACTGCCGTGTAGTTGTTTCTCGCATCTTTGTATCGCTGGTATGTTTGGGGGTTCGGCCTCTTCCTGTATTGATTCCATTTTTGTGTCTTTCGGTCTCTTGCCCTCTCGCAATTTCTATTGAACCAATCCTGTTTCCTAGTTCTGCATCTCTGTTTTGGTATAAATTTTTTTGTGCCTTTATCATATATTTCACAAAACTTGCCATACATCTCATTCACTTCCTTGCCTAGCATCAAGTCTGTCCAATTATACTCACTAAAAAAATTTCTAAGGTCACCATAATGTCCTCTCCTGAAGTCTGGTTTTTCAACTGCTTCAACCTCCTTATTTTCTTCCAGCTTATAACGCATTGCATACTTTATTCCCAAAAAGACATGGTCACTTTTACCCAAGGGAGGAAGGTACTGAATGTCAAATATCTCTTCCTCCTTCCTGGTAAATATCAAATCTAGCATGGAGGGAACGTCCCCTTCCCTCATCCTCGTAGCTTGTTTAACATGTTGATACAAGAATGTTTCCAGGATGAGGTCTACAAATTTACAGGTCCAAAAATCTTCTGTTTTAGCTTCATATGCTTCCCAGTCTATGGATTTCAAGTTGAAGTCACCGACTATCAACAGTCGTGATCTATCGTTATCCGCTCTCGCTATAATCTCTCTCATTATTGTTATAAGACCTTCACGTTTACTATCTAGCTCCTCCTTTGACCATGTGCTGCTTGGCGGTGGACTATATGCATTTATCATCATTAGTTTATCATCCTCATAGCAGATCTCTAGTGCTATTATGTCAACTTCTTGTGGATTGGCAGTCATTATTTCCTTCACCTTTAGGTGTTCTTTTACCAGCACAGCAACGCCACCGCCTTTCCTAATTTTTCTGTCCCGTCTCCAAATTGAGTAGCCCCTTGGGAATATGACCTCATTTAAAATTACATCTTCAAGTTTTGTCTCCGTGAGTGCAACAATGTCTGGTGTCTGCAGCTGTATTACATCACTTAACTCCAGTATTTTCGATCTCACTCCATCTATGTTGGTGTATGCAATCTTCAGGAACTTGTTCCCCCTCTCCTTATTCTTCACTCCCCCTCTCTCTATTGATTTTGTTGGTTTGCCTTTATGTACCACTTTACTGGTTTGCCTACCCCTATCACTTTGTAGAAAAAAGAATTTATTTCTTCTTCATTCCTGCTCTCATTTAAATGTTTTGCCTCGGCGAGGTTCAGTTTCAGCTTCTCGCTATCTTCTTTTGAAAGATCTCGTCTTAACGACCACCCTTTCCCATCCTCATCCCTTTGCAATTTTCTAGCATTCCTTAGTACTTCTTCCATCTGTTTGGCACCGTTTAGGGTGATCCTCAAAGGTCGATCTTTCCCTTTTACGTACCTGCCTATTCTCCTGTAGTCGCACACATTCTCTCTGTTTGTAAGACCTTCCACGAGGCCAACAATTTTATCTACTACTTTAGCTTCTTCTACAGCTCTTTCTGACCTAGATGTTATCGCCTTTTCTTTGCAGCCAAAAATGATCAGGGACTTACTCCGATCAACTGTGTTTTGCACCAACTTCGGGTTAGATGCCAATTCTTTCCTCACTTCTAGCCTAATGTTTGTTTTATCTTGGTTGCTGCAGTGTTTGACTTCCTTTACTGCTTCTTCTATTTTTTCCTTCTCCTTGGCCACTTGTGCATAAGTGAGTTGCATATCTTTCTTGCACTGTTCTATTCCCTGTGTAACTTCCTCCATCTGTGCTGACAAAAGCTGTTTCTCCTGTTGAATTTCCTTGCCTAACCTATTGTAGTCATTTATGTTTAAATTTACTTTAACTTCTTCCAAAGCTATTTGTAAGAGTTTATTTTCTTCTTCCATGGCTTTGCAATCTGTTTCCAATTGATTCTTATCCTTGCGCAAGTCTTTCACTAAACCCTCAAGACATAAAACTTTGCTATTCAAATGGTCATTACTTTCTTTCAATTTACTAATTATTTCTACATGAGAGTTCACTATAGTATCTAAATTTACCAACTTGTTATGTAGACTACTAATATCAATGCTTTCTTCATTGAATCCCTCAAAATCAAGCTCTGTTTTGTTTTTCCCCTTGCCAGTGGCCATCTTGAATGTTCTTCTCTGCACTGTAAACACTAGGGCAACTTTTTCTCATCCGATTTTTCACTTCCCTTAGCACTTTCCTGTTATCTCACCTATTTTTCAAGAGCACTATACCTTTATGTTCTCTGGGACACCACTCACTACCATCAACCTGTACTACAATACTTAGGATTGTTGAAATATGCTGGAGCTCCTCTGCTGCAAGTGTTGACCCTAGGGGTGTCACCTTTTGAATCAAACTGTGTAAAACCGTCTTTGTGCCTTTACTCACCATACAAGCTTAGATGTACAGTTATGGTGAACAAAACATGTAAATACTTATATACTGTATAACGTCTGTATATAATAGCAAATACAGTATGGTGTGAGGAGAATGGTGGCAAGTCAGGTGATGTGAGGTAGGGGAGTGGCAGCCAATGGCGGGCTGCCACTGCCACTCAGCATACCAACTTAGTGCTTCGTTATGGTGAACACGAATGTACAGTAGATACTTATATATAGCGTCTGTATGTAGTGAATAAAAGCAAAAACAGTATTGTGGGAGGAGAATGTGGGCCAGTCAGGTGACTTGAGGGAGGGAGGAAGTAGCAGCCAGTGGCAGGTTGCCACTGGCACTGCCACTCAGCATGCCAACTTAGTGGTTCGTTATGGTGAACACGAATGTAGATACTTATATATAACGTCTGTATATAGTGAATAAAAGCAAAAACAGTATGGTGGGAGGAGAATGTGGGCGAGTGAGGTGTTGAGGGAGGGCGTGAGTGGCTGGCTGGTACACGGCAGTCACTCCTCGTTACTTTTTGACTCATAATAGCAACTTAGTGGTTCGTTATGGTGAACAAAACATGCAGATACTTATATATAACCTGTGTATATAGTGTAATAACCGACAAAGTATTTGGTCACTGTTTGATGAACATAATTGAATCAACAATATGCACATCATATTTTTGAGTACAGTGATGATTCACTCATTTTATTATATAACTATATCACACTACACACTATTGAATAAAATTACAGCAAAAAACTACGAAAAATCAGACACATTGAAATAATTAGGTAATTATCTCTGTGGCAACTCCGGCCTGACAGCTGGCGAGCAACAGACCGTCTTGGACGCACGCTGAGTCAGCGCCTGTTTTTTTGCCAGACTTCCCCACCCTATAGCGGGCAATATATGCCACTTACGATTTTTTTTATTATTTTCCCATGATCAGTGAACACAAATTAACAGGTTAGGAAGAATTTTTTTTTTTATGCGCCTGTGGGTGTCAAATGGTACATAGCCATGCGCCATTTAAGGGTTAAACAAAACAGAGGCCTAGAACTGGTTGGACATCCAGAAATCCCAAGCATGGATATTTGGCTTAGAAGACAGACAAATTTCAACAGGCTTCAAATTTAAGAATATCATTGTACTGGGGATAAACCTTTGGCTGGCCAAGCAGGACTACCATCCTAATGACCAGGTAATCTGTATGAATAAAGTGTCCACCCACAAAGCCCGGGTGGCATATCAGGGGGGCCTCGTAGCCTGGTGGATAGCGCGCAGTACTCGTAATTCTGTGGCGCGGGTTCGATTCCCGCACGAGGCAGAAACAAATGGGCAAAGTTTCTTTCACCCTAACTGCCCCTGTTACCTAGCAGTAAATAGGTACCTGGGAGTTAGTCAGCTGTCACGGGCTGCTTCCTGGGGTGTGTGTGTGTGGTGTGGGAAAAAAAAAAAAAAAAAAAGTAGTTAGTAAACAGTTGATTGACAGTCGAGAGGCGGGCCGAAAGAGCAAAGCTCAACCCCCGCAAAAACACTAGTAAACACACACAAATTATGCTCTAATGTGGGCAACAGGGCAAAGTATGACCCCCCAACCAGACAAACCAAGCAAAACATCTAATATCTCTGACTGGTGTAATGACAGCTGGAAATAACACCCTCTGCTGAGGTTCGACATTTGTGAACAGCTCTAGGGGGAAGAAACTGAAAAGCGTCACAAAACCGAGCCCCAAATAACAAAATGATATCCTGCTTGATGGGGTTCTGTGCGTTCTTCTATTCCCCACCTGGCCAGAGGCCAGGCTTGATTTGCGAGAGTTTGGTCCACCAGGCTTGAGGTTATGTTGAAATTATTTCGGGGCTTTAGTGTCCCCGCGGCCCGGTCCTCGACCAGGCCTCCACCCCCAGGAAGCAGCCCGTGACAGCTGACTAACACCCAGGTACCTATTTTACTGCTAGGTAACAGGGGCATAGGGTGAAAGAAATTCTGCCCATTGTTTCTCGCCGGCGCCTGGGATCAAACCCAGGACCACAGGATCACAAGTCCAGTGTGCTGTCCGCTCGGCCGACCGGCTCCCTTAAAGCCTTCCTCCCAGGCTGTTGCTTGGAGCAGCAAGCAGGCCCACATACCCACCACAGCCCAGTTAGTCCGACATTTTTTAGAAAACAGTCTAGTTTTCTCCTGAAGATGCACTGGAGAAGCTGGTACAGCATCTTCAAACCCAGTCCAAAGGATGCAACACAGTAAAACTTCAGGCTACCTAACAGATGCTAGAGACAAAATTTGGGTACTCTGTACCATCAGATTGAGATGCAGCAACAGCAGAAGGGTTCACCAAGGCAGGGAGAGGTAGGCCCTTCTGGCATCTCAGACCATGCCCAACCAAATCTGAACCTGAGAGGGCTCCATCCAAAACTCTCCAGTGACGAAAAACTCAAAAGTGAGTGAACTGGAAAAGAACCAGATTCCTGGTTAGTAAACAAGATGACTGAGAAGCCTAACCAGTCTATCATTGATGTAAGCCAGAATGTGGCTCCCCCAACAGATGATCATAAAGTACCATCCAGATCAACCCAGTAAATGATCTGGGCACCAGATTTAACTGAACAGCAGAACCCAAAAGTGGTATGAGAAATGCCTCACTCTGAACTGCAGCCAATCTCTGAACTCTTTGTGGATGGGAACGTGCTAAAAAGATATTCCAAAGATCCAGGGAAACAAGCCAAGAATCACTAAACCACCAGGTGAACCTGGAACACGGTGGTCATCTAGGATCTTGGGCAAAGATCCAACAGGTCAAGGAAAGGCGAGGCTTTGCAATGTCTCCTTTGGGAACCAGAAACAAATGAGATACAGAAATGGCATCGCCAAGATAATGTCCAACAAATCGCAAACGACATTACAAAGTGGAGTATATATTTCTAGAGGATTCCAAGACAGAAGGAAACCGAACCCACCAAGGGCCCCAAGACACTACTGGATAAGACTATGGATCTTGGTTCCAAGCACACTAAGGGGCATACCACAAAAGAACTGATTGGAGAAATCCTGCCAACTGTCAGACTGAGACGAACACTGAAAATGCTCACTTATTGCCAGAAAATTGAAGCTGGAGAAATAAACCACCGTTGAAACACCTTGTTAAAGTGACTGAAAAGTCACACCTGCTGCTGCCAACACATGCATCAAGGAAAAAAAAGAAAGGAGGAAATGGGATGCGTCTGAAGACATTGAAAAAACTTTAAGCAGATATTAATAAAGATTTCGACTGGGCAACAGAAAATAACATGATGTTTAACAGTGATAAATTCCAGGTACTCAGGTACAGTAAAAATGTGGACCTTAACCCTTAAACTGCGCAACACGTCATATGATATGTTGAGTAACTTGCTATAAATTGCACATCACGTCATATGATATGTTGGAGTACTATGCAAGATTTAAACGGCCCACAATCACGGGGTTCACCTCACCTTCATCAGGGCTCTTGTAAACAGACGCCATTTAAAAAAAAAATTGTGGGCCACATTCCCGGGTGTGAGGTCCTCAGTACTGAGTAAGCCACCAAGGCTGGTGCACATAGCACTGCTGTTCAGCTTGTGACCACAGCATCGCCTAAAAATGCCATAATATATATGTAAATGCTATTATTTAGCGATGATAGTATTATAGAAGGCCCCTGACTGATAAAAATGACCAGGATTCTGATAATAGCAGGATTGTTGTGATAATTAGCGCTGTAGTGGGAGGAGTAATCTTGGTGGGGAGGAAGGTAGTGTTGTCTGCTTACTATGTGACCACCTTTTACTGTCTGGACTCGCTATACCAGCTTAGTTGTTCACTGTGGTGAACAAAACATGCAGATACTTATATACAACGTCTGTATATAGTGAATAAAAACAAAAACAGTATGGTGGGAGAAGAGTGGCGAGTCAGGTGAGGTGAGGGAGGGAGCGAGTGACAGCCAGTGGCGGGCTGCCACTGGCTGCCACTCAGCATACCAACTTAGTGGTTTGTTATGGTGAACACAAATGTAGATACTTATGTATAATGTGTATATATAGTGTAATAACAAAATGAGCGTGGGGGAGAAGCCATTTTGATAAGGGAAGTTTCGACAGCTGCATGATTCATCATGCTGCGTAGGGGTGGCCACTATGCTGCTTGGGCACTTTACCAGCTTAGATGAACAGTTATGGTGAACAGAACATGTAGATACTTACATATAACGTCTGTATATAGTGAATAAAAGCAAGAACAGTATGGTGGGAGGAGGATGTGGGCGAGTGAGGAGTCATTGAAGGAGTGGCGGTGAGAGGCTGACTGGCAGATGTGTGGTGGCCACACCTCGTTGCTTTTTGACTTGCAATATTAACTTAGTGGTTCGTTATGGTGAACAAAACATGCAGATACGTATATATAACCTGTGTATATAGTGTACTAACTGAAAGTATTTGTTTATTGTTTTATGAACTCAATTGAATCAATAATATGGACACCATAATTTTGAGTACAGCAATGATTCACATATTTTATTATATAAATGTATCACACTGCACAGGATTGAATAATATTACAGAAAAAAAGAAAAATCAATCACACACATTTAAATAATTAGGTAATTATCTCTGTGGCCACTCCTGCCTGACAGCTGGGGCTGAGCAGACCGCCTCGGATGCACACCGAGTCAGCGCCTCTTTTTTGCCAGACTTCCCCGCTCTATAGTTGGCAAAATATGCCACTTACGATTCTTTTTATTATTTTTTCCGTGATCGGGGAACAACATGTTTAGAAGAATTTTTTTTTTTTTTTTGTTATGCACCTGTAGGTGACAATGGCCAAATAGCCCTTAGCAACACAAGGGTTAAACATAATACAGGGTACAAAACACAATCAAAGTGCCCATAGAAGGAAAGCAGCATGTTAAGAATTTGGGAATAATGATGTCTGACGACCTAACGTTTAGGGAGCATAACCAAGCAAATATTGCGTCAGCCAAAAAAATGATCGGATGGATTACGAGAACTTTCAAATCCAGGGATCACAGGTACCAGAGAGAGGTGGTGATACTGCTCTTTACTACCACCAAGAACTAACATGCTTAAAAGTAATTAGAACTAGAGACTACTGTGGGGAGTATATCTTCGCCAGTTTCAGAGTCAAGGGTGCCGAGTCTGTCCTGACTGTGGGAGCAGTCTATAGAATTCCTAACACTGATGTGTCCGAATTCAAATACTAGATAACAGACTGAACAAAAACCATCTAATTATCGCAGGGGACTTTAATGTTGACCTCTGCAAGCCCGAAAACCCTAATGCTGCCAGCTTCTTCAACTGTATGAATTACTGCTTCCTCATACCCTTAATGACTAGACCTACTAGAATCACTGATAGTACTGCCATGGCTTTTGATCACATCTGGACCAACATAACCTCTCCACTTACTTCAGGGATAATCGTCGATAGCACTACAGACCATTACCCCACATTTCTCCTAACATTAAGAAACCACCTCTAGAGACAATGGAGATAAGCTTCAGGCTGCACAGTGAAACTGCCATAGGCAAATTTATGGCTGCTGCTGCTAATGTCAACTGGGTGTCCGAATTAGGTAACATAGGGGACATCAACCTAGCAGTGCAATCTTTTCTTCAAAAATCTCTCAGCCTTTATAACACCCACTGTCCTATGCTAATGGAACAAGTCACAACTAAAAGGCTAAGCAATCCTTGGATTACAAAGGGAATACTTAAATCCATTAATAAAAAACATGACCTTAAGAAGAAGTATAGGTTAGGAATCATCTCCAAAGAATTTTCAAAGAATTACTCGTTATTGCTATCTAAAATAATTAGAAGAGCCAAAACTAAATACTACGAAGATAAATTTACCCAAACAAAGGTCAACATTAAGAAAACATGGAGCACAATTTCACAAATATTGAGATCAAAGAAGAGTTTAAATAACAAACCAATACTCCTGTCAAATAACAATGGTCAGCTTACAGCCTTTGATACTGTTATTGAGTTCAATAGGCTCTTCTCTTTCATTGGGTCATCCCTTGCAAATGATATTCCATCTTCCAGTACTGATGTTCAGGACTATCTTACAGGTAACTATCCACAGTCTCTGTACCTAACGCCTGCAAATTCCACTCATGTTAATGAGATAATCCTTTCCCTTAAAACCAAGTCTAGTGCCCTGGACGAGATACCAACTTTAATTTACAAAAAAGCCTCTAGATTTTTAGCCCCTGCTATTGCATTGCTCTTCAATAAATCACTTGAACTCCAAACCTTTCCAGATACAGTGTATTCTAAAAAAAGCGAGTAATCCCTGTCCACGAATGTGGTGATCTCACTGATGTTAACAACTAGAGACCTATATCAATTCTGCCAAACTTGTCAAAAATATTTGAAAAACTAATCTACAAGGAGCTTTACTCTTATCTAGCCAAACAAATATACTTAGCTCTTGTCAATATGGCTTCAGACCCAAAAAAAGCACTAATGATGCACTTATTAGTATGATTAACTTGATACATGCAGCTCTTGATGAAAATAAGTTCCCTGTTGGGTTATTTGTGGAGCTGCGTAAGGCATTTGACACTGTCAACCACCAAAACCTTCTTAAATTACATCATTATGGAGTCAGAGGACACTCCCTGCAATACCTCAAATCTTACCTTGCTGACAGGCTCCAGTATGTTTCTGGGAATAATTCAATTTCTCCCACCCTACCCATCAACATTGGTGTTCCTCAGGGCAGCATACTTGGCCCTCCTCTCTTTCTCATCTACATTAATGACCTTCCAAATGCCTCCCAACACCTCAAACCCATTCTATTTGCTGACGACACAACCTTCATTTATTCCAGTCCTGACCCCCTTGCTCTTAATGTCACAGTGAATACTGAGCTAAATAAAGTCCATCTTTGGCTAACTGCCAACAAACTCACCCTCAACATTGACAAAACTTCCTATATTTTGTTTGGCAATAAATCCTCAAATCAAATAAATCTCAGGATAAATAATACCCAAATTTGTAACAAAATAAGACGGCAAATTCCTTGGCGTTCTTATTGACCGCAAACTGAATTTCCAGGGACATTCTAAATATATAAAAAAAAGTTTCAAAAACTGTTGGCATTCTTTCTAAGATCAGATATTATGTACCTCGCCCTGCCCTGGTGACGCTCTATTACTCCCTCATCTATCCTTATCTCAACTATGGTATTTGTGCTTGGGGTTCTACTACCCAAAAACATTTACGTCCTCTAATTACTCAACACAAAGCTGCTATTAGGACAATATCCAACTCTGGCCCCAGACATCACTTGGTACCCCTTCTCAAATCTCTGAATATGTTAGATATTAAGTCATTACACATTCTCTTCTTGTGTATGATATATATATATAAAACACTGAACTGTAATGCCCATCCTGACCTTAAACGCTTCATTGAAGGTTATAACAGAACCCATGAGCACCACACCAGAAACAAATACCTTTTTGATATTCCAAGAGTACGACTTAAACTAGAAAAGCTCTACAAATCAAGGGACCCAGAATGTGGAATGACCTTCCCAATCATGGTAAAAGATTGTACCTCTCTCAACCAGTTTAAGATAAAAACTAAGCACTACTTAATTAACTCCCTGTAACCTACCTTACCCCTATAATGTCAACCCATGTCTTATTTTTAAACAATGCTGTTTGTCGACCAAATTATATTTTTGCTGTTTTCCTGCCATGTTTCCCCCTTTTTTATTTTTATATTTTCTCAACACATTTTATACTTTAATCTCAATTGGTATCAAGTTTTAGTCTTTAGTGTTTTTCCTGCCCGAAACGCTTTGCGTAATAGTAGCTTTAGGCATTGTATGTACTAGCTCCATCTATAAATTCATCAATATCTGTATCACCCCTTGTATGTATACTTTACCTAAATAAACATTTGAATTTTTTTAATTTGAATTTGGATTTCATCACAATAGTTATACTATACAAATCCTTGTACTGTCCTGTCTTGAGTACTGCTCAGTACTCGCTTTCCCCTTCAGAGCAGGTGAGATTGCTGAAATTGAGGGAATACAGAACATATATGGCATACATAGATGCAACAAAGCACCTAAATTATTGGGATTGTCTCAAAGCTCTCCAAATATACTCCCTAGAAAGAAGACGAGAGAGAGATCTCAATTAATATACAGGTGGAAGATACTGGAGGTCCCAAATCTACACAATAAAATAACATACTGGAATGAACAATATGAAAGGAAATGCAGAAGAGAACCAGTGAAGAGCAGGCGCACAATCAGAGAACACTGTATAAACATCAGAAATCCACAGTTGTTCAACATCCTCCCAGCGAGCATAAGAAATATTGCCGGAACAACCACGGATATCTTCAAGAGAAAACTAGATCATTTTCTCCAAGGCGTGCTGGACCAACCGGGCTGTGGTGGATATGTGGGCCTGCCAGCCACTGCAAGCAACAGCCTAGTGGACCAAGCTCTCACAAGTCGAGCCTGGCCTCAGGCCGGGCTTGGGGAGAAGAACTCCCAGAACCCCATTAACCAGGTATCAAGCAGGAATAGCAAACATCAGGGAATGAGACTAAGACTCCTAGAGAAAATGCAACATTGCAAACCAACACACCCAGTGTGTGCTGCATACTACAGAAGCTGTGATCAGCTTGGCCACCACAACTGTTGCGAACCACAAAATACTTGGTCTAGTTTTCGATGCTCAATTCTATAGCATCACTTTATTACCCAGCAAAAATCTCTTGCATGCCAGATACAGACACTGCCAACTTGAGGTGTACCTTCTTATCCACTGCAATAAGCTTTCCAGACAACTTAGACACTAAGACATGAAGCTGAAAAGCTGGCAGATGTAAGGCCACAATGATTTCCAAGGAAGAAAACCAAGAAAAAACCTGAAACAGAGCTAATCACTTTCCAGTCCAGTGGATTGGAAAGGTTTCTATTTGACAAAATGAATGCCACTTGTCCAGCACTGCAACCAAGACAGTGAAGATGACCATACAGAAGTGTGTGTTAGGGTTTATATTGATGCAAGTTCTGGTCTGGTAGCAGGAACTGGAGAAAATCTGTGTGCATCACATCAAAGGAAAGACGAGAAAATATAATGGAAATTTGCATAAAGATGGCGAATCCTAGGCAACAATAGTAATCTCAAAATTAACGTCTTCCCACCACTCCGCCATGTGCTGCTTTAAAAGTAGTGGCTGGTTTGGCCTCCACATCCTCCTTTCTCATAACTTATTCCAACTGTCTACCAGTTTGTGAAAGTCTATTTTCTTATATTTCTATGGCAGCTTTGTTTAATTAGCTTAAATCTGACTTTTTTTTCTTTAAGTTCCAGGGCACAAGAAATTTTCCTTGTCCATTTTTTTAATTCCTGTTACTACTTTGTATATAGTGATCATATTGTTTTATTTTTTTATCTTCTAGGTTTGGGATATTTGATGCCTCTAACCTCTCCTCGTAGCTCTTGTCTTTCAGTTCTGGAAGCCATTTGCTTGCATGTCCTTGCACTGTGATGGGGATGATGAAAACTGTCAATGCAGAACAATAAACCTTCTCATGCCAGGCACCCCAGAGGGTCAAACCAAGTACCAAGTACTCTTCTCTGACAACTCTGTGTCAATGAGTCGCCATCACACTAATGGAAGAATGGCACAGGACAGAATCAACATTCCTTCCAAACGCTTGTAAATGCATAGAAAAAGAATAAGTGTCATTTCGAGACGTCCCCAAACCCTGGTACACCAAACCGCAGAGAAGCAAAGAGGACACAGAGGGAATAGACGGGCCTGCTATTTCCATCAAGACCTGGTACAGGGCAATCTTTGAAGACTTCTCCACTAGCCCCAATCCACCTATTGGAGCCAGCAGTTGTTAGAAAGCCACCACCTTGTAAGCTACTGACCTTGAAGGCACCTCAAAGTACCTCAGAGAAACTAAGGGTGCCTTCACCTTCACAGTGGGTGAGGAGAATTGCAGGTGACATTTGGGCTCTGATGATGTGAGGAGTCCGGCAAAGTACAGGCAGACAGTAAATGCCAGTGGCAATCTGCTCCAGCCTTGCCGTGAAGATATTACTTATTTCAATATGTCTGATTGGATTTTTATCTTTTTATGCAGTAATATTTTTCAATAGTTTGTAATTTGTTAAATTTATATACAGTGAGTGGAACATCACTACTCAAAAAATATGGTGCACATATTAGTAATACAATTAATACATTCTCAGAACAATAAACATGTTTTTGCTGTTATTACACTGCATAATTACATTTTCATGCACTAGTTTGAACCACTAAGCATTTCTGACGAGTATAATAATCTTATAACTGGTTATCAGAGTTCAACCTGGTCGGGCATATTTTATACAAAAATTTTAACAGCACGCATTGAATATGCAGCACGCATGGAATATCCACCTAATCCCATTCATGTATTTGTCATTGTACCTCTCTTCAATTCATGTCTCTCCTGCCTATATATGTCCAAACTTATTGACTTGTAAATCATTCCTTCTGAAGATGCATTAATATACGAAAGTACTTGAGGAAATTCCTGTTTCAATTCTTTCTCCATGGTTTGACATTTTTCATCACGTGTTAATTTGTCTGATTTACACATATATACTGTATATATTTTGTTTTTAAATTTTTGACCATGTTTTTTTCGAGGCAATATATGGCAATATTGTATTGGGCTAGCATAGAATGTTTAAAATATTGGTACACACGTATTCAGTTCACCAATATGAGTAAACATTATATTCTTTGAATAATAAACATACTGTTTTGCTGTTATTACACTATACACACATTATATATAACCACGTTTTTGTGCACAGCAACGGGCCACTAAGCTGGTCCGGTGAGTCCAAACAGCATTGCACCATCACACAATACACAGACAAAGGAGGATCTGGATAATAAATGAGAGGGGTCTTATAACAATAATGAGAGATTATAGTGAGAGTGGATAAAGATAGATCACGACTGTTTTTAGTTGGCAACTTCAACTTGAAATCCAAAGACTGGGGAGCATATGAAGCTAGAACAGAGGACTTTTGGACCTGTAGATTCATAAACCCCATCCTGGTAATATCTGTGATTAGACACGTTACACAAGCTGCGAGGATGAGGGAAGGGAATGTTCCCTCCATGCTGGATTTGATATTTACCTAGGAAAGAGCAAAGATTTGACATTCAGTACCTTCCTCCCTTTGGTAAAAGTGACCATGTCTTTTTGGGAATAAAGTATACAATGCATTATAATCTGGAGGAAAATGAGGAGGTTGAAACTGTTTAAAATCCTGATTTCAGGAGAGGACATTATGAGGAACTTAGAAATTTCTTTAAGGAATTTGACTGGAAAGACTGTTAGGCAAAGTAGTAAATAAGATGTATGTCAAGTTTTGTGAAATACCTGTATATAATAAAGGCACAAAAATTTATACCAAAGCAGAGATGCAGAACTAGAAAACGGGATTGGTTCAACATAATTTGTGAGGGGGCCAGAGACCAAGGGAAGGGAGCTATCAGGGGGAAAGCACCAAGCCATTACGACTATATAGCACTTGGAGAGAGGAGGGGGGAGGAGGGGGGGGGGGGAATAGAGGGGAGGAGGGGGAGGGGAGGAGGGGGGAGGAGGGGGGGGAGGAGGGGGGGAGGAGGGGGGGGGAAGGAGGGGGGGAGGAGGGGGGGAGGAGGAGGGAGGGGGAGGAGGAGGAGGGGAGAGGGGGAGGAGGGGGAGATGTGTTAGTGTTTGCAAGGGGAGTCCCCTTCCATTATAATACTGTATCAGGCACTGATGACTTCTCTGGGGTACTCTCTCCTACGATTTGCAGACATACCACTAGGAACTGATTGTGGCTCACTGCTTGCTTGTCTTACTAAGAATCTGTCTAAAGACATTTGTTTTTCCCTATGTTTTAACACTTGTCTGTAGTGAGATCACATTGTCATTAATAAGGTTAATGCAATATCCTGCTAAAGCTTCATCTGGGTGAGTCTTTTCAGTAAAACTTTGCAGTTCATCCCATACTGTACACATTTTTTTGAGTGCAGGTGGACATCCCTGCAATTAATGAGGAAGGGACATCCTCTACCACCGCCACCTTCCCTGAAAATTTATTGTACTGCCTAGCTAGTTCAACAACCAATGTACCAGTTTCATGTAGGCCTGGTCGAGGACCGGGCCGCGGGGACACTAAAGCCCCGAAATCATCTCAAGATAACCTCCCCTCAATGGTCATTCTTACATGTGTTTTCTTAGGTTGAACCTTACCACTGACTTTCTTGGGACCCCATGGTATGATATATAATAATTACTTTCATGTTCAGAAACCAAAAAAGCAGAAAAACAACGAAATACTTTACAAGGAATTCAAGCACGATCGTCAATAGGCGGCAGCCACTGGTAAACTAAAGCGCAGATGACGCTTCATGAGGTTATCTCGAGATGATTTTCGGGGCTTAGCGTACCAGCAGCCCGGTCCTCTGCTAGGTTAACAGGGGCATCAGGGTGAAAGAAACTGCAATTTGTTTCCGCCTCCACCGGGAATCGAACCCAGAACCTCAGGACTACGAATCCAAAGCACTGACCACTCAGCTGTCAGGCCCCATTTCAGGACCCTGACACCAGAAACCATGCGCTCGGTTGATCCATATGGGTATCAACAAACTCGTAATGTGAGGCAAAACTTGTAAACCGATTTAAATTCTACGAAGAAATTGGGCTCGTAATCTGAAAAATTCATAAAGAGGGGCATTCGAAAACTGAGGTGTCACTGTACACGGCAGTGAGGAGAGGCAGAAAAATTTTGAGAAAGGGATAGAGGACAAATGTAAAACAGAACCAGGCCTATTCCATATTTTCATCAACAACAAATTGCTGTTAAAGGATAATACAGTGACACCTTGACTTACGATATAAATTTGATCAGAAAATGGGACTCAACTTACGAGGGTCGTTGACTAACTATATTCGTTGATACGCGTTTGGGTCAACGCACATGGTTCCTGGTCACGCGGGCAGACCTGCCTCAGTTTACCAGAGCCGCCCGCTTAGTGACGATCACGCTTTTAAGACATTCCATTATTTTGGTGATTTTTTTAAAATAAAAGTAATTATTATACATTACACCATGGGTCCCAAGAAAGTCAGTGGTAAGGTTCAACCTAAGAAAACACACGTGAGGATGACCACAGAGGAAAAACAAGAGATCATTCGTAAACATGAAAATGGTATGAGGGTTGGTGATGTAGAGCATGTCCCTTCCTCATTTATTATGAAAGTGTGTGCAGCATGGGAAGAACTGCAAACTTTTGCTGAAATGACTCGCCCAAATCAAGCTGCAGTAAGCCGTTGCCTTAACCTTTTCAATGACATTGATGCATCACTACAGACAAATATTGGAGAAAAAAAAAAAAAAACTCGAGGAGCTAAGAAAGAACAAAACAGTTGGCCCAGATGGAGTCTCACCATAGGTTCTGAGAGAATGTGCACCTGAGCTCAGCTTTCCACTTCAACTGATTTTTCAGGCATCCCTGAGTACAGGAAGTAGTCCTAGCAGATTTGAGTTAAAGGGCTAACATAATTCCAATCTACAAAAGTGGCATCAGGTAAGAGCCCCCTCAATTATAGACCTATATCATTGACAAGTGTAATAATCAAAATATTGGAAAACAAACTAAATGGGTAGAACACCAAGAGAAAAAAATGACAAATAGGCAGTATGGTTTTCAATCTGGAAGATCTGTGTAACAAATTTACTCAGTTTCTATGATCAAGCCACAGATTTTACAGGAATGAGATGGTTGGGTTGGCTGCATTTATCTGGACCTAAAAAAGGCTTTCGACAGAGTTCCACACAAGAGGTTGTTCTGGAAACGAACATATTGGAGGAGTGACAATAAGCTAAGATGGATGAAAAATTTTCTGACAAAAATGAGGGCGGTAGTCTAAGGCAATGTATCAGCTCGGAGGAATGCCGCAAGTGGCATTCACACTTGTGAACGTTGCCACTCTGAAGCACAGGGTTCAGTTCTTGCACCGGTAATGTTCATTGTCTACATAAATGATCTACCAGGTGGAATACTGAATTATTTGAACATGCTTGCTGATTATGCCAAGATAATGAGGAAGATAAGAAACTTAGATGATTGTCATGCCCTTCAAGAAGACCTGGACAAAATAAGTGTATGGAGCACTACTTGGCAAATGAAATTTAGTGTGAATAAATGCCATGTTATAGAATGTGGAATAGAACATAGACCAAACACAATCTATAAATTATGTGAGAAATCTTTAAAGAATTCTGAGAGAGATCTAGGGGTGGTGCTAGATAGAAAACTATCACCTAAGGACTACAGAGAACATTGTGCGAGGAGCCTATGCTACACTTTCTAACTTCAGAATTGTTTTTAAATAAAGTACATGGATGGCAAAATACTAAAGAAATTGTTCGCAACTTTTGTTAGACCAAAGCTGGAATATGCAGCAGTTGTATGGTGCCCATATCTTAAGAGGCACATTAACAAACTGGAAAAGGTGGGAAGACATGCCACTAAGTGGCTCCCAGAACTGAAAGACAAGAGCTACGAGGAGAGGTTAGAGGCATTACATATGCTTTAACTAGAAGATAGAAGAAAGAGAGGCAATATGATCACTACGAACAAAATAGTAATGGGAATCAATAAAATTGATAGGGGGAGAATTCCTGAGACCTGGAACTTCAAGAATAATGTCAGATTTAAACTATGAACAAAGCAGCTGAAGAAATAAGAAAATTCACTTTCGCAAACAGTGGTAGATGGTTGGAACAAGTTAGGTGAGAAGGTGGTGGAGGCCAAAACTGTCAGTAATTTCAAAGCGTTATATGACAGTGCTGGGAAGATGGGACACGACAAGCGTAGCTCTCATCCTGTAACTACACTTAACACTTTCGTCCGGGGATGACGCAATGCTGCGTCGTCAGTTTACTGTCGGTAATCTCGGTGATGACGCAATGCTGTGTCGTCCACTAAAATAATTGCTAAAAATCAGGTTTTTATCCGATTTTTTGAGGACTGTTTGGTAACTCAACAAGCCAAATGCAATCTGTGACTACAATACAAACATGAAAGGTGTTGACCACTTTGACCAAATGATCAAAGATTATCACTTCACAAGAAAAACTCACAAATGGACAAAGAAAATGACCTATTTTGTGCAAATGGCTATCTACAATGCTTATGTGATGTACAACTACTACACAAAAAATACTAAACTATAATACTAAATATACTAAAATACTAAATACTAAACATTTGTGGGCAGGAATTGGGAGTGTAGTTGGAAGGCGTCTGGGCGCTCACTCGCGACTAACGCGTGGCCTGTCTTCAACTCGTCGGCGGATTGAGCGTGACCAGGTTTTTTTTATTTTATACGCTAATATTCCTCTAGAGAATTCTATTGCAAACACAATGATACCAAATTTAATCTCGTAGGACGAGAATTGAGGTGACAAAGTTGGAGAGTATACACATTTCAGAATTAACGCGCGCTCCCGTGAAACGCTGGGACCCACATCGCATAGTTGAGGGGTGGCGCGCGGGGGGCGCGAAAGTGTTAAGTAGTTACACACAAGTCAGCTGACAACACTACCACACTTTACAAAATTCCTCCTACCCCCCATACTACACACATCTCTAATTCGGGGCATAATGCTGCTATTATAAAAATCCTGGTCACAAAATCATGAAAATAAATAATTTTACGCAAGTATATTTTCTAAAGGAACATGAGCTGTCGTTTCAAGATAGATGCACTAAACAGTGCTGTGGCTGTCTGCATCATGCTGTGATCATCACAAACAGCATTGTACTCACTGAACTGAACATAGTAGATAGCATTTATCAGTCAGGATTTGTCATACTAGCATCGAAAAATAATTGCAGTTACCTATATAATTTGTCATTTAAGTGATGCTGTGTACACAAGCTGGACAAAGGTGCTGTTAGCTCATGCTGCAAATGCTAGCTTTCGTTGCTCACTCAGTACTGAGCCTTCACACCCAGGAACTGTGTCCACTATTTTTTTTTTTAATGGCATCTGTTTATTAGAGACCTGATAAAACAGATGTGAGCCTCGTGTACTGGCGGGATTTTTAAATCTTGTGCAGTGTACCTGGAGCATACCTGGAGAGGGTGTCAGGAGTTTTTCTACTCCTAAAGCCCATCCTGGAGCCAGGCACGACTTGTGATTACTTGGTCCAGCAGGCTGTTACTGTGAGTGGCCAGCAGGCCCACATATCCACTACAACCCAGCTGGTCCAGTACTTCTTGCAAGAACTTACCTAATTGTTTCTTTAAGTCCACATTTGTTCCTGCAATATTTCTAATGCTTGTTGTGAGTATGAACAGCCATGGACCTCTGATGTGCATGCAGTGTTCTGTAATTGACCCTAAGGCACCTCTACTCCTCACTGGTTCTATTCTGAATTTCCATATGTATCTTTTGCTCCAGTATGTTATTCTAATGTGCAACTTTGGGACCTGGCCTTCCAGTATCTTCCAGGAATATATTTGATACTTCTTGTCTTTTCCAGAGTACATTTTAAGAGCCTTGAGATGATCCTCTAAATCATACCTGCATGACTAGCCGTGAAGTCAGACCAAAAGCGTACGTGCATGATGTGAACAGTGGAAGGGCTAAACCAGAGGTCCAGCCAGGAGTGACAAACATGGCACAGCTGAGGGTGAAATGACTACAGCACCCAACAGGCACAATGATGAGTGACCATTAGTATCTCATACTATATAGTATAAGACCATGGACCCACACTCGGTATAACTGATCACATTGATGTCATACTGAAAGGCAAAGCTATGCTCAATTGCAAATGTGATTTGAGGCGGCTCAACCTGCCAACATTAAATGGACTTACAGGTAGGCTGGGTACAAGGCACACATCTCAACAAAACAGACACCAACCCTAGATGTTAACAAGCCATTAGCAAGGGAAGATGTCAGCTCCCAGAAGCCTCAATAAATCAGTCACAAATTTAACCAAGCCACCCTCAGTCCAAGCATCAAGGAAGACGGCTCAAAGACAGGCACGATGCATTGCCACACTCGCAGCTAGAAAACTAGCACAATCCATCAACAGGCCTCACAAAGGAACAGATGTGTATACACTGTCCAGAGGCAGGAATCTTTGAGATGAGGCAACCCAAATCTTATAGGAAAGACAGCCCTAAAAGGAAATGGCATCAGAGGCCAGTTACCAGAAAAAGAGGAACTTTGCTACAACAGCCAGAATGAACTGTCATTATAAGGCCCAAAGCAAGATGGCTTTTGAATGAGCTGGCTGGCTGGCCCCAAGTTGCTCGAGTTGCCATTTTGTGATGGGTATGTGTAGCTAGGGGGGGTGATATTGCAATGGAAACAATTATTTGAAAGGTTTATTTCAAAAAAATTCTTCAGGCAGTTGACGATATTGGAGTTCGGACATTGTGGGAATTTTTGCTCATTTCTGCAATTTCTAATACCCAGCATCCTTGCCAACTCTGAATGGTTGCTTCCAGGTTGTAGCTTGTGGAGCTGCTTGGAGGCCAGCCCAGAAATTTTTTTAAATTTGCTCAAAAAGGGGGAAAATGTCATTTTAGAACAAGCTGTTGGTATTTTCACCCAAAAATTTTCAGGTCCTCAACTAAATGAAAGGAAATGCTATAGCCTATATTGCCTAGTTTTCATGTGAAAGGCACAGAACATGAAGACCCATACATTACAGTGGTTATATGCCCCCCCCCCCACCCCAAAAAATATATATACAAGTGGTGAGGTAAAACTAGGCCAAGCTCCTCTCTTTGGGGGTGAAAATCTTTTTAACCCTTAAATGCTTGCCGAACGCCCATGAGAGCGAGAGTGTTGCAGCGGTAGTGGTTGTTTGGGTATGTATACAGGGTATATATTTGGGAGGTTGCCAGGGTGGCAGAGGGTGTCTGATGGATCCAACAAAATTCTAGATATAATGAATCTACTTCTCTCCATATAGTTCAGTTGAGTGAGTTCTCATGGTACACACACGATAACATGATATAACTCACCTATCCTTGCTGCTTGCCTTGCCACCAGTGGAAGAACTTGACATACCAGCACCACTAGGATTACTCAATACCTTCCTGGGAGCCTTGGCAGCAGACACTTTGGTGGCTCCGGCATCAGCACGTGTTCGTACCATCTTGAAAATTACCTGTTACAGATAAACTCCAGTTAGGTAATTCAGTTAAATTCCTGAAAAAAATCGTACTAAACCTAACTCTTCATGAAAAATTTAAATATTAAATTGCTCATTTATTAAGAACTTTTTCCAAATATTATAAATGGTACACAAGTCTTCACACCTGATGTTTTCGTTAGTACCAGTTATAGGAGTTCGAAAAAATAGGATCATCGATGTATTCATGAACGCGCAAAAATGTAGTTGTGGCTCCCAAAATTTTAAACAGTCAGCTGCATAGAGATACAACCTAAGGTGGGCTGAGGGGGGAAGGTGCTTGTATGCACCAGACCTGCACATACACCCAAGTAAGAACTTATAAAACAATGTAGGTTTTGGAATGATTGTTTTAAAGATACGTTATTTGCTGTCATTGTGTCTAACATAAGTTTCAACTTCATAAGCAGTCTATATGGCAAGGCTGCCAGTCTTCAGATACAAAGTTATTAATGCTCTATTGATTAAGATAGTAACATAGTACCTTGTACTGTATTATTTTTTATTTTTGCAAATGTTATGGGATGAATCCAAGGAGGAGACATTGTTCAATAAAATGACATTGAAATGCACGATGTGTACACACACAACCCATGGATTTGCAAACAGAAAAATGGGCATTTGGTGTTTCAGTGCGCGTGATGTGTTCACCCACCCTGTCACCAGTCGCCACACAAAATTGTATTTTACACTTCACCTATAGTACATAGATACAGCAGTATAAAAGTGTAAAATATATCCATATCCTATGACCCAACATATCCCTATCACTGCTGAGAAAAAGAAAAGATAATGTACAACCCAGCAACATTTTCCACATACAGTAACTCCCCGAGGTAATTACCCAAGTGTAATAAGGTGGCCACATTTAAATGTTTACCTTAAAGGTGGCACATTCAAATGTTTGCATCATAAGATATACAGTGGTACCTTGGAATACGAGTGTCCCTGCATACAAGTTTTTTTCGGAATATCCTGCTCTGAAATTTGCCACGGAAGGCGAGGGTGCCGATACGCATACAGGCCGACCTAGCATGTGGTGGCACGGTGATCGCCCCTCAGTTTACCAGTGCCTCGCGCCCAGTGACTATTCTGCCTGAATTCTTCACAAGGATTTTCAGTGCTTTGTTGGATTTTTGGCCATTTTACCATAAAAGTTGTTATATATCTCACCATGGGTCCCAAGAAAGCCAGTGGTAAGGATCAAGGCACGAAAACGCATGTGAGGATGACAATAAAGGAAAAACAAGAGATCATTCGGAAGCATGAAAATGGTACATGTGTTGTTGAACTTTGTAGGCAGTACAACAAAGCCACGTCAATGATATGCACCATACTTAGCAAGAAGGACATTTTGAGTGCTAAAGTGGCAAAAGGCGTAAGAACAATCACGAAACAAAGACCACATATACTTGAAGTGGAAAAGTTGTTATTAATTTGGATACACAAGGAGTTAAAGGGTAATAGTGTTTCAGAGGCCATCATTTGTGAGAAAGCCAGGGTATTGCCCGAAAACCTTGTAAAGAAAACCCCTGGAACGAGTGCAGATACGATGACTAAGGCAAGCAGGGAATGGTTTGAAAAATTTAGAAAAAGAAGTGGTATCCATAGTGTTGCAAGGCATGGGGAGGCTGCCAGCTCAGACAACCCTGGAAACACAAACCGAAACTGTCTCTATTTTCCGCTTGTTACAACTTGTAATAAAGTTGTTACATCTTGGCTTAACATGTTTATGACGTATTAGAACGTTGTTACAACTTGCTATATTGATTGTTAAAACTGGTTAGGAAGTGTTAAAACGTGTTCGAACGTTGTACCAACGTTGTAGTTTCGGTGTGTGTTTGGCGGGAAACCAGCACTGAGGAGAGAGACAAAGAAATTTTGAAAAAGGGATTGCAGACAAATGCAAAACAGAACCAGGTCTGTTCTATAAATTCATAAACAACAAATTGCAGGTAAAGGATAATATTCAGAGGTTGAAAATGGGAAATAGATTCACGGAAAATGAAAAGGAAATGTGTGAAACATTAAACGAAAAGTTCCAAAGTGTGTTTGTACAAAATGAAATCTTTAGGGAACCAGATACAATAAGAATTCCAGAGAACAACATAGAGCACAGAGGTGTCCAGAGACGAAGTGGAAAAAATGCTCAAGGAGCTAAATAAGAACAAAGCAGTTGGTCCAGATGGAGTTTCACCATGGGTTCTGAGAGAATGTGCATCTGAGCTCAGCATTCCTCTTCAACGGATTTTTCAGGCATCCCTGTATACAGGAGTTGTAGCTGATGTGTGGAAAAAGGCTAACATAGTTCCAATCTACGAAAGTGGAAGCAGGGAAGACCCCCTTAATTATAGACCGGTATCATTGACAAGTGTAATAGTCAAAATATTGGAAAAAATAATTAAAACTAAATGGGTAGAACGCCTAGAGAGAAATGATATAATATCAGACAGACAGTATGGTTTTCGATCTGGAAGATCCTGTGTATCGAATTTACTCAGTTTCTATGATCTATGAACAGAGATATTACAGGAAAGAGATGGTTGGGTTGACTGCATCTATCTGGACCTAAAAAAGGCTTTCGACAGAGTTCCACATAAGAGGTTGTTCTGGAAACTGGAAAATATTGGAGGAGTGACAGGTACGCTTCTAACATGGATGAAAAATTTTCTGACTGATAGAAAAATGAGGGCTGTGATCAGAGGCAATGTATCTGACTGGAGAAATGTCACAAGTGGAGTACCGCAGGGTTCAGTTCTTGCACCAGTGATGTTTATTGTCTACATAAATGATCTACCAGTTGGTATACAGAATTATATGAACATGTTTGCTGATGATGCTAAGATAATAGGAAGGATAAGAAACTTAGATGATTGTCATGCCCTTCAAGAAGACCTGGACAAAATAAGTACATGGAGCGCCACTTGGCAAATGGAATTTAATGTTAATAAATGCCATGTTATGGAATGTGGAATAGGAGAACATAGACCCCACACAACCTATATATTATGTGAGAAATCTTTAAAGAATTCTGATAAAGAAAGAGATCTAGGGGTGGTTCTAGATAGAAAACTATCACCTGAGGACCACAAAGAATATTGTGCGAGGAGCCTATGCCACGCTTTCTAACTTCAGAATTGCATTTAAATACATGGATGGCGATATACTAAAGAAATTGTTCACGACTTTTGTTAGGCCAAAGCTAGAATATGCAGCAGTTGTGTGGTGCCCATATCTTAAGAAGCACATCAACAAACTGGAAAAGGTGCAAAGACATGCTACTAAGTGGCTCCCAGAACTGAAGGGCAAGAGCTACGAGGAGAGGTTAGAGGCATTAAATATGCCAAAACTAGAAGACAGAAGAAAGAGGTGATATGATCACTACATACAAAATAGTAACAGGAATTGATAAAATCGATAGGGAAGATTTCTTGAGACCTGGAACGTTAAGAACAAGAGGTCATAGATATTAACTAGCTAAACACAGATGCCGAAGAAATATAAGAAAATTCACTTTCGCAAACAGAGTGGTAGACGGTTAGAACAAGTTAGGGGGGAAGGTGGTGGAGGCCAAGACCGTCAGTAGTTTCAAAGCGTTATATGACAGAGTGCTGGGAAGACGGGACACCACGAGCGTAGCTCTCATCCTGTAACTACACTTAGGTAATTAACTGAAAGATTTATTAAAGAATTTAAAGAGTTTGCAGAGGCTGAGGGATACCTACCGCAACAAGTTTTTAATTGTGATGAAACAGGACTTCTGGAAAAGATTGCCTAAGAGGACATACATTACCAAGGAGGAAAAATCATTGCCTGGACACAAGCCTATGAAAGATGGGTTTATGCTTGTGCTGTGTTCAAATGCGAGTGGCGATTTGAAAATTAAACCCTTGCTTGTGTATCATTCTGAAAATCCAAGGGTTTTCAAACAGTATAAAGTGCAGAAAACCCACATGTGTGTCATGTGGAGGGCTAATAAAAGGACATGGGTGACTTAGGAATTTTTTTTTCGGAGTGGGTGAATGAAGTGGTGTGCCTGGCCATAGAAAAATATCTTGAGATATATATATATATATATATATTTTTTTTTTTTGAGATATATACAAGAGTTGTTACATTCTTGTACAGTAATTTTCTCACAGTAAAGTTCCTTCCTCCTAACACCACTACCCTAATTCAGCCTATGGACCAGAAAATCACAGCGAATTTTGAGAAACTTTATGAAAGGGCACTTTTCCGGAAATGTTTTTAAGTGACAAACCACAAAACTCACCCTCAAGAGACTTCTGGAAAGACCATTTTAACATTTGTAGTGCCTTAAAACTCGTTGACAAAGCCTGGCAAGAAGTGACTCAAAGAACCTTGATCTCTGGCTGGAGAAAATTGTGGCCTGAATGTGACAGAACTAGACTTTGAGGGGTTTGAGCCTGTAAATGATGTGCCTATTGTTGAGGAAATTGTTACTCTGGGCTGGCAAATGGGCTTGGAATTGGATGGTGATGATGAGGAGTTAGTGGAAGAACACAATGAAGAACTGACCACCGAAGAACTCCAAGCCCTTCAAAAAGGAACAGCAAGAAGACCCAGCTGAGGACGTTTCTCCAGTAGAGGAGGATGAGGCAGTACAGAATGCACCTTCTGCAATCATTAAGAAGTGGTGTCAGATGTGGGAAGAAATGCAAACTTTTATTGAAAAAACTCGCCCAGAGAAAGCTGTAGTAGAGCATTGCATTAATCTTTTCAATGACAATGTGATGCCTCACTACAGACACATCTTGCGAAGAAGGGAAAAACAATCTTCCATGGACAGATTTGTTGAGAAAATCGAGCAGTGAGCCACAACCAGGACCTAGTGGTATGCAGGCAAAACATGCCAGAGAATGCACCCCAGAGAGGTCCTCACTGCCTGATGTTATAATGAAAGGGGACTCCCCTTCCAAACAGTAACACCTGCCCTCACCATCTTCCATACGTCTACAGCAGTCATCAGCAAGGGTAAGTAATAACGTGAACATAGTTTTGTAGGTTTATTTAGATGAATTGGGTATAAAATTTAGTTTGAAGTGAGGTTTTTGAGTAGTCAGGAACAAATTAATTCATTTCCCATTATTTCTCATGGGGAAATTAGCTTCAGTTTACGAGTTTTTGGAATACGAGCCGTCTCCAGGAACGGATTAAACTCTTAAACCGAGGTACCCCTGTATTACATACTGGAACAATCCTCAGGCATTGTCAGCATAAATTAGAAAGACCAAGAAAGGTCTAGGTATTCAAACAGTTTGCTTAGGAACAAATTACAAATACTGTATAAACATTGGCGACTATAGGGGACATGACTACTGTATGAATAATATGTGTAATGTTCAAAATTGCAGGCCTGAGCAATGACAATCCAAGTTTAGAACAATGCTGCAGGATGCCTTAAATGCCTATAATAAAATTCAGCCATGTGTTGAACAACTGTTTGACTTCATTTTAAGTGCTGTTAGGTCATAGCTAAAGGTTCCAGATTCAATTCCAGCAATAAGTCCAAAGAGTTCACCTAGCAGTAAACAGATGCCTGCGAGAGGTCAGTACAGTATTTGGCTTAACCACTGAACTGCGCAACTCGCCTTCAGGCACTCTACCGGGGGTACGCAACACGCCTCTGGGATTGTATATTTTAAGCGTTCCATTCAAAACTGGCGCGTGGTGATGCTTGTACAAAATGGATGCCTGGGGGCCCCTAGTGATCGTCCACCATCTTTAAACAAAAATCCCAGCATGCCCTGCGGCTGTGGGGAGCCTCGGTTTCAAAGGAGCAATCATGTTTGACACATTGTTTACGAGCTCCCGCTCCACGGTTACCTTGAGGTGCTTCCGGGGCTTAGTGTCCCCGCGGCCCGGTCGTCGACCAGGCCTCCTGGTTGCTGGACTGATCAACCAGGCTGTTAGACGCGGCTGCTCGCAGCCTGGCATATGAGTCACAGCCTGGTTGATCAGTTATCCTTTGGAGGTGCTTATCCAGTTCTCTCTTGAACACTGAGGGGTAGGCCAGTTATGCCCCTTATGTGTAGTGGAAGCGTGTTGAACAGTCTCGGGCCTCTGATGTTGATAGAGTTCTCTCTCAGAGTACCTGTTGCACCTCTGCTTTTCAACAGGGGTATTCTGCACATCCTGCTATGTCTTCTGGTCTCGTGTGATGTTATTTCTGTGTGCAGGTTTGGGACCAGCCCCTCAATTATTTTCCATGTGTAAATTATTATGTATCTCTCCCGCCTGCGCTCAAGGGAGTACAGATTTAGGCTCTTTAGTCGGTCCCAGTAATTTAGATGTTTTACCGAGTGGATTCTAGCAGTAAAGGATCTCTGCACGCTCTCCAGGTCAGCAATTTCTCCAGCTTTGAAAGGGGCTGTCATTGTGCAGCAGTGCTCCACTCTAGAGAGCACAAGCGTTTTGAAAAGTATCATCATCGGTATAGCATCTCTAGTGTGAAAAGTTCTTGTTATCCAACCCGTCATTTTTCTTGCAGTTGTGACGGCTACTTTAATGTGTTCTTTAAAGGTAAGGTCTTCCGACATGAGTACACCCAGGTCCTTTACATTGCCTTTTCGTTCTATGTTATGATTTGCCCGAGTTTTGTACGTGGTTTCTGTTTTTATATTTTCAATTTTTCCATAGCGCATGAGCTGGAACTTATCCTCGTTAAACACCATATTATTTTCTGTAGCCCATAGAAAGACCTGATCTACATCTGATTGGAGGTTTGCCATGTCCTCTATGTTGCCAACTCTCATGAAAATCCTAGTGTCATCTGCAAAGGATGATACAGTGCTATAGGTTGTGTTCTTGTCTATGTAAGATATGAGGATGAGAAAAAGTACTGGAGCAAAGCACAGTACCCTGGGGGACTGAGCTCTTCACGGTTGATGGGCTGGATTTTTTTTTTACTATTACACATTGGGTTCTGTTAGTCAGGAAATTGTAGATCCATCTGCCTATTTTCCCGGTAATTCCTTTTGAACGCATTTTATGTGCAATAACACCATGGTCACATTTATCAAAAGCTTTTGCGAAATCTGTGTGACCCGCGGTTATGGAAAACGACTCCGAGGAGGAAATACACAACATTTTGTATGATGATGGTGCATTATTTTGTATGATGATGGTGTAGCGAGTAGATTATCCCAATAATATACTCGCTCCAAATGCTTTGTTAATATTCCTGTCAACCTTTGGAGATGAATGAGGTGAGGCGTTGCCCGGGCAACACTGTGAGGTGTTGCCCGAGCATATAAGCAGCAGAATAGCAAACATTAACCAGAGTCTACTTTCAAGTGTGGTCTAGAGCAGACACTTTCGAGATACTGTACCGACTCTCATTGCGCCCAACTCACACCAAAGTATCACCTGTGTACTTCTGTATATTCGACCAAATATATATATAGTATCTTAGTGTCTGTTTATTTGTCACCATACTTTACGTAACAATAGAATCGTTACATTGGTGACCCCGGAGTGACCCGAACACCCAGCCTTCTGATGATTGACTATGATCCAGAGAAAGACCTTACACAGAAGTCCGATACGAGTGAGGGAGAGACACACAGGTGGATGATGTCGCGAGTATGTACGGTACATGAGCCTCGCCGGCCTGGGTCAACACCGTTAGTCACCACCATCATGTGTCTCTCCTGATGCAAGTTTATTCAGTGACAGCACTTGAGATGAATCTTTCTCGGGCTTCAGTGACATAGGCTCCGATACGATTAGTGTTGACGACCCAAGTACGAGCAGCGAGGGTGTTACTAGGCGGGGTTTTGCTGCCCCAGCAACACGTCGCGGCAAGCGGCAGCGTGTCACACAGCTAGAGGACAATGACAACAGTGGCCCCTCTACATCAGGTGTTCGTGGTAGGCCTACGATATGCAGTTTAACCTCATCTCCTACCATACCCACACGCAGCTTCAGCATCAGACGACTGAGCTGTGCACATGACCTATCTTGTGACAGATACGCTCACAGCCTCAGACGCCGGCATTTTACCTGCCTCTCGCCTGACACGATGGAAGGACACCACAATTGACGAAATGTACACGTTTCTCGCACTGAGCATGATGATGAAACTTCGAGAAATATGTCATCCAGGATTAGTGGAGCAAAGACAGCCTTATTCCATCACTCGTGTTCAACAGGTACATGTCATGTGATAGGTTCCTGTTGCTTCTCAGGTGTCTGCATTTCGGAAATAATGCAAATGAGAAGACACGACAGACTCTGGAAGGTACAGAAGGTTTTCAGTGATATGAGAGTCAAGTTCTGTGACTATTTTGTACCTGGACAGAATGTGGTGGTCAACGAATCGCTTGTACTATTCAAGGAGCAACTGGCATTCAAACAGTACATCCCATCAAAGCGCCACCGATTTGGACTAAAGTTTTTTTTGTGTGACTGTGAAATTGGTATCATCATGGACATGATACTGTATTCAGGTACAGACGTCGACATACCAGGCTCAAGATGAACACGGGTTCTCCGGTGGTGTTGTCAAAACCCTGATGGAACCATTGTTAAACAAGAGGCATATACTGTTCACCGACAACTACTATACCAGCCTCTTGTTGACCAGATACCTCCTTCCCCACAACACCGGCATTTGTGGCACTGTGAAGGCCCACAGGAAGAAAATGCCAGTGTTCAGCATAGGTATTGCAGTGGGCGATTGCCAGCTGCGCAAATGTGACAATATGCTCTCAGTGCAGTGGAGGGACAGACGTGAGGTGAATATGCTGACTACAATTCACACCGGTGCCATGTTGGACAGTGGCAAAGTTCATTTTCAAACGCGCTTCCCCATATATAAACCAGATTGTGTCGGACTACAACATGAACATGAGCCCAATAGATAAACGAGACATGATGCTCAGTGCCGTCGAGTGTGTGCAGGAAATTTGTGAAGTGGATGAAAGTTTTTTCCACCTAATAGATGTTGCAGTGCTCAACTGCTTCAATGTGTATCTGGTAAAATTAGGCAGGAGACCGCCAATACAGACATTCAGTGTAGCTGTTGTGTCACAAATGCTCGTAAAGTATGGCAAGGAGGGCTCTGTTGTACTGTGTGGGGTGGAAGCAACAATGCCACATGCAGCTCCAGACAGACTGAGGGGTAACGAGATGTTCGGTGTCCACATGCTCTGAGTATATGCCAGGCACACCATCACGGGAAAAGGGTAAACATGCCTGTATAGTATGCAAAAACACTACCTGAAGAGAACAAAAGCAAAGATGCATCAGCACCTGGTGCATTGAGTGCAAGGTTCCACTATGCCCCGTTGGCTTTTTCGCAGCATATCACACACTCGCGGAGTTCTGAGTGTGTTTATGGTGTGTATAGTGTGTGATACTGAACAGTGTAAATAAATTGTAAACATATATAAATGGGCATGATACATTGGAAATATGTGCAAGATACGTAAACACTAGTGATGCACGTAACAGTGTCTTTGGACAGTACGGATGTTCTACTGCCATTATATAGTGTACGTGTTCATTATACATACGATTGGCAAGAAAAAATGTATTTGGAACTGAACAAAAATATATTTGTGGCAACTCGCGCATCTTGAACCTGGCGCGCTACTGCCCCCCCAGGAGCGTACACCACGGGTAACCAAGGATTGATGACGTCATGCGCCATTTTACGGACCCCATTGCGGCCAAAGTAAGTACAATTTTTAATTTATTTTCACATTTCTGTAATCAGGGAAGGGATTTTAACGCATTAAAAAAAATCCCGAGAATTTATTTCCCGCGCACAGGAGTGGGGGGGTTGCCGTACAGTGGTACCTCGGAATGCGATTGTCCCTGTATGCGAGGTTTTCGGAAGGCGAGGTGTATTTACTCCAAAAATTTGTCTCGGAAGGTGATGGTTACTTCGGGAGGCGAGTTTGGACGCGAGTTTGTTGATACGCGTACAGCCGACCTAGCGCGTGGTGGTTCGGCGATCGTCGCCCCTCCGCCCCTCAGTTTACCATTGTCTCGCGCTCAGTGACTACCCCCACATCAATTCTTCTCGCGGATTTTCAGTGTTTTGCTGGATTTTTGGTGATTTGTCTATACAATTTGTTATTATATATCTCACCATGGGTCCCAAGAAAGTCAGTGGTAAGGATAAAGGCCAGAAAGCTCATGTGAGGATGACAATAGAGGAGAAACAAGAGATCATTCGGAAGCATGAGAACGGTACACATGTTGTTGAACTTTGTAGGCAGTACAACAAAGCCACATCAACAATATGCACTATACTTAAGAAGAAAAATAAGATTATGGGTGCTAAAGTGGCAAAAGGAGTAAGAACATTAACGGCACAAAGACCACAAATACTTGAAGAAGTGGAAAAGTTGTTATTAATTTGGATACACGACAAGGAGTTGAGGGGTGATAGTGTTTCGGAGGCCATTATTTGTGAGAAAGCCAGGGTGTTGCACGAAGACCTTCTAAAGAATACCCCTGCAACGAGTGATGCAGATAAGAAAGTTTAAGGCAAGCAGGGGCTGGTTTGAAAAATTTAGAAAGAGAAGTGGTATCCATAGTGTTACAAGGCATGGGGTTATGTGATGTGATTATGGAAGGGGACTCCCCTTCCAAACAGTAACTCCTCTCCTCCTCCCCCCTCCTCACCATCTTCCATACGCCTACAGCACTCGACAGCAAGGCAAGTAATAACTGGAACACAGTTTTGTAGGTTTATTTAGATGAATTAGGTAAATTAGGTATAAAAATTTAGTTTGATTTGGGGTTTTTGGGGTAGTCAGGAACGGATTAATTCATTTCCCTTTATTTCTTATGGGGAAATTAACTTCGGAATGCGAGTTTTCGGAAGGCGAGGCGTCTCCAGGAACGGATTAAACTCTTATTCTGAGGTATGCCTGTATTTGGAAGGCGAGCAGCACAGTGGTTAAGGGGGACCTTGATAAACCTAATAGGTTAATCAAGGTTCCCAACTATGGGATCCATAGTCCGTTTAGAATATTGTGCAATGAAGGTCATGAGGGGTAACTGAAATTTAATAAACACTATAAACCTCTTGTAATATACATCTACACTATAACCTGGTGACAGCACTGTAGAAAATATCCACAGCCTCTTCCTAATAAATATCCTCAGGTTGTTTCCAATGTAGGGTTACCCCCCATGGGCGCCTCGGGACATTTCCCTAACGAGTCCCAGCCTACGATCTATTAATGCTGGAGATGAAAAGGTTTTTATTAACCTACATTTCATAGTATCAGTTACAAATTACTAAATATGACTTAGTTTAATGCTACAGCATTTATTAAAACCAACAAAGTTTTGTGAATAATCACTGATTAAACTAAATAAATTAAATTTCTTCCAAATGCTCGTAAGGGCAGATGGGAGTCGCCATTAATGTTCAAAATGCAAAATGCACCACAGAAGCGGAATTTCTTATAGGCGCGATTGTCACTAAGCGGGCAGCTGATGTAAACTGAGGCAGGTCGGCCGCGTAACCGGGAACCACGCGCTCGGCGACCCAAACGTGTACCAACAAATATCGGAAGTCGACGACACCATTGGATGTTGTCGCATTTTTTGATGAAAATTACATTGTAACTCGAAATTATTGTAAGTAGGGGCAATCGTATGTTGAGGTGCCACTGTACGTACGTACGTGTGTGTATGTATTTTTATTTATTTATTTATTTATTTATTTATTTATTACACACACACACACTGTGGAAAACTCTGCAGGGCACAGTTCTTGCAATACTGGTTTCTCTCACTCATATTAGATAGACAAAATTACAAAAATATTTTTTTTTTAGATATATACAAGAGTTGTTACATTCTTGTACAGCCACTAGTATGCGTAGCGTTTCGGGCCGGTCCCTGGAATACGATCCACACCGCGAAGAATCGTTGTTACAACCAAGTACCCATTTTACAGTCGAGTTGAACAGAGGCTACAGTTAAGGATTTGCGCCCAGTAAATCCTCCCCGGCCAGGATACGAACCCATGACAAAGCGCTCGCGGAACGCCAGGCGAGTGCCTTACCACTACACCACGGAGACCTCATTATCATTCTTTGTAGATGGTAAATCAGCATGCAAAATACATCAACCAATATTCAAAGTAATACACTTGCAAGATTTACAACCAAACACTCTTGGCAGATTCCTCTTAAAAATATAAATTAACAAAATTTATGTAAAAAAAAAAAAAAAATTGTTTTTCATAACATTATCAAAATGCTGTATTTTAAAGAATACCTCACAAATGTATTTTAAATCACTCTTCTAGCTGTCAGCTAGAAGCCGAGATAGACGAATTTGAAAATGATGTTTTCTCGCAAACCACTCAAAGTTAGATGAATCTGAAATTTGGATTTTTGGGTTTCTGAGTAAAGACACATCAACTTACAGGAAAACTAGAAAAAAGATATGTTGGACACTGCATAACCTGTCATGAAAAGAGCCTAATATTAACCCTTTAACATTTTTGTTGCCTTCAGTCATCATTTGCACAAAATGCCAGAATGTTCTGATGATTTTGAAAATGATTTCTACAGTTATGTTGAGAAAAAACTAAAAAACTAAATCACCTTGTTATTTTATTTTGCGTTCATTACATTTGTGAAAATATCATAAAATACAACTCTTAGCTCAAAAAGATGCCAAATTGAACACTTTACCATGTACAGCCACTTGGCAGTATGCATTGGAAATAAAATATCTCTACATGAATCTGCACTTGACCCAAGACATTGGTAGCCCCCAAAAATTGGTAATGGGGGGGAAAAAACATGAAAGCGGTTAACTGCAACTCTTAGTCAAAAAAATTGGTCATTAGAGTATACAATAGGTAATGGCTATATAGTGGTAATGATTTACATTATGGGCAAGTGGTACAATTTAAACATAACTGAAATGACATAGTACATGAACTAATAAGAACGAGGCTATGGTAGAAAAATATGGAAAATGATAAATATATATTTACTATGTAAAATAAAGATAATTTCAATTATTTCATTACCTGTAATTATTTAATGCCAATCTGTAATTTTATTTATACAAATTTGGTATTCTACATTAATATTTTGATTAATCAATATTATAAAAATTTATTTCTTTTCTAACATGTGCAGTTACTCCCATCACTATCAGACTAGCACCTGCAGGCTTGCCAGTGTCCTCTGAAAGCTCAACCCATTCTCTCCACAATACCTCATTTTGTACACACTAGTCCCCAACATACAAAATAAAGGGTACTATAAAAAGCAGCAGATCACAAATATTTATGTTTACTGTTTTTGTACATTTTGGTAAATCTAGAGAACAAGTTGAAAAGTTACAGGATTTGCTAAGGCCATAACAAAAGCCATTTATCAATTTTCGTACCATGACAACCCCAAAACTCTTTCAGAATTAGTTACAATAGCAGAGCTACCAGAATTGAACAAACAAGATGAAAACAGCCATATTCAATCGTCTCAAACCAGCATTGCAACATTTCAGCAGTCCATGAGTGCAACAGCCACACACTGCTGTTAGCTCTCACTACTCCTGGCTAGACCAATAACCTGTCAGCCTTGGCCCATGTGTCCTGCTCCAAGGCTACAATGCCATCCCTTATTTCTACATCTTATGACTTAGTAAAACATATGCTTTTCAGTATCCCAGTAAATCTGGCTATCCTGTACATGTTACTACACACACCAATTCAATTATTGTTCAATAATTTGCAATAGATTACCAATGTGTGTACAATAAATATTTTCCTACAAGACACTGTTCATCATGTTGAGGTTTGTTGCTCGGTTAGCTCGGGTAAGATGAAATAAACTTTGGTGTTAAAGTCTCAATTCTTAATTTAATATTTTATTCAAATGTAAAGTAACCATGCTAACTAACATATCCTAATTTAACCTTAATACATATCGATATACTAGAAAAGTTTGGCTAATCAAAATAGAGCAACTCAATCTGAAACCTTGCGAGTTATGGCAACTGCTGTGGATTACCTTCTGGAATAGGTCAATCGCTGGCCTAGTTGGACATTATTAAGTTCTAATTTGCTTATTGTTGCCAACGTTGGGAAGGCAAACTGAAACGGAAGCATTAAGCGCAATGTGGCCCCAATGCCACTGTTATATTCACCCGAGTACACTTCGGAGTCTGCACACGCTAATGTTACACTATCAACTACTGTACTGCACATTTTATAAAATGCATGTACACAAGATATAAGGTCAAACTAAACACAGTAGCTCTCCTAACCATAGCTTACAAAATTTAATGATAATCTAGACAAGTCTCTCATGATCCCAGTTCCATAAGGGCCTTGGTAGTATTGTTCTTAACTCAATTTTAGAATTCCAGGTTTGAATCCCAGGTGGGACAGAAATGCTTAGGGTGCATTTCCTACCACCTAATGCTCCTATTCACCTAGCAGTAAGTAGGTACCCAGGAGTTAATCAACTTCTTGTAGGTATTGCATCCTGGGCGGGGGTCCGTAATTTGACCCGAGGGAGGGGGGATGCAATATAAGCCTAACATGTATAAATACACTGGCTGCCCCGTCCACGGACACAATGAATTATTATTGGATGAAGTTTTTTTTTTTTTTTGGGGGGGGGGGGGGGGGTTGATATTTAAATTTTGTGTTTATTTTCACTCTTGCAAAGTACTGTACAAAGAATTATTTACCTGAATTTACCAGAGAGCCCCTAACACTAGTGGCCTTGATGAGGACAGGAAACTGGGGGCCTGTCAAAGATCCCCTCTTCCCCCCCCCCCCCCATTTGCCTTCATCTTTTCTAGCTGTACTTTAAAAGTTAAGTGTTTTAGCATTTACAGGTTCTGAATTATTGAATAATTCAAATAAATGTGCAACAAGTTGGCAAGAAAATGCAACAGGTTTGCAGTGCTTCGAATTGTGCCAAAGTTATCCAATTACTGTATTACACTATGGTACAGAATACAGTACATAAATATTGTGAAGTCTCGCCTTCACATATTTGTGCTCCATCTGCTCTACAAAATAACCTGTATTTTTGTAAATGGATATACAGTAGGCTACTTTATACAGTACAAGATAGATTAAAAAAAATCTAATAGTCAGGATATATATAGACCAAGTAATATTATATTAACTGGTGTATTATTATATTAACTAGTAATATTACTAGCATATTAACTGCAGATGTAAAGTCACAACGTGGCTGAAAAATGTTGACCAAACCACACACTAGAAATTGAAGAGACGGATAACATTTCGGTCCGTCCTGGACCATTATAAAGTCGATATTATCTGTTTACTAAATGCCGATGAACAAAACCTTGTCGAGTAAAATGTTTCATGAAACCATATCAATACTTTGATTTATTTATCTATCTATGCAGGGAGCCGGTCGGCCGAGCGGACAGCACGCTGGACTTGTGATCCTGTGGTCCTGGGTTCGATCCCAGGCGCCGGCGAGAAACACTGGGCAGAGTTTCTTTCACCCTATGCCCCTGTTACCTAGCAGTAAAATAGGTACCTGGGTGTTAGTCAGCTGTCACGGGCTGCTTCCTGGGGGTGGAGGCCTGGTCGAGGACCGGGCCGCGGGGACACTAAAAATCCCCGAAATCATCTCAAGATAACCTCAAGATGCACACGAGTTCTTACATTCTTGTCTTGTAAAGCCACTAGCACGCATAACATTTCGGGCAGGTTCTTAATCCTAATATTCCCCAGAATACAACCCGCCATATCTTTTAACAACCAGGTACCCATTCACTGCTGGGTGAACAGAGGCTACAATTAAGGATTGGCACCCGGTCAATCCTCCCCGGCCAAAGCGCTCGTGAAGTGCCAGGGTGCTTTACCACTGTGCCTGTCACAATATCAATTTTAACACTAGCTCTCCACATATGTCGGTTGCTTAGCTTAGAGATGTACTTGTGGTCAGTTGAGCCCACTAATGATGAAAACGATATACATCAATTTTTAACTAGCTCATCAAGACTACCTTGCTTAGCTAAATGAATGTTCAGGTCAAGTCCTTGAGCCCCATTCTGTGCCTCTATAACCCTTTCCACTACTGCCCACAGGATGGGTATGGGGTCCGCTACTGCCCACAGGATGTGTATGGGGTTCACTACTGCCCACAGGATGCATATGGGGTTCACTACTGCCCACAGGATGCATATGGGGTTCACTACTGCCCACAGGATGCGTATGGGGTTCACTACTGCCCACAGGATGCGTATGGGGTTCACTACTGCCCACAGGATGTGTATGGGGTTCACTACTGCCCACATGATGCATATGGGGTTCACTACTGCCCACAGGATGCGTATGGGGTTCACTACTGCCCACAGGATGCGTATGGGGTTCACTACTGCCCACAGGATGCGTATGGGGTTCACTACTGCCCACAGGATGCGTATGGGGTTCACTACTGCCCGCAGGATGCGTATGGGGTTCACTACTGCCCGCAGGATGCGTATGGGGTTCACTACTGCCCACAGGATGCGTATGGGGTTCACTACTGCCCACAGGATGCGTATGGGGTCCACTACTGCCCAGAGGATGGGTATGAGGGTTCACTACCGCCCACAGGATGGGTATGGGGGTCCACTACTGCCCAGAGGATGGGTATGGGGGTCCACTACTGCCCACAGGATGGGCATGGGGTGAAGAATAAATGAACTTAAAACTAACTCTCGGTATAAGATACGGTTCACACACACACTAACGGCTATACTGCCGAAGTCCAGTCACAAAATACGTAATCAAAGTGGTTGAAATAAAAAATTGGTGGAAGAAACGACCAGAGTTAAATGCCCGCACATTAAACTTCCCACAGAGCTGTGAACACATTTACCAAAGACAAAACACTTCACCAGTTGTGGCTGTGACGCGTTGTGGGCGATGGCGACCTGGCTTCCTCACCTTACCACACAAACTGCCTAAATCAAGGTCTTCCTGGAGTACCTACCAACTTAAAGCACAAACGCGGGAAGTCTTGGCGCCACCGTCTGACCGCGTTCCCTCGTCCCGACTCCCGGCCGCGTTCCCTCGTCCTGCCCGCGCTAATTACGAGGTCGTGGCCGCATCCGAATTGCTGAAATATAGCGAGCTGACGGTCTAAAAGTAGCGCATTTGTACTTAAAGTAGCCCTATATATTGTTTAGCGACTGATACGGTTTTCAGAGCAACATATTTTAATATATAGTGAAACACTACATGATTTAATGGTTGTATTAATATAATATTAGCAATGTTTGGATAATAAGAATATAAGAAAGGTAACTGCAGAAAGCCTATTGACCTATACGAGGCAGCTCCTATTTATAACCACCCACTCCCACTCATATACATAAGGATAATAGAATAACTTAGCAATATTTGCTTCATGAAGCGTAATGGATCTGGAGTCCTTCAATGTCTTCACATTTGAAGATTATCAAGATTTCTTCGCCTGCATCCACAACCTCATTCTTGCATATTGCAGACTCATATTTTATCACTGACATGGGTGGTTCAAATGATGAGCAACAAGTGTTTTCACCTTTTTGAAAGTTTTAGCTTTACTAGGAATATGAGGAAGAAGCTCTGTGCAAGCTTCCACTAAAAAAATCTGGTTTCTTTCTTGAACATTTTGAAACTTTTTCTTGTTTATAGAATTTTTCTTTTGTCTGTTGATGGCCAGACGTGTAGAAATTTAATAACAAAAGTCCACTTTCTCCAGGGGCAGATAAATGGAATTTAAGTTCAAATTAAAATGACGATTTGCCTGATCAGGATGCACGGTTCTTCCGAGTATTCCAAGAGTAAAGTTTCCGAAGTCAGTGCTTCATCTTTTTGATAAAGTAAATTCATCCCTTCAAAATCATTTAGGATTGGTTTGAGGAATGTGAAATATAGCTTATGGCAGGATGAGAGTATATTAAATAGTTGCCTTGCAACATACTTATCACAAGAAGAAGAGATTTGGTAATGAGTTGTTCAAGCATCTCACTGTCTGATTACTGATCTGAGCGGCTGTCACTGATCAGACAGCCGCTCTAACACTATTGTTCCTTGCCAACCATCGTACTCCTGACAAAGGTATCAACTGTAAGGGATCTTTCCCATCATTTATAAGTCTGTACATATCATTTATAAGTCTCTAGATAACTTTCTCTCCTGAATGAAGATCTGTGGAATCAGCTGTAGCTTTCTCTTTCGTGAAGTCGATGCTGGAAGGTAATTCGTCAGATGCATGAGAACAGCCCATATGCAGGGAATGATGGGCATTTGATAAGAAACCAGTAAGGGATATCTTTCTTCATCACAGTGTAAAGTGAGAGATAAGGTCCACACAGAGTTGATGTTCCGTCCGTCCAAGACCATGCTTCAAATCAACTCCAATATAGCCAAAATAATTTTTGAGGTGTTGAGACAAAACTTCTTAGGAAGTCCTTGCGACTAAAACTAGTCCAATAAACTGAGGTAAAATCCTACTGAGTTTAGCTTTATAATATCTAACACAAACACAGAAATGTTCTTCACACGCAATATCTGTCTATTCATCTATAAGTCGTTTACTGGTGGTCCATCACTACATATATTGGTACTTTCCACCAAACAGATAAATACTATCATTTCAGTAATTAGGACTGCTTCCATAGACATTACTCGGGATGAAGTATTAATGACAATTAAGTAAAGCAAATTTTATTTAGGAAAGTACATACATAATTGATTTACAAACATAATGTTGGATTTATAGAGCTAGTACATACAATACCTAAAGCCACTAGTACGCACAGCGTTTCGGGCAAGGAAATTAATGATTATGGCTGGGAAGTCTATCGCCCCTGGGGAGGATTATCTTACTTTGCGTTTACTTTTTCCTTCGAAGGTTCCGAGGATCAACGTCCCCGGGGGCCCGGTCTCTGGCCAGGCTTCCTGCGGTTGGTGGTCTGGTCAACCAGACAGTTGGACACAAGAGTGAAATCCAGCCGTGGTGGAGGAAGGATGCGTCTTGGAGAGATCTAGAAAAGTTGTAAACTTGTGATCCAGTGACGTTGATGGATGATGAACAACACGATTCCAGGTCTTTTAGGTAGCAATGACCAGCAGAGAGAAACGGAAAACTGTGCATAGACTTCTTGTTTTAGATTTGTTGCGATTTTGCAGTGTTACAGTTTTAGCGTTTTAGCGTTTACAGCGTACCTTTGGAGAACTCCTCGCTTGCGTTACAGCGTTTTAGGTTAGGTTACAACGATTTTGTAGCGAGTAGATTATCCCAATAATATACTCGCTCCTAAAGCATTAGCCTAACGAGAGAAGCAAAGCTCTTCTTAGTACTAATTATAGAACTCAAACCTTTCCCTACTTCCAGTTAATATTCCTGCCAACCTTTGAAGAACGGTGAGGTGTTGCCCGAGCATATAAGCAGCAGAGTAGCGAATAATAACGCACTCACAGCACCGCTCCTGTGCCAGGTAAGTCCACTACGGGCTCACCATAGCCTGTGCTACTTGGAACTTGTTCCGAGTAGCTGAATCTATAACAACAACAACAGAATAATAACGGATTCACATTCAGCACTGCTCCAGCGCCAGGTAAGTCCACTACAGGCTCACCATAGCCCGTACTATTTGCCCCGCTCCTGTGCCAGGTGAGTTACGGGCTCACCATAGCCCGTGTTACTTGGAACTTTTGGTCTGAGTAGCTGAATCTAAAACAACAACAGAATAATAACGACGGGAGACATCTCCCGTCACGCAGGGTGCAGCCGCACCTCCACAGATCTCCAGTATCATCTATTGATACTGGTAATGGACCAAAAAGGGCCACCACTTAAGGGCTATTCGTGCCCGTGCTACCATTTGGGTGGCTTAATCTTCATCAATCAATCAATCGAATAATAACCTCACCCGAGTTCACCTAGTGAGCCAACTCCACGCTGACTTTGTCCCCTGTAGCACAGAGCATCACCTTCACTCACCAGACCACTCCACAGTGAGCATTTGAATTAAATCATGGAATATGAAATGAATTGTGATAGATCCAGCAATGCTGCTCAGTGTAGGAAAAGAAAATCTATACTCGATACAAGCTCCGAAAGTGACGGCGAGTGGAATCATGTGACTAAGGCAAACAGGACAAGCCACTCCATGACGACCCATCTTCCGAAAAAAACACTCCAGCTTCTCCAGCTCCTCAGACTAAATCTGCACTGCCAGTCATCAAAGTCCAGCATACCGAAGGTAAGTCTTCTTACGCTACTGTAATGGATCTTGAAAAAGAGTATCCCCAGCTCCAGATCAGAGCAAAACCAAACCTCAGAGGAGAATATATTCTGAGGCCTAAAGACGAGCCGGCCGCAACGGTTCTGAAAAATTACACAAAATGTGAGGAACTCAAACCAGAGGATAAAATACGAAAAATCATTGTCCTCCACTATCCCTTGCATATGGCCCTTGGCCATCTCGAAAAGCTGAACTATGTGGTGTCAGCAGAGAGATGCCAGGTAAGAACCACAAAACAGGAAACCCGACAAGTCCTTCTCACAGTAAGAGGACGGATCCCGGAGAAACTTAACCTTGGAATCTGGGGCGTGTTCCAACACAGGCCTTACACCCCAGAGCCCCTAAGATGCTTCAGATGTCAGAGATTTGGGCATCACAAAGATGGCTGCCAACGCCCAGTGAGGTGCGGAGTCTGCAGCCAGCTCCCCACGACACAAAAATATGCATTGACAAACACAAGGCAAACCACCCTGTCCAAGCAAAGTGCCCAAATTGCTCTAAAGCACATCACGCCTGGAACTTGCAATGCCTTGAAAGGCTCAAAAGGCTTCAAACGAACCCCACCACGCCTACAGCGGAGCCGAAGCCCCCACCAAAACTTATACCAGCTCCCCTGCCCACTAAAACCGCTTGGGGTCTACCCATTCAGGTAGAGGGTGCACACGGCCCTTCACCATCGGCTATGGTGAAGGGTGTGAAGGCCTCCGTACAGGACAAAAAGATAGATGGGGCCACAAGAAACATGTTCAAAGCAGTCGCCCTCCCATTTCATCCAGTAAGCACACTGGGGGCAATAAGAGCAAGAATAATAATTCCAGTGTCAAAGTGACTACTGAGAAGGGTCAAAAAGTAACTAGGCCCCAAACCTGCACAGCATTAAATAGTGCTCCCGCAGAACTGGACGCTCTCTGGCCAATGCTCAAATCTTTGGTCACCGAATTGGTCGAAAGTCTGCTGACATTACACGGTATCAAGCAAACCATAGAGACTAGGAAGACAATTGAGCACAAGCTCAAGAAATTCGAAAATATAATATCCTCACTTTCAAGAACGTAGGGCAGGAGACACCCCCCTAAAAACAGATAGAGTCCAGCTCGTCGGAAAGGGACATTGATGAGTCAATTTCAGGTTCACTAAAAACCTATACACCAATTGTAACTTCCATGGCGTGTTCATCAGACTCCATGGATACCAAAGAATTATCAGCAAATTCCAAGAACCTAGAGGTCTAAAGACCCTGCAATGGAATGCGCACAAAATTGCAACACTTGCAATGCATAGCAGCAACCAAGGGCATAGACATCCTGATACTACAGGAGAGCTTGCTTCGAGCCGGATTAGAGCCTAAAATCTCAGGCTATCGAGGCTTCTTGCTTCGAGCCGGATTAGAGCCTAAAATCTCAGGCTATCGAGGCTTCTTCCTTCCATTGATCAACGGGCAATCCAGGGGATGTGCAATCTACGTAAAATGTGACCTGATCTCCAAGTCCATAACCAGCCCACCCAATTGTGGAGCAGGGACAGAGGTAATGGGAGTAACCATTGAGCTAAGACACGACAAACTTGAAGTGTTTAATGTGTACAGGTCTCCACATGCCGAAATGGATCTCTCTGTGTTATTTGGACACGCGACAACATCAAACACAATCATTTGTGGAGATTTTAATGCTCCATCGATTGGCACTGGGCTCGAACACAACAAATGAGGCCGGCATTCACATTGCACATCTACTAGACCAGCTTCCAGAAATCCAAATCCTAAACAAGAATGAACCCACCCACATCCAAGGAGGCAGATTAGACCTTTCCTTCATTTCAGTCTCCCTAAGAGATGCAGCAACATGGTCAGTTGAGCCCACACTCACAAGCGACCACTATGGGGTCCAAATTGATCTTAAGTTAGATCTACCCACCCCACCTCCGCCTCCATCTGAAGCCTGGAACTTTGCTTCAGCAAATTGGGACCGATTTCAAAACCTCATTTCAGAGTGGCATAGAAACTATGATCTTCCCGAAGACATTAATCAGGCAGAACAAGAATTTGTCAAAGCGATTCAAAGTGCAGCCAACCACTCAATCCCACTGAAAAAACAGTCCACCGGACACCATAAAGATCGTTCGCAATAGTACCAATGGAACGTGTCAAAGAACTCAACCATAGACTCAACAGAACAAGAAAGCTATACAAAAAGCAGCCAAGTGACCGCAACAGGACCTTACTTTGTGAGGTCAAGGAACATGTACATCGAGAGACCAGACTAATAAAAGAACAAAAGTGGCTGGAATGGTGTTCACACCTGAATGAACACACCTCTCTTGGAGAGATGTGGCAGCAAATCTACTGGGCCAAAAGGAATAAAACACATAAAGCCCCATACCCCCAAGGATCCTCAACAGGAAGCCGAAGTACTGGCAACCAGGTTTGCAGAGAGAGCAGCCAGCAATCAGCTTCCACCAGATGTATTAGCAGCACAGACCGGACTAGAGGAAGAAAGGTGGCACAGAATCTTTACAGCATGTGAAGAAGTCTCTGACACTAATGCCCCCTTCACACTGGATGAGCTCAATCGGGCTAAGAAAAACTCCAAGGATACTTTCCCTGGAGACGACAAAATAACCTTTAAAATGATTAGAAACCTCGGCCCAGAGGGAGACGCTGCATACCTAAGGTAAATTAATCTAGCCTGGACTTCTCAAACTAGACCTTCAGCTTGGAATAGAGCAGACAGTGCCGATCCCAAAACCCAAAGATCCAGCTAATCCCAGGCCCATCTCTCTCCAAAGCTGTGCAGCCAAGACGGCTGACAGAATGGCACTCAACAGACTGGAGTGGAAAATGTCTAAACTGCACCATGATATGTATGCCTATAGAAGAGGGGTTGGCACAGTGGAATGTATTACAACTCTGTTAGCTCACTTGAATGACAGACCAAGAATGCTGATATTCCTGGACCTCGAAAAAGCCTTTGAACTGGCTAGCGCCCCAGCTATTCTCTGCTGCCTCATTGACAAAGAGGTCAGAGGCAATCCTTGTCTCCTGGACCAAAAACTGTCTCATAAACAGAGAAGCAAGAGTAAAACTTCATGGCACAGACTCTGAGTACAAAAGACATGAAAATGGTACACCGAAAGGAGGTATTCTCAGCCCTCTTCTCTTCAACTGTTTAATGGAAAGAATAATGAGGTTGAAACTCCCATATCACTGCTGGCTGCTAAACTACACGGACGACTTTGTCATCATCATAACAGGAATAGATGCGGCGCGCCTTGCACCAAATGCTTAGACTGCATCAGTAAAGAGGCAAAACAGATTGGTATCAAACTCAACCCCTCAAAGTCAAAAGCCATGCCCATAAAAATAGCGAAGCCCAACATCCAACTCACAGTACAGGGTCAACCAATTGAATGGGTGGACACCTATCTATCTAGGAATAATCCTGGACATACACATGAATTTTAATGCTGAGGTCACTTACTTGAGAGAGCGAACTGCGTCCCGGACGGCAATCCATCAGGTCGCTAACCTCCCTCTCTGGAGGAGCCAATTTGCAAGTCCTTCGCACATACTATGTACAGGCAGTCAGATCAGTGATCGACTATGCCGCATCTGCACTCACAAGTCTATCACACCAACAGTGGAAAAAGCTTGAAGTTGCCCAAAACAATGCTATGAGAGCCGCACTGGGAGCCCTCATGTGGACCAGGCTTGAAACTCTTAGACTGGAGACGGGTTTGCCCTCTCTACAAGAAAGAATATCACAAAGGACAGCTACAATTATCAGTAAGATAATTATTTCTTCTGATCCAATCCCAGTACGGCAGGCCTTGGTGGTTGGACTAGGCCAAAACAATGGAAACTCTTGGGTTGCAAGAGCAGGAAAAGTCCTAAACAGACTACATTTAAAAAACATGATTCTTGATAGAGAGGGTGATCATCCACACCCAAATTACACTCCTTCCGCGCCGTGGGAAGAGCCTACTTTCAAAATAGTAATAGAAAGTCTCCCAATGAAAAAGGCTGCCTATGATCCGACAATCCTAAGGCGCATAATAGAAGAGCAAATGTATAGCAGTAGCAGGAGCCACCCACATCTTCACAGACGGATCGGTGGACACAGAAAATGAGTGCTGGCGCTGCTCTTTGCACGACTAGCGTACAGGCATATTGGAGACTGGGAGGACTAGTATCATCAACCCAAACTGAACTGTTTGCCATACAACAGGCATTCGCATATGTGATTGCACAAAACACTCAAAATGCAATCATACACACAGACTCAAAAGCTGCACTTCAAATACTAGGACAAAAACAATGGAAAGATAATGTGGAAATAATTACCACCATTTTGTATCTTGGAGCAGTCGCTAAAGGCAAAGGCCTCAACATAACTTTAAACTGGATCCCATCCCATATTGGAATCCCATTAAATGAAAAAGCTGATGAAATTGCTAAATTGGCAACTCGTCATCCAGTGATACATAAAACAATTCAACCCAGCCTAGAGAACATAAAAAACATCATCACCAAAAAACTCTCACATCTCAACAAAGCCTACCTGCACCAGAGAATAGCTGAAGGTTCGCCATCTGCAACATGGTATCTTCAGGCAACCAAATTAGAAAGGTTAAATATCCCAAAAGGAATCCACAGGGAAATAGCAGTTAGGCTATATAGACTACGTCTAGGTTACAGATGCAACTGGGAGATTGGTGAACCCCGACAGAGAGAGTGCATCTTCTGCCAAACTGTCACAGAAAAGCCATTACTTCACTATCTTCTGGAATGTGAAGCAACCAATGACCTTAGAAGAGCTTTAAGAGTTCCTGAATCATGCAGTGGCCACCCTGAAGCCATCAACACAGCCACTCTCCTGGTCAACAAAGGTGTCCAGCAGCTGGACACCCTCATAAAGACTGTGAAGCAGTATCCTTCCCCGCGATAACAGCTTGATGGTTAAATGCAACCTCAGAATACTGAAAAAAAAAAAAATTGTACCACTTACGGGCTATTCATGCCCGTGCCACCTCTTGGGTGGCTTAATCTTTATCAATCAATCAATCAATCGAATAATAACCTACACGCAGACGGCACCGCTCCTGTGCCAGGTAAGTCCACTACGGGCTCACCAAAGCCCGTGCTATTTGCCCCGCTCCTGTGCCAGGTAAGTTACGGGCTCACCATAGCCCGTGTTACTTGGAACATGTTCAGAGTAGCTGAATCTATAACAACAACAACAACGAATAATAACCCACTACTGGCTCACCATAGCCTGTGCTACTTGCCCCGCTCCTGTGCCAGGTAAGTTGCGGGCTCACCATAGCCCGTGCTACTTGGAACATGTTCCGAGTAGCTGAATCTATAACAACGAATAATAACCAGTCTACTTTCAAGTGTGGTCTAGATCAGACACTTGCGAGATACTGTAGCGACTCTCAGTGCGCTCAACTCACACCATTGCTCGCCAAAGTATCACCTGTATACTTCTGTATACTCGACTAAATATATATATTCTCTTAGTGTCTGTGTTTATTGTCACCATACTTTACGTGACAATAGAACCGTTACAGTTTTAAATGGAGGCGGGGTTTTCCTCCTTTTTTTCACGTTTATTTTTTCACTTCTGTTTTAGCACACTGGTTTTAGCTTTGTTTTAATAACATTATCTTGATGGGGGATATAAATATACAGTGTTCACTAGTGTGTCCCATTCTTCAACTGCTTTTCTAATCATTGTATTCGCTGTGGAGTTTGCATCTAATGCAGCTGCCGTCGTTGAATTAATGTTGATGCGCAGGGCTTGTTTCTCCATATTTCATTAAGTAATGTAATAATAGCGCCTCTGCATGTTCCACAGATATAACTCTTTTTAACTATTGGATTTATTACCTCCCAGCAGCTCTTGTAATCAAGTCTGAGTCTGTGTATGGCTACTGCAATGTCTTTGGATATCTTTTTGTCAGGCTTGAAAGTGGAGTATCCAGTGGCTTGTTCGTACCACATCTCAGTGGATCGTCCTCCACTACTTTGGTTCTGTGGCAACTTTTGATAGTTGGGAGTATTTTCTTCTTGATTTGCTCCTTAATATGTGAAAAACGTGGACATTTTACCCTGTACAAAAGGAGCAGTGGCAGTTTCTGCTAGTGAGTCTTCCTTTTCATTATCATCTGAAAATGAATGAAATGAAGATACCAATGTGACTTGGTATCCAATTTAGAGTGATTGACAGCCTTAGAGTGTATGCTTCTTTCCCTATATGTTGGATTTCTGTGATGAGTTGTATATTATCTCTGTGATGGCTGGATAACAATGCCTGAAGCGAAGATTTAGAGTCGGTATAAATGACATCATGTAAATTATTCTCAATTGCATAATGTATGGCCTCCTTCAGGGCATATAATTCTGGTTACAATGTTGAGCACCCACTATTCATGCTCCAGTAAGCTTCATGGTTGTTAGTGTAAACTGCTGCCCCAGCAGAACCTCTTTCTTGATCAACTGATCCAACTGTGAAGATATGAGTCGTTGTCGGTCTTGAGATGGTTTCCATTTGTCGTTCTATGACTGATTTGAGCCTCTGCGAGTCACATGCTGATTTTTTAACCGGTAATCCTTCAATGATTATCTTTCGACCCAGTTCTTCCCATGGAGGAGGCTGCCGAAAGTGTTGATATGTTCTATCTTTTTTTGTTTTTAATGGTCAGTTTCAAGTCAGCTTTCTCTAGAATCTTATCCAGATTATCCGTCCATGCACTTGCTCAATATTGAAGGTTTCTGTGAAGCGATCTGTGCATGCTATCTTTGATTGACAGTCTGGCGGTGGTTCCAACAAGTTTTGTGGTTTTGGTACTATTCTTTGATCCTGTTTTCTAGGGCTGGTAAGTTGGTTTCCATTCTTAGATTCTCTCGACGCGTCCATATAGGTGCTCCCAGAATTGTTCTGAGGGCATCATTTTGAGACACTTCCAGTTTCTCCCATTGGTTATCACTGAGGGATGTAAGAGCAGGAGCACCATAGTCAATGAGTGACCTAACTGCTTGAACGTAGTACATTTTGAGTACTGGTAGAGATGCACTATCTCTAAGACTTGTCAAGGAGAGCAAAGCTGAGTTTTTGGCTTTACAACGTTGCCGAAGATATTAAATTTCTTGAGTGAATTTCAACTGGCTGTCTATTATGACTCCTAGGTATTGAAAAGAGGTAACCCATTCAATTTCGTGTCCTTCTATTGCAAGTCTGATGTCTTGAGTTCTCATTTTAACGGCCATTGTTTTGGTTTTATTGCTGTTTATTTTCACTGCTATGCGTTCCGCTTCCCTGTTGTTGATGTTTAGGCATTTTTGTGCATGATTCCTAGTGCCTTTGACATTGATGATGAGCACAAAGTCGTCTGCATTTTTAAGCAGTTTGGCTTTTTGGTAACTTGAGCTTTATGAATTGTTCCATGAGACAGTCGAAGAGGAAGGGGCTTAGTATTCCTCCCTGCGGAGTCCCATTTTCCAGCCTCTTTGAGGAGGATGTTTTTCCTTTGAATTTGACTTTTGCTTCTCGGTTAAGCAGGCTTCCTTTGGCAAAGGCAAAGGCGTGATCCTTGATTTCTTTATCCATCAGACACCACAGTGTAGCTGGAGCATTGGCTAGCTCGAAAGCTTTTTTTAGGTCCAGAAAAATAAGGATTCCTGGTTTGTCATTGATTTGATCCAGGAATGATCAATCCTGCAATTGATACATTTTGGTGCAGTGGATTGGCTTTCCAGTCAATTCGATTGAGAGCCAATTTTTCCGCAGTTTTGGCCAGACGGCTTGTTAATGAGAGTCTTGGATTTCCTGGGTCTTTGGATTTTGGAATGGGAACTATAATTACATTATTCAAAGAGAGTGGTTGAGATCTTGTCACCCATACTCTGTTGATGAGATTCAAGAAGACTTCTTTACCCTTTTCTCCTAGCTTGGCCAGCAGGTTGTAAGTGATTTTGTCTTCACCTGGAGCTGTGTTTTTAGTTTTCTTTGAAGCTCTTCAGAGTTCTTTCAGATTGAAAGGTTGGTCTAGTTTGTCAGGTAAGGCTAAAACATCGTCTGTTTTTTCCATTTTGCTGCTTGAAGTCTTTGTGGTGAGTCAGAGTTGCTTGGTAGGAAGTTGAGTGGAACTGACTCTTGAAGCAAATAGATTTGCTAACCTTTCTGCTTCTTGCTCTGGATGAATATGATGTGGCGGAGCAGGAGGCGATTTTCCTTTGGCCCTGTTGATCTGCCTCCAGATGTCGCCCTAGGATGCATGCTGATTTAGTTTGGCACACCACTCGAGCCATTTTTTTCTCTGATTTTTGCAGTTTCTTCATGCACATGAACTCAGGCAGCTCTAAGAAGTACTAGATTAGCTTCGGTTCTATCTCTTCTGAAATACTTTCGTGCACAATTTAGTCTGTTACGTAGTTCTTTGATCCTTTCACAGTAATACAAATGGTCCCTATGTTGTTGGGTAATTGTTTCCTCCTGGGAATGGCGTGATTTGCTGCTCTATGCATTGCATTTACTAATTTCTTTTAATTTCTTCGGTGTTGTCAGGCGGAGTGTAGTTTTGGTGCCAAGTTTCGAGAGATTCGTGAAACTTTGTCCAATCTGCTTTGATAAAATCCCATCCGGGCTCGGGAGCTGGAGGTCTGGGAGGTAGAGCTATATTAATAACTCTTCCTAGGGCAGTTCGATGTTACCTTCAACCTCGTTCTGACAGTTCCTGCGACGGCGCTGGAACCAATCGTATTGGCGTTTGCCTTTCCATTGGAGACTTTCGGCGCCGTGGAGGGGGGGGGGGGGACCTGCTGCATGGGTGACAGCTTCTCTCCCATATCAACCTACCCTGGCTTTGCGCCATGAAGAGGCCACTCCAAACCGACAACCAAAGCGCAACTCCATAGTCTCCTGAGACTGATGGATGCTTACTTACACACACACACTGACTGACCTCGCACACACTGCACTGAACTCGGTCGGTGCGCAGAGTTAAGTGATACTGACAGTGATGAAAAGACCGAGGAAGCGTAGTGATCGAGGACAGACGGGACCTGGGTCTCAAAGTCCTATACAAACTCAGTAGTAAAATCTCACCGGAATGATGCAACAGGACCACACGCGGCGGGAGGCACAGGGTAATAGAAGGAAGCGGCTATTGTTTCCCTCGACATGTCAACTAACTTTTCATCAAAAGCTGGAGTGGACCATTCAATTGGCCAAGGAATTTGGTGAATATGAACCATTATTTAAGTTCGCCGGCCCTACATAACGATTGGGAATGCAGAGGCAGTGAAACATCTAACGACTGACGAATTTTAGAATATTGTTCTGGTTACTCCTGAAGTAGGAATAATTTATACTAAAGTTATTGTTTTTAAGTATCCGACATACTTGGATCCTGAATTTCTGCATCTCAACAATGGAAGTGTTGTGTGGGCTAAGAAGAACTTTGTTCGTGGTAAAAAGCAAAGCCAGATTGGTCCTTTGTTAAAGTGTAAGGTTCCAAAAAGACTTTTTCTACAAGGACTTGGACACAGGAAAGTGGAGGCTCCTCAAATATATTGAGGAGCCTATAGTGTTGAAGTGTTTTCGTTGGGGACATATGGCTTAGAAATGCCAGTTTATGTCCCATAAAGCCCCATATGAGAGATTCCAAGCCAGCACCCATAAGCAGGGTAAACGAAGCTCTGAAGGCAGGCAAGTTCGTAAAACAGGAACAAGGAAGAAACAGTAGAAAGACAACGATAGCCTCTGTGACCAACATTTGGAAGAAAGGCACGGCGACAATTAAGGATAGCCTAGTGGCAGTAGGAAATGAAGCCGAAAGAGTGTATCCTGGTGGTGATGAGGTGCTGGCCAGCGTTGTGGATTCTGCGGTCGGAACACAGATCTTGGAATACCTCAAAAAGCTGGACAAGAGGATTGAAGCTCTAGAAAAATTAGACATGGAAACAGATGGCGTGTAGTGGGGGAGGGGGGTGGGGGTGAAGTAGGGAATGAAACGGAGGGGGAAGAAAGAAAGGAAGAGGATGGCGTATTACGGATGGAAGAATCTCAGTGTGGGGTGTTTCTTTTTTGCTTTCACGACTGCAATGCGTACGTCGCCAATGTACATGTGGCAGACGCTTCACGAAGCTGTCGGAATTAGCAGAATAGAAAATACGAGAGCAACCGTACAGGGCCTGGGAGCAAGGTCGAGTTAGAGTCCTTGAGGGTCTCTTCTCAGACTAGCCTCACCTGGTCCTGCTCCACGTTGATCGTTGGAATTTCCTCAATGATTTAACACTTTAAGGGACTCCTAGGGTCCTCATCACATTTATAGATTAGTGACTTATAGGCAACTCGGTGTTGAAGACACCTAGAGCTGAAGGCTGGAGTAATGTTGGCAGTATTCAGAAGTGGTTCAACGGAAACACCGCATAAAGCTTAACAGTAGTTTATTTACTAACTTAACCACTAATACACAGGGTGCTTGCTTTACTTTAGATTGGCGTCAGCAAAGCTATGGTTGTATTAGCGAGACTCTTGACGTCTGGCTAAACGACTCGTATCCACTCGTGGAGAAACACCTAACTTAACACAGTTGACAGCCAATCATTAACACGGCAACCTAACTGCCGGTATGCAAAGGGATCACAAGAGTTCCAACCGGATACTCGGTAATGATGATATGCAATAAATCAACAAATACACTGTCAATGGGACAGGCAATAACATGCACAATAATATTATCACACAATAACTAAATGTGTGGTGTATGTGAAGCTCACATTCAACAGACGAGTGAAATGCCGTGATACCACACAGATAAACACGCACACACCGTCGATTCACCTATGACCTGTGACAGGTATGAGAAGGTGAGAACTGTAGTTGATCCCTCAGATCAACACAGACACAATAAAACAATGACAAGATCTCGTACTTACAGATAGGGTACCATTCCTTACTCACTCACTCACTCACTCAGGCACATTTATACAAGCACTCGTAGGTGGCCTGACAGCTGGTTTCGCTCGTAGACACGGAGGGTACTTGCAGTAGGGCGGGCTGTATGCTTAACAGACACCCGCACACACACTGGCGCTGGCGATGAGTAAGGTGGTGACATCACGTAGTAGTGAGGGCGGCAGCGGCTCGAGGCACAGAGGTACAGAGGTACTAGCTACACGCTCTGGACCGAGTGCAGGCTGGCTACTGCGGGTTATATGGTACCATGCACTACACTGTACGCCGCTGTGGTACAGGTACACTGTGGTAAAGTCACACACAGATTACTTAGGCGGCGGCACTGCCTTAGTTCACTCTTAAGTCACTCACAACGATCTTTGTCACCAGGGGTTACCTGATACCAGTCTGTTTCGCTCTGGAGATTTGTCACTTTAGGCTTCTGAATAATATATTCACACCCATGATTCTGGGCGAGTGTGTCGTATAATCTTCAGGCGCTGAGTTAACTTGACGGTGAGGAATGGACGGTTGTTCAGTCTATTGGCCGATAGACAGAACAGGACACGTCCTCTAGGTTTGATATCCCTCACTTGAATGGGTTTTGAAGGGGTGCCGGGCATCTCGTGGCACACAACACAAAAAGAGTTACAATTTGACCAATAGCATTGCAGCAAATGGGCGGGAACCAATCATATTAGCTCGTTCGATGAGCAGTAGCAGGCGTAACGTCATGAACACGTCATAGCTGTTATTGTCCATCGCGCCGGTTGACCCCAGAGGTCAGATGGTCTGGCGTCTACCTTCTGTCTCTCACGCGGGCACCAGCCATGTACTCACTGACCCTTGGTGGCAAGTATGCTTAACTCCCTGTATCTACTTCCTGCCTGGACATACGGCGGCCTCCGTATTATAAAAGTGTTCCTGGTTAAGTGGGCATTCTGGAGATACCCAACATGCCAGGTCACTATCCAGGGTTAACAGAAATAGGACCTTGTGCACAAGATCGGTGCACTGTGCACAGCAATGAGCCATTCCAGTCAGCTGTGGGAGAATCTTGAGAGACACTCTCTCACACTCAGGAAAATGAACTATCCACTAATGATGGTAGTGTTCAACCCCGTGTGGTGGAAAATGTTGACAGAGAAGCTCAGGAAAAATGGTTTACAAAAATAGAAATTGAAAACAAAATTATGAATAGATACTTTTGATTGTATTGGGGTACAAGTGTTGAGCAAAAAGAGATGTAAAAAGTTGGGAGTCTGTGACCAAGGCGATTTTGCTTCTCAGTGACTTAAAATGTGGGGAGGTTGTGGACAAGGCGATGTCGGTTATCAATGAATTAGCAAACCGCAGCAAAGTTAAGAATCTGAGAACACACAGAGAAAAATTACTGCATCTACGTTGTATTCCTCCCATGTTGGCCTTAATTGTTTCTTTGGCAATGAAATACATTCTTACGGACATCATACTTTGTAACATTAGAACACAAGGATCTTATTATGCTTTCACGTGCATTGTTCATTTCTTCCCACCTTTTAGGATAAGATAAGATATTTATTCAGGTAAAGGTACATACATTGAAAATGAGTTACAAACATAATATCGTCTTATAGATAGAGCCCCACTGCCTGAAGCCACTAATACGCACAGCGTTTCGGACAAGGTGTGGGGAAAAAACTTAGACTAAAACTTAATACTATTCAATTTCTACAATTTTTTCTTTATTATGCACCCCATACCCATCCCGTGGGCGGTGGTGTAAAGGATTACAGAGGCACATTATCGGTCCAGGAACTGAACCCTCTAATTCGTTTAGCTAAGCAAATAACAATGTTTTGACGCTAGTTACAAAATTATTAATGTTATGTATACATGTACACATACTCATACATACATGTACATATATATACATATACATATATACATACACATACATATTTAATCACCCACACAAATACACATCAATAATCTTTTGTGTGATAAGTAATTCAACAAGAGGCTCACAACAGTCACTATACAAGGCACTTTACATCTATGGTGAGTCACATAGTTACTAGTTTTGCTCCACACCCACCCAACTGGGCGGCAGCTTTACAGTCATGTGCATGCATTACCTACAGTTAGCAAATTTTGGATACTTCGCTACGATTTCGGGCAGCACATCATTATGAATGAAGTACTTACACATTTCTTGGACACTATTGATGGTGTTATCTCTAAATTCCGCGATTTTTTCACATTCCATTATATAATGACGCAAAGTATGCGAATAGTTCTGCTGACAGAGTTTGCATTTAGTCAAATCTCCATCAGCAGATGTTACAAACTGCCAGAGGTACTTGTAGCCGAGCCTAAGCCTATAGCAGTGGTAACATCTAGAAGTCTGCTACCTTATTGGATGACCCATAGACGTGCGGTACTTCCTACACAATAGAATGATGATAGATAGAGTAACTGGTGTGAATTTCAGTTTGCCTGCAGTCTACGAAATTTAGTTGATGTTCCCGGAATATTACTGCCCTCAGGCTGCTCAAAGGCAGTCCAATACTAGTTGAGATAAAAATCATAAATTGAATTTCACAAATTTCGTCTTTCCTAACCGAGAGCCAAACTCAGGTTACCGGATTTTGTCGTTGATTGATTGGCGACGACGATCTGATGCTCCCCGAGGGATCCCGGATTGCGAGTCGAGAACGAAGCCAACTGTACTACGAGAACCATGGCTGTGTTTAGAATTAAATGCAGCAAAGGGCTGATATTTGTCCTAATTAGCTTTGAAATATGGTAACAATTATAAAAATCCTCGCCACTGTCATGCATTCTTCTGAAACCAAAATTTGTGTCCAAGTAAGAATGTCTTAACTGATATGTGAACCTTAAACAGAATTCATTAGGAACAGCTGATCTATAACAAGTGTCCAAGAAATGTGTAAATATTTAATTCATAATGACCTACTACCGGAAGTTTTATTCAACTGTCCCCAGTTCGCTAATTACAGGAAGTAAATGTGGGTGATTGTAACCTTTCCACCGCTGCCCGCTGGATGGCGGGGGGGGGGGGGGGGGAAGAGTTGTGTGTGCAGGATAAACATATCAATTGTGACACTAACTCAACACATATGTCAGCTGCTTAACTATAGTTAGTTGAGCTCAGGTTAGTGTGTAACGTCAGTGATTCCTGGCAATGATTATTGTGGAGTGTGGAAATTTCTTGTATTGTTCCCAGGGCCGTGACAAGTGTGATTTATATATGTATTGTGGTTGCAGTATTAACGTAATTTTTGGTAGAATTTGGTGAGTGACGAGGCTGTCTGCAGTGACAGCCGTCGCTCTGTCGAGTAACGTAACTCTCGAGTGTCTTTATCGGCATGCGTGACCGATAAATCACTCACCCATGTGATTTAAGGAGTGCGAGATCTCCTTAGTGTTCCCAATAACGTTTGATAGCTGTAGGCTACATGTGTCAGCAGTAATTATATATATGATCGTAGTGTCACAGTGCCCAGTGTTATTGTGTTATTTACTGTGGTGATTGCAATGTGTGAACCTGTGTTCTAAGGGGTTATTTAGAGCACACTGTTGGTCATTTGCAACAGTAAGTGTTGTGCAGTATTATAATACTTGGAAATTTGAGTACTTGCCGTGTGTGTTATTGCACAGGGGGTTGTTATTTGATGGTGATTGTTGCTAGAGTTGAGCAATCATCGTATGTGATTGCAGTTCAGTAAGGTCATTGTGGGGCAGTGTTCTAGAGGGTTCATGTCCTGTATGTTATTTTACAAGGTTCTGCAATATTGTCATTGCAACCGGATTGTAACGTAAATCACTGTGATTTGTCATTGTCGTGGGTGAACTCGGCTGTAGACGAGTACTTGGGTACACATATATTCTCCTGGTTATCTGGTAGGACATCGAAGTCCAGTATTCAGTGAGATGATTGCGAGGCAATTAATATAACGTAACCAAGGAAACGCCCATTGCTTTAAGAGAATTTGTTCTTTGACAATTTGAGTAACGTAGAATACGTTTGGGTTAATTTACTTTCCTGCCAAGCGGCTACGGTAGTCTCAAGGAGCCTAGTCATCAGCTAGATAAGAATTAGAGTATTGTCTGTCGTAATTAACGGTCAGTGGGCCAGGTAATTGACGTGTTTCAGGAAGTCAAAGTAATTAACCTTGATCCTTGTTTGATCGACTCACACGAAGGCTCCATTGTTCCATTAACGTAACGTCGTTATTTATCTGTCCGGAAGTACCGGTACTTGATTGACTCATGGGAGGAGTAACGTCATTTTAGAATAACGTAAACGTGGGGCTTAATTACTGTTATTAGCCACCTGAATTGGTCTGAGTATGGAAGGCTTAGACGGAATTCATACCTTTAATGTAAATTGCTGAGCCAGTGTGAAAGGTTGCGTATTTAATTGTTTAATTATTGATCTTGAGGATAATAATTAATTACTCTAAAGGTAATCACGAGTGATTACCGTTCTCTTAGCACGTTGGATATTGTAAATCAGAGTTTACCATCGCTGAGTGATTAGTAACCGATTAACGTTTGATAGCTGTAGGCTACATGTGTCAGCAGTAATTATATATATGATCGTAGTGTCACAGTGCCCAGTGTTATTGTGTTATTTACTGTGGTGATTGCAATGTGTGAACCTGTGTTCTAAGGGGTTATTTAGAGCACACTGTTGGTCATTTGCAACAGTAAGTGTTGTGCAGTATTATAATACTTGGAAATTTGAGTACTTGCCGTGTGTGTTATTGCACAGGGGGTTGTTATTTGATGGTGATTGTTGCTAGAGTTGAGCAATCATCGTATGTGATTGCAGTTCAGTAAGGTCATTGTGGGGCAGTGTTCTAGAGGGTTCATGTCCTGTATGTTATTTTACAAGGTTCTGCAATATTGTCATTGCAACCGGATTGTAACGTAAATCACTGTGATTTGTCATTGTCGTGGGTGAACTCGGCTGTAGACGAGTACTTGGGTACACATATATTCTCCTGGTTATCTGGTAGGACATCGAAGTCCAGTATTCAGTGAGATGATTGCGAGGCAATTAATATAACGTAACCAAGGAAACGCCCATTGCTTTAAGAGAATTTGTTCTTTGACAATTTGAGTAACGTAGAATACGTTTGGGTTAATTTACTTTCCTGCCAAGCGGCTACGGTAGTCTCAAGGAGCCTAGTCATCAGCTAGATAAGAATTAGAGTATTGTCTGTCGTAATTAACGGTCAGTGGGCCAGGTAATTGACGTGTTTCAGGAAGTCAAAGTAATTAACCTTGATCCTTGTTTGATCGACTCACACGAAGGCTCCATTGTTCCATTAACGTAACGTCGTTATTTATCTGTCCGGAAGTACCGGTACTTGATTGACTCATGGGAGGAGTAACGTCATTTTAGAATAACGTAAACGTGGGGCTTAATTACTGTTATTAGCCACCTGAATTGGTCTGAGTATGGAAGGCTTAGACGGAATTCATACCTTTAATGTAAATTGCTGAGCCAGTGTGAAAGGTTGCGTATTTAATTGTTTAATTATTGATCTTGAGGATAATAATTAATTACTCTAAAGGTAATCACGAGTGATTACCGTTCTCTTAGCACGTTGGATATTGTAAATCAGAGTTTACCATCGCTGAGTGATTAGTAACCGATTAACGTTTGATAGCTGTAGGCTACATGTGTCAGCAGTAATTATATATATGATCGTAGTGTCACAGTGCCCAGTGTTATTGTGTTATTTACTGTGGTGATTGCAATGTGTGAACCTGTGTTCTAAGGGGTTATTTAGAGCACACTGTTGGTCATTTGCAACAGTAAGTGTTGTGCAGTATTATAATACTTGGAAATTTGAGTACTTGCCGTGTGTGTTATTGCACAGGGGGTTGTTATTTGATGGTGATTGTTGCTAGAGTTGAGCAATCATCGTATGTGATTGCAGTTCAGTAAGGTCATTGTGGGGCAGTGTTCTAGAGGGTTCATGTCCTGTATGTTATTTTACAAGGTTCTGCAATATTGTCATTGCAACCGGATTGTAACGTAAATCACTGTGATTTGTCATTGTCGTGGGTGAACTCGGCTGTAGACGAGTACTTGGGTACACATATATTCTCCTGGTTATCTGGTAGGACATCGAAGTCCAGTATTCAGTGAGATGATTGCGAGGCAATTAATATAACGTAACCAAGGAAACGCCCATTGCTTTAAGAGAATTTGTTCTTTGACAATTTGAGTAACGTAGAATACGTTTGGGTTAATTTACTTTCCTGCCAAGCGGCTACGGTAGTCTCAAGGAGCCTAGTCATCAGCTAGATAAGAATTAGAGTATTGTCTGTCGTAATTAACGGTCAGTGGGCCAGGTAATTGACGTGTTTCAGGAAGTCAAAGTAATTAACCTTGATCCTTGTTTGATCGACTCACACGAAGGCTCCATTGTTCCATTAACGTAACGTCGTTATTTATCTGTCCGGAAGTACCGGTACTTGATTGACTCATGGGAGGAGTAACGTCATTTTAGAATAACGTAAACGTGGGGCTTAATTACTGTTATTAGCCACCTGAATTGGTCTGAGTATGGAAGGCTTAGACGGAATTCATACCTTTAATGTAAATTGCTGAGCCAGTGTGAAAGGTTGCGTATTTAATTGTTTAATTATTGATCTTGAGGATAATAATTAATTACTCTAAAGGTAATCACGAGTGATTACCGTTCTCTTAGCACGTTGGATATTGTAAATCAGAGTTTACCATCGCTGAGTGATTAGTAACCGATTAACGTTTGATAGCTGTAGGCTACATGTGTCAGCAGTAATTATATATATGATCGTAGTGTCACAGTGCCCAGTGTTATTGTGTTATTTACTGTGGTGATTGCAATGTGTGAACCTGTGTTCTAAGGGGTTATTTAGAGCACACTGTTGGTCATTTGCAACAGTAAGTGTTGTGCAGTATTATAATACTTGGAAATTTGAGTACTTGCCGTGTGTGTTATTGCACAGGGGGTTGTTATTTGATGGTGATTGTTGCTAGAGTTGAGCAATCATCGTATGTGATTGCAGTTCAGTAAGGTCATTGTGGGGCAGTGTTCTAGAGGGTTCATGTCCTGTATGTTATTTTACAAGGTTCTGCAATATTGTCATTGCAACCGGATTGTAACGTAAATCACTGTGATTTGTCATTGTCGTGGGTGAACTCGGCTGTAGACGAGTACTTGGGTACACATATATTCTCCTGGTTATCTGGTAGGACATCGAAGTCCAGTATTCAGTGAGATGATTGCGAGGCAATTAATATAACGTAACCAAGGAAACGCCCATTGCTTTAAGAGAATTTGTTCTTTGACAATTTGAGTAACGTAGAATACGTTTGGGTTAATTTACTTTCCTGCCAAGCGGCTACGGTAGTCTCAAGGAGCCTAGTCATCAGCTAGATAAGAATTAGAGTATTGTCTGTCGTAATTAACGGTCAGTGGGCCAGGTAATTGACGTGTTTCAGGAAGTCAAAGTAATTAACCTTGATCCTTGTTTGATCGACTCACACGAAGGCTCCATTGTTCCATTAACGTAACGTCGTTATTTATCTGTCCGGAAGTACCGGTACTTGATTGACTCATGGGAGGAGTAACGTCATTTTAGAATAACGTAAACGTGGGGCTTAATTACTGTTATTAGCCACCTGAATTGGTCTGAGTATGGAAGGCTTAGACGGAATTCATACCTTTAATGTAAATTGCTGAGCCAGTGTGAAAGGTTGCGTATTTAATTGTTTAATTATTGATCTTGAGGATAATAATTAATTACTCTAAAGGTAATCACGAGTGATTACCGTTCTCTTAGCACGTTGGATATTGTAAATCAGAGTTTACCATCGCTGAGTGATTAGTAACCGATTAACGTTTGATAGCTGTAGGCTACATGTGTCAGCAGTAATTATATATATGATCGTAGTGTCACAGTGCCCAGTGTTATTGTGTTATTTACTGTGGTGATTGCAATGTGTGAACCTGTGTTCTAAGGGGTTATTTAGAGCACACTGTTGGTCATTTGCAACAGTAAGTGTTGTGCAGTATTATAATACTTGGAAATTTGAGTACTTGCCGTGTGTGTTATTGCACAGGGGGTTGTTATTTGATGGTGATTGTTGCTAGAGTTGAGCAATCATCGTATGTGATTGCAGTTCAGTAAGGTCATTGTGGGGCAGTGTTCTAGAGGGTTCATGTCCTGTATGTTATTTTACAAGGTTCTGCAATATTGTCATTGCAACCGGATTGTAACGTAAATCACTGTGATTTGTCATTGTCGTGGGTGAACTCGGCTGTAGACGAGTACTTGGGTACACATATATTCTCCTGGTTATCTGGTAGGACATCGAAGTCCAGTATTCAGTGAGATGATTGCGAGGCAATTAATATAACGTAACCAAGGAAACGCCCATTGCTTTAAGAGAATTTGTTCTTTGACAATTTGAGTAACGTAGAATACGTTTGGGTTAATTTACTTTCCTGCCAAGCGGCTACGGTAGTCTCAAGGAGCCTAGTCATCAGCTAGATAAGAATTAGAGTATTGTCTGTCGTAATTAACGGTCAGTGGGCCAGGTAATTGACGTGTTTCAGGAAGTCAAAGTAATTAACCTTGATCCTTGTTTGATCGACTCACACGAAGGCTCCATTGTTCCATTAACGTAACGTCGTTATTTATCTGTCCGGAAGTACCGGTACTTGATTGACTCATGGGAGGAGTAACGTCATTTTAGAATAACGTAAACGTGGGGCTTAATTACTGTTATTAGCCACCTGAATTGGTCTGAGTATGGAAGGCTTAGACGGAATTCATACCTTTAATGTAAATTGCTGAGCCAGTGTGAAAGGTTGCGTATTTAATTGTTTAATTATTGATCTTGAGGATAATAATTAATTACTCTAAAGGTAATCACGAGTGATTACCGTTCTCTTAGCACGTTGGATATTGTAAATCAGAGTTTACCATCGCTGAGTGATTAGTAACCGATTAACGTAAATTAACGTAACTAGTAAAGAGATTAATCAGCTGTTTTGTAGTACAGGTATTAATGGGATTTACTCACTGAATGCTCGACGGGTGCATTGTGTAATTTCCGCATTACTAGTGACAGTTGTAAGAGTTATTAAATTAACGTAAATGTTATTGTGTTATTAACGTAAATCAATTGTTATTGATTGTTGATCGTCCGTGGGACGGAGTGTTAACGTAAAGATTAATTTGAGGAAAGATTGCTGGAGTTGCCAGTGAACCCATTAGTCATTGTTGTTATTGAAAGGCTATTTGATTGCATTGCAACCGCCGTTGCAGGTGTAGACTGCACTGAGGCGTAGAACAATAGGAGGTTAATGGAGACGTGTTTCAGAACCTACTGTGTCATTTGTTGTAATTGTGATTATAGATCTGTTAGTTCTTGTTTCTTGTTGATTCCTCTGTGGTCACGCTTATGTTCGAGTTAGTTCATTATGCAGTCCGAGGGGCTGGTGTCTAGCTGTCATTGATAGTGTCACAGGAAGGATTTCGAGTAACGTCATTGACATTTCTTTTTCTTTTGTTGTAGTAATTAGTACTTTATTGAATAAACTAAGTTGTTATGTTCAACACTGTCTTTTCGTTACACCCCCACACATTATTATTGTTATGCAAGTGTTCTTCACACTCGACTAATAAAATTGAGACTGATTCTGAGTTTTGGATCAAATATACGGCACCACACAACAATAAATTATTGTTGTGAGAGCCCGTGACCTACTCGTTAGATTCGCTTCGGCGAATAGCGAAGGTCGGCGGCCTAGTGGAGGGGATTTCAATTTTCATTGGGGTCTCGGCGTTTGCTCGCGCCTAGTCAATTATTCATATATGGTCCCCAAGTGAGGAATGAGTTGCTTACTACACTGGTGTGTTAGCTAAGCAAGTCCTTCCTCAGGCGACCTAATTGAATATCACGACAGGAATAAAGGTTAAAGAATAACAAAAATTATTAGAATTTTTCCGAGCTCAATTCCTTATACCAATTTCATTTATTCCACTTAACTCAAAACTCTCACATGCAGTCTCACCTGACCGTCTCCACCGACAGAAGGAAATTAAAAAGGTGACGGCAAACACTACCTCTACCTCACCTCAGCTAGCCAACCCCCCATATGTCCGCTTTCCCGCCATGCCCGCGAACACACATGGGCAAGCTGCTGCTACCTCACCATTGCTTGGTCCCTTGCCTCCGAGCTCACTTCCGCAGGTGTGTATGATACTTGAATGGTGGGGTACAGATAACAAGGAATATCAGAGACAGGTAGATTGCACTTGAAAGGAATGTTGAGCTTAATGAGATTGTAGGTATTTTTGCTCAGCCATTTGTCATAAAAGGAGTGAGTCAGTATGTCGGCACCAGTCAATAGGGTGTTAACAGCATTAAATAATTTGTCTTTGAGCAATGCAGATGCAGGGTCTCTCAGGGTTGCGTGGTGACCGCCGGCCAGGTTGGACGCTCCTGAGGTCTCTCCGCTCCTGGCTAATGTTTACGTTGGGTGATTGCTAGTTTGCCCTGGTGGTGGTGGTTGTTGTTGAGTTAGGGGCGACGACGATCGTGGGATCGGATGCGCCCCGGCGTACCCGTGAAGGGTGAATCGCAAAGCCAGGAAAGGCGAAATGCTAAGCCAAAATGCGAAACGAGTGACGCCAAGCACTAGAAACTAATATGCCACACGGCAAAGCTATGCACAAGGGAGAGGCAGAAGCACATAATAGAACAGGGCAAACAAACAGCCAGAAGGGCACACAGCATGTCAGAGCAAATACACAAGAAATCAGAGGAAATACTTGCCCGGGAACTTGGCCCGCGGGAATCTTACATTGAACGCCTCCCAGAGCACCCATTGCCAAGGGTCTCGCCCATCCACTGGGGACGCCATAACTTCCGGAACTGGGGCAACAAACGCCCGCAAACTGGGGACCCAGATGGTAGAACTCATGAGGCGAGAAGTCGCCACTCGCCCCCACAGGAAGGGAACTTGCCCCCCACGAAAGCATTCCGGACCGTCAGACAGCAGTAACTCGGCAATCTTCGACCAGTGACCCGGTGGCATCACAGACGCCAGCAACACGTCCCCCAGGGCCCCAACGCGCACCCGCACCACAGGGGTACTCGCGGCCCCGGGCACACCACCAGACGACAGCAGGGAATCCGGACGGCGCGCATCCTTCCGTAACGTCACCACCAGGCCACGCCCAGCACCAGAGTCCACACCATCCCTGGCAGCGGAAGCCACCACCCTCCACTGTGGAGAGTCCCCCGGCGGAGAAAGAACCGAAGGCACGTCCGAGACACAGGCACCAGCACCGGCAGGCACATGGACCTCCGCCACAACGAACCGCGGAGACATCGACGCATCCGTATCCACACTGTCAACATCCGAAGCCCCACAGTCACTGAAGTCACCAGCGTCGGCCCAGGAAGAAGACGAACGCCGGGAACGTTTGGGCACCGGCCGGATATCGTCAGAGCCGGTAAGTGACCCAGAAACACGGGTACCACGAGCCGAAGGAACCGACGCCAGGACGGCAGCAGCCTCAACCACAGGGGGAACCGGGCCACACACAGCAGGAGGCTCCGCAGCCACCCCAGCACCAAGCACATCCGGGACCTGAGTCACGGACACAGGGCCAGGCGCAGCATCAGAAGACGAGGGAGATGACAGCGACGTCACACAGGGAGCTCCAGGAAGGCCCACGGGAGCAGCTGGGACAGCGACAGGATCAGGCAGACCAACCGACGGTACCTCAAGAACCGGAGGAGGGACGGCAACAACCGGAGGAACGGCAGGCGCCGCCGGGGAAGCTGCAGCAGCGAACGGGACGCTCACCTCCTCACCCCCGGAGTCCTCCTCCAGAGGGAGCGGTGGGAAATCCTCCTCACGGAACAAGTTCACAGGATCGACCGGATCAGCAGGACACACGGCAGCCTGATGCCCCAACAAGCCACACCGGAAGCAAGTACGGGGTTGCCGGGCATAAAACACACGCACGTAGTACCCCAACAGCCGGACAGAGCACGGTATGTCCGACCTCAGTCGCATCCCGAGGGTCCGAATGTTGGTCTTCACACCCGAATATGTGCCAGACGACAGGGAGTTCATCCGCACACTGACGACGGAGCCGTACCTCTGGAAGAATCGCCGGAGGAGAGTCTCAGGAAACTCCATGGGGGCGCCATGAACACTGACATACGTCACAGCACCACTACGGTCTGAAATGGTCACAGACCCGGTGCCGTCCTGTAACTGCAAAGTACGTCCCTCGTACCTCCGTAAGAAAGCACGGTACACCGCCTCACCCACAAACTTGATAACAACACGGTGAGCAGTTACCAGCTCAATGCCATATACGTCCCCAACCGGGACACGAAGCATGTCACTCAACACCACGTCCACCAGCGGGTAACCAGCACGGCCAGTAAACTCCAATCCGATGGAGTTTAACCGCACGACAGCGGGAATAGGGCCGTCCATCGCAAAACACGCCACGTCTCCACCACCAGGAACAGCAGGGAGGGTAAACACCCCCATACCCCCTGCCGGCGAAAACGGCAACGACCACAAACTGCCGGAGCGAACAAGCGACATGTCCTCACTCAACGGCAGCGCAGGTGGAACTCCGTGGTGGTGGTTTGCCACTGACGGGGTGACGTTTGGCTTGGCCATGGGGACTTCTCATCCTCCTGTGAAGAGGACATTGTCGGCTGATCTGATATTTATGGTGCCGGTGGACCATCCGTTGGTTAGTGTCGCCCTTTTGGACGTGCTTCTTCTTCTCGAGAATAGGTGTAGTTTGCATGAAGGGTTTACCCTCCTGATGACTGCACCAGGAAATATGTAGGGAGACGCGGTGACGTTAAGGAGGCAAAGAAAGTCAAAAGTGTTAGATGTGTCGGGCCGGAGAGGAGTGGCGACGAAAACAGAGGTGGACATTAAAGGGAGTCTCCCCGCACCGTAGGGCGGGGTGTCGAGTTCACGGCGGCAGCTTATCCACACACGACGTAGCGTTGTGCGCAAGATGTCAACTAATACTTCTCCGGGAACTTGTATATTGGAAAGCGCAAGCAGTACACTTCCCAAAACAGCCACGTGTCCTCGGGCACCCGGCCACCAGGCGGTGCCCTCGGCTGAGACATATTATCCGGCATCCTATAAACAAACTCCTTCACCCGCGACACCCAGACAGTCGACGAGCACCACAGGATCGGAAGCACCCGGGCATCCCGATAAGGGCCCAACACCGGACCCTCACAAGGCCCGACCCCAGCAGCCGGGACTAGGCTTCCCACAGACCGGGGCAAGAAAGGAGGGGGAACCGCAGGGGAAGCAGGCGCTGCATCGACCCCACCACAGGGCACAGGAACCAAGGCCTCCCGGCGCACATCTTTCTGCTGCATGATTGATGCCTTGCAAAAACTGTTCTCAGTCCTGGTTACACCTGTTCCTTTAGCTCTCTAAACTCTCGGCTGGCCTTAAGAAATATGTTGAGGGTGTCTGTTGTTTTATGTGTTTTATACTGCTCAGCTAGGAATAGAACTCTGTCATGCAGGGGCTTAAGGTGTGAGTCAGTGAACCACTTCTGTCCCTTCCTCACTGTTTTGGGTCTTGTGGATTTTACAATATTGTAAATGTGCACGACTGCTCGCACACATTCCGCATTCCACCACAGTTTAGGTAATTTGTTAAACCTATGTCCTGAGGTTTTCTTGAAGATTTGAGTAGCTGCAGAATTTATGGCAGCGGTGATTGTAGACAGTCGCGTGATTGAATCTACATCGTCTGTATCTGGGAGACGAACAGCATCAGCCCATTTTTGTTTATCTAGTTTCTTAATGTTCCACTTTGGGAACGTTAGGGATGGGTTGGAGGTTATCTTGAGATGATTTCGGGGCTTTAGTGTCCCCGCGGCCTGGTCCTCGACCAGGCCTCCACCCCCAGGAAGCAGCCCGTGACAGCTGACTAACACCCAGGTACCTATTTACTGCTAGGTAACAGGGGCATTCAGGGTGAAAGAAACTTTGCCCATTTGTTTCTGCCTCGTGCGGGAATCGAACCCGCACCACAGAATTACGAGTCCTGCGCGCTATCCACCAGGCTACGAGGCCCCTGGAGGCTGAAAGTTAGTATATTTTTTAATGAGGGGCTTGTGGTCACTACCAATATCTGGTCCAGTATGAAACTATAGTTCATGTTGAAAGTGTGCCGAGCCAAAGCAGATGTCAAGTGTGACTTCATAATTGGTTTGTGGTTAAAGTAAGTTGCAAGGTAGGGCGGCGAAAGAAAAAATACATGGTGCAGTGTCTAAGTAGTTATAGATCGGTGCCTGCAGTATTCTGGATACCTCTACTTCATGTGGGGTATTTAGCATTGAAATCACCTGTAACAATGATCGGGTGTCGTAATTGGTTAAGATAGAATTCCAGTTCATTTAAGTTTATTGTGCCACTAGGGTTGTATATACCCAAAAAGGATATGTGTGTACCATTGTAAGATATTAAGCATGCTAACGTTTCTAGTTTACCGATCACAAAATGCATAAATATGACAGGTTTACTTCATATTACTTCATGTTAAGAGGAAAATACCATCCCTCCATACGATTTCATCTGTCAAGTCTCTGCATCTGAATTTAAAAAAAAAATAGGATTATGTTTGGGAGTGAGCCAAGATTATGAACGTTAAGTCCTGTTTTGATGAGTAAATGAATTGTTTAGGTTCTGTGAGGGATGTTTTAATGCTTTTTGCATTCCAAGTCACGAAGGTTAGAGGAGCCATGTAGGATGTTTGGGTTATGGATGCGCCTGGTTTCCTTGGCGTGCCAATAGTACGTGTTGGATACCTGGATGTGGATGGGTGCTGTGTCGTGGGAGATTGTGGTTAAGTGGTCTGTCAGCCTGAGTACTGGAGCGTTGGGGGTTCGATCCACCAACTGGGGTTTTTTTTTTGCTTCTAGTGAGCGTGGTTGTGCTGTGGTTAACAGGAGGGGTGGTTTGAGTGTTTCCTAGATATTTATTGAAGGAGTTTTCTACCATCTGTTCCGCTATCCGTTGAATGCTTCCTATGATTGGGTGTATTTGAATGTCACTGTCAGTAGCCGAGGATGTGGAGCGCGTGGTGTCAGCCCCGGGGACAGGTTGGACTAGCTGTGTCATGAGTTTATTGAAGAATCGGTCCAGAGTTTTTTTCCGCGATATTTCCAATGCCTGTGAGAAGTGTTTGGATGAAGTCTGTATTGAGTTGTGAGTTTGGAGGGGTGCAGTGTTGTCTGGAGGTGTACTGTTCCCCGGAGGTGTAGTGCTGCTTGGAGATGGTGGATAGGTAGTGACGGATATTTGGAACATGAAATTTGTTGAGTATTGTTGATTAAGGGCGGTGTTATGTTGTTTGAGTACGCTACTGTATTGCATGTTTGTGCTGCATAGTCTTGACAGCTATGTATGAAGGGCATTGTTTTGATCTGATGTCATGGGCTTCACCACAATTTGAGCATTTAAGTATTTTTGATTCACATGATTTCGTGGGATGGGCACCAGAGCAGAGTTCACATCTTATATCCTTAGTGCATCCTTGCGAAGTATGGTCGAAGTCTCTACATTTTCAGCATTGAGTTGGGTATGGAATATTTGCCTCTAATTTGTGGTAATAGCCATTTATCCAGACCCGATCAGGTGGATGGTTGTCTAGGAACGTAAGCAATGTTGTGCTTATATCACACAGATCTCCATCAATTCTACTCAAACGTTTTGACTCCGTAGACTTGAATATCTTCTGCCAGCAGTTGCTCTTTGATCAGTGTCGTCGCTACCCTGGTACGGGTCAGACGTGTAGGCCTACCCCTCCACATGGATTTACTGCTAAATGGGTACAGACGGCCTTAAGGCTTTCGCAACCTTACAGTGATATATACCATCTAGCTCCTGGAAGCTTTCACCTAGGTTTCAAAGTGGTGAGCAGTGCAATCTGACCAGATATGGACAAACAATACCTATGTATTTGAAGTGGCGCCTTGGGCAGTGGGGACATGGCCGCTTCCCCTTACCTCACGCCTGGTCAGACGCCTGAGGTGGTACCCCGGGCGCTGGAACTTTAGCCCCTATTGCCCCGTTCCCTAAAGCTGTATTTTCCCTGTACAGCCTGGACACGGTGGCACGAACGGACCACTCGCACACCACTGTACAGATGCCTCAGTGATTGGTGGTACCAGTGCAGTGTTACATACAGTGTAGAGGACTATTAAGTGTGAGTGTGTGTGTGTGGATAAAGTAGGTATCAGAGTATCAGTGACAGGTGTAGGTATCTCTACACCTGTCACTCTGGTCGGAGCCACACTACCAATGCGGTACCCTCAGCAGTGTTGCCAGCTGACCGCGTATACACCTGCGTTTGCTTGAAAGTGTCTGAACTATTCATCTTGTCTCTGCACTATGATTAGTAGCCGCTGTTGTTCTGGGTCCAGGCCATAGCCTGAAGTGCTACTCTGTGGTAGAAGCTGACGTGTATTGTCACTTCAAGTTGTGACTCTGACAACTATGGCCACTTCCCTCCCGCCTTCTGGGGACACCCACAGCGACCCTTCCCAAAATGCTTCAGACGCATTTGCGTCCACTTCGGGCACCTCCCCGCATGACTTACAGTATGACCAATCACTCCATCCCAGTATAGCCAGGTATGACGACACCAGCTCAAGTGATGAAGCAGCCTCGGATGGTAGTTTTACTGTACACAAAAGCCGGAAGACCTTACGTAAAGAGAGAAAGTTAAGGGGAGGTAACAATTCTGTCAAGACGACCAATGTCACCCCCACAACGGGAGGGGCACCACGACCCACCCTAGCACCCCGTAATAAATATGCCAGGCTGGCATTTCCATCTCACGTTACCAGTGACCAGAGGTACGCCTGGATGAGACGTGACCTTCCTAACCATTTTCCTGACCCCATTGACCTCATAATCCCTAGACACGCCTCGCCCTACATCTACGTAGCCAGGTCCGATGAAGTCACCATCTCGGCCCTACTCCAAGGTCGAGTGGGTGGCATCACATTCAGTAAAGCAGACTCTCCTGAGAGGTCCAGGAGGTACAGAGAGTACCTTGTCACATCCTACCCTCGTGACCTTGACGTCTCCCATGCGAAAGAACTACCAGGTGTGCACAGTGCAAGACGCATCAAGTCTGGAGGCAAGCCACTCAACAGGATTGTCATCGTCTGGGAACATGAGACGCCGCCCCCCAGTCATCACACGTTCCTAGGCCCCTACCAGCCAGCCTGCCCCATAACACCCTGGGCGTCCTCAGCTGTCATGTGTTTTAACTGTCAACACTTTGGTCACGTAGCCAAGCACTGTCAATCTTCAGGCACCTGTGCCTTCTGTGCAGCCAATCATCTCGCTAAAGACTGCCCCAATAAAGACCACGCCCCTGGGACCGATGAAACCACATCCTCAGCCACCAAGCACAAGTGTTCCAGGTGCTTGCGGGAGGGCGTGACCGCCTGGCACAAGGACTGTGTCAGGCGGCCTCCCCCGCACAGCACAGTAAGGCAATTACCAGCAGCTCTCAAACCATTGTAATGGGTGATTTTAATGCTAGACACACTAGCCTGGGTGACACCAAAACAAACAGGAATGGCAGAGTCTTTGTAAAATACTTAAGAGATAATAACATGTCCGTGTTCAACTTTGACTCCTCTAACGTCACACACCTCAGGGGTGGCAGGCTTGATTATGTCATTGGTCACGGTCTCATTGATAATGCTGTCGGAGGATCAATTGTTCATGAATTAGTTAGTGATCATTTTGCCATATTCAGTTCATACACTATCAATAATGTCAAACCCCTAAGCTTTGAAAAAAAAATAATTAATATCCCTGAAAATTTACACATGTTCTTCAAATTCCGCATTTCTGATTGATATAACACTTACTGCTTTACTACCGTCAATGCATTATATGAGGACCTGGTCACTGAAGTAACCGCTTTTTATGACAATGTTGTAAAATCCACAAGACCCAAACAAGTGAGGAAGGGACAGAGGTGGTTCACTGACTCACGCCTTAAGCCCCTGCATGACAGAGTTTTATTTCTAGCTGAGCAGTATAAAACAGCTGACACCCTCAACATATTTCTTAAAGCCAGCCGAGAGTTCAGAGAGCTAAAGGAACAGGTGTATAACCAGCACTGGGAACAGTTTCTGCAAGGCATCAATCATGCAACATCCTCATCCCAAATGTGGAATAAAATTAAAAAGATTTCTCGTCCTAGCAGTCAACTTGATCACCATTCACCTGTAGACTATGCCGACATGCTGCTTCAGCAATATGCAAGCACTGCTAGTATAAGCAGCCTGCCCCTAGATGTGCAAAACTATCTGGCTATCACCAAAATAAATCGTAACTTCAATATTGAAATTGCCTGTAGTGAAATAGGGCCTGATGATAACTATGGCATAACCCCCTTTGAAATTAAAAATGCACTCAAGAAAGGTAAGGCTACCTCTCCTGGAGAGGATGGCATCACATACAACACCATGAGAGTACTTGCTGAGGTGCCAAATAGCCCTTTGCTTGAATTGTTTAATCAAAGTCTAAGGCAGGGTGTTTTACCTGACCGCTGGACACAGGGACTCATAATACCCATACCCAAGCCTAATTCACAAAAATTTAGACCTATTTCTCTGACGTCGTGCATGTGCAAAGTTCTTGAGAGAATTATTCTCGACAGTCTAATGTTTCAAATCAAGCCCCACCTTGCCCCTAACCTGTATGGTTTCCTTCCTGGAAGAAGCACACAAACTTGCTTTGCTGAGTATTTTATCAGAGAGGGACCAAACTCTCAGGCGGCATTTATTGATCTCCAAACTACTTTTGATACAGCAAACAGAGAAATAATCTTAGAACAGCTAGCCTCTTTTGGAGTTAAGGGAAGACTGTTGACATGGCTTAGGGGGTACCTGAGTAACAGAACCGCCTCAGTCCTTTTCAAGGGGGTCAAAAGTAAACTCTGTGCACCCTTTGAGTTGGGTACACCCCAGGGTGGAGTGCTAAGTCCCACACTGTTCAATGTTCTGATGCACAAATTAACAATTGATATTCCCACACTACCTGACGAAGCCGTCATTTGTTATGCCGATGATATATGCATTGTTGCAAATTCCCAAACTAGACTGCAAGTTCTACTTAATTCATTCGCTGCTAAAAGCATTGAATGTGGTCTTGTTATCTCTATAACTAAATCCAGAGTTCTCCATCCCCAAGAGAAAACTCATGTCCCCATAGCTTTCAAGGTCAACAACCAGAACATTGAAACATGTAGGCAGCATAAATACCTTGGAGTTGGTATTAACAGTGACATTGTAAATGATCTACACCGTAGGTTAAAAGAAAGACTAAAACCATTGAGAACACTTACTGGTAAGAATATTGGTATCAATATTAAATATGCCAGACTATTCTATATGATGTTCGTTAGATCTCTCGTTGATTATAATGCTCTGCACTTAATTAATTTCCCCTCCTCTGTGTTGGACAAACTTGAAGTAGTACAGAATATGGCCATGAGGATAATTCTTGGTGCCCCAAGATGCACAAGAATCATCAACATGAGGGAAGAACTGAAGCTTCCAACCATACTAGAGAGAATCATGCAAGTCAACACTACCTTTTGCCTTAAAGTCATGAGAGACCCAACATCTCCTGCATTGCTCAGAGACAAATTATTTAGTGCTGTTAACACCCTTTTGACTGGTGCTGATATACCAACTCACTCCTTTTATGATAATTGGCTGAGCAACAATGCTTACAATCTCATTAAACTTAACATTCCTTTTAAGTGCAATCTACCTGTCTCTGATATTCCTCTTTATCTGTACCCCACCATTCAAGTATCATACACACCTGTCACCAAGAAAGACAATGAGAATCTTGCTCTTCTCAAAGCTGTCACTCTTGAAACAATTGCCTCCTCCGTCGAGAGTTTAAGATCTCACGAGCACTGTGTCTACACCGACGGCTCAGTCCAATCCTCTACTGGACGGACTGCAGCGGCATGTAGGTTTTATAGAAGTAATATTTGCACAAAGACTGTCAGTGTCAGGTTAAACAACTGGCTGACCTCCACACAAGCAGAACTAGCAGTAATGCTAATTAATTAATTAGCATTTGCTAATTTAATTAATTCAATGCTAATATAATTAATTAATTAAATGTAATGCTAATTACATTTAGCAACCAGTACATTAAAAAACATTGGAGGAGGAATAATATTATCTGATTCAAAGTCTGCTCTTCAAGCAATCGAAAACTTCTCTTGGAAGATCGACAGCAAGAACCTCATACTCCCAATTATAAATGACCAAATTGATGCACAGAGTAAAGGGTCTCGAATCTCCTTTGTATGGATACCTTCACACATAAATATAACCCATCATAATGAGACAGACATTGCAGCCAAATTAGCGTGTAACAAATCTGAAGTTGAATTAGATCTAGGTATCCCCATCTCTGCTGTCAAAACTGTATTGGTCCAAACATTCAGATCTGATAGGAAAGAACTTACTGACTCCCAACGACCTGAAAGTACTAGTATAAAAAGCTATGATTTGTTCAGATGTGAAACCTACATCTATGGACAGCACAAAACGTCCACTAGACTGTGCGACACAGTGGTTGCAAGGATCAGGTTGGGTTACCGTTACCTGTGGCAGGTGGCTGCAGGTGACGGGTCTCCCAATCCTGAGCACTCCAGTTGCAGACTCTGTGAGCAGGAACTACGGCACGATCTCCCGCACTACATCACTGAATGCCCAGTTATTAGACCTTTCAGACCAGTTGGCATGAGGTACCTGGAGCTTTGCAATTACTTTATTCACTCTCGTATTCTTGAAGATATCCTCACAGTATACCCAAAATTTGCCAGTGCAGGCTATTAAACACATGGCTCTGTATGACTAACCATCCTGCGAGATGGGGACTTGTATTACCACTGCTACCTTATTCAATCTTGTGTTGATGATATCCTCAAAATGCATCCGAAGTCTGCCAGTGCAGACCGCTTATCACATGCCTCTGTATGACTAACCATCCTGTGTGATGGGGATTTCTTAGCATCACCTAGTTAGCTTTTTTGACACACTGTACTCCACTTCATATAGTCTAGGGTAGCTGCACTAATGCAGATATACCTAATGTATTAAAAAAAAAATGCTCTTTGATGTCTTCCTCGCTAATGTCGAAGCCATGTTTTACGATACATTTATTTAATCTATCATCTAAAGGTTCATAGCAACATACTTGATCCCCGGATCAAGAACGTTGCTAAGATCCCTAAGATACTATGAACCCTGGATCTTAGTAACGGCAGAGAGCTCTAGTTCCTTGTCGGGATTGTAGTCAACAGCGATAAAGTTCTTTTGCTTGTTTGGTCTGATATCGTGCGCCTTAATCTTTAGGAATCATTCTAATCTTTATCGAATCATTCTATCGTGCGCCTTAATCATTCCTTAATTTTAGGAATGTCATGGAAAATTATACTTTTTCTGGCGTTGTGAAAACACTCCTATTCATAGTAGCGTGGTCAGCAAATGAAATTATAAAAGTTTTCAAGGCAGAAGAATTTGGCCTACCTTGGTTTAGTGGAGGTTTGTCATCAGACCATGTGGGGCCGGGTTGACCATTGTTTACCTCGTGGTAGTGGTGGTGGTCCGCCCTCGTTTGTTCGCTTTACTGTGATGCCTGCTGTCCAGGAAGGCGCCTTCTTGATCCTCCTCAACGCACGGGGATCCATCTATATCTGAGTGTGTCCCTGGTGCCTGCAAGTCTCCAAGTTCCAAAACATTGTCAAGGTTTCCGGGCGATGGAGATGGCTCCAATAAAGATGTAGACAAGACAGGGACAGGTATACACACCCTGAAGAAAGTAAAAACTGAAAATATTTGCAAATTTTATGCACAAGGAATATGCAAATATGAGAAATTAGGTGCAAAATACACTTTTCTGCATCCTCGTAAATGCAGGAACATATTGGCGAGGGGTACATGCCGTTTTGAACCGGAGTGCGGATACTTCTACCCTAAATTATGTATATTTTCAATTATGGACAACATTTTTTACAATCTTCAGTGTCTGGAATTTCACGTGAGAGGTACACAGCGTAATTGATGGGAAGATCAATATGATATTACTGGAAATTTTTTGGAGAAAGACAGAAACACAGTAGAACATATAAGAGAGAGGAACAATCAGATGAAACCACTGCAGGATTACAGAGGGGAAGGGACACACCCACAAGACTGGAATTCAAATTACCAACAAGTACACAGGTACTACAGCACACAACACCCACACTACTACCAAAACTGGACGAACCACTAACAAAACAACACACTCTAGACATGGGTGAAGAGGGGGGAGAACTATCAAAGCCCACAAGAAGTGACACGCAATATGGGAAATCATTTATATTTGCAAACATAAAATGTCTAAAACCAAAATCAAGAAATAGTCAAGTTCATAAATGGCCTTCTAATAGAATCGAACTCAATATTTGGTGCATATACAGAAACCCACATAAAAGACCACATGGATGGTGAAATCTGGATCCCAAATTATATTCTATATAGATGTGAGAGAGTAATTAGGTCAAGTGGAGGAGTAGGTCTGTATATTAAGAGGAACTGGCATGCACAGAGCTCCTGAACTCGTCCAATGAGATGGTAGAGGTACTTGAAACCAAGGTAGAAAATATAAATTTAATTATTATTTTAATATAAAAACCTCCAGATCCAACAGTCTAAGTATTCACTGAACAGATCCACAAATTAGAGAATATCCTTAATAACCTAGCAAACCCAGTACCAGATATTATCTTCCTTGGAGACTGTTTTTGTTCTCGTATTGGCATCCTTGGTGATATTTAGCGCCCTCTGATTATTTCGTGCATTTGATGGTGCTACATAGCCTTCCCGGTTTGGTGCCTTCTTTTGATAATTACTTACTTACTTGGAGACTTCAATCTACCCAGTTTAAAATGGAGAATAGTAAACAATAACATTATAACAGGAAATCAATCTGGAAATAACCAACCACAGGTCAGAAAACTACTGAGATTCTGTGACAAATTCTCGCTCAGTCAGCAGATTACAGAACCAACTATGAATGAAAACACGCTGGACCTGATATTCACGAACAACGATGAGCTAATCAGAGACATTTCGGTCTCAGACACTACGTACTCGGACCACAAGCTCATTGAAGTGCAAACTAACATTAATAACGGTAGTAGGCCTAAGAGAAACAACAAGCAAGAAGGGTTATTCAATAAATTCAATTTTAATAATAAAAGGATAGACTGTGAGAAAATAAACAGGGAACTTACAAACATTCAATGGGAAAATGTTCTAAGAAATAAAAATCCTACACAAGGAATAGAAAAACTGACTTCTGAAACATATGAAGCCTGTCTGAAACATGTTCCTTTGAGAAAAGCTAGAAAGAGGCCCAATGTAGAAAGAGAACGCATGCGACATTACAAAAGAAGGAAGAAATTAACGGAAATGCTTAAGCAGACACGATTTTCCATACAAAGAAGGAATAATTTAAACAGGGAGATTGAAGAAATCGAACAGAGACTGAAGCATTCATATTAGACTGAAGAAAGGCAACTGGAACAGAAAGCAATTCAAGAAATAAAGAAAAACCCAAAATATTTCTTCACATATGCTAAAGCAAAAAGCACTGCCAGTATTGGACCTATTCGTATTAGTGAAGGTACATACACTGAGGATGACAAAGAAATTAGTGAAATCCTGAACAAGCAATACGAGGACATGAACAAATCCACAAGGGCAGTGACGATGATTCGAACCTGCGTCTGGGAGCATCCCAGACACTGCCGTAATCGACTGAGCTACGACAGGGTAAAAGGGTTGAAACTGAAGTTCTACTGAACTTACTGGATCCCGTAGCCTCTCCGAGGCACAAACCAGGCTTTTACACCCCCCCCCCCTGCACCCGAGCTATGTCAATAGGCTGTTCTCCCTCTTCGCCCTTACATCATCACACATTCATCACACATCTGCATTCTGTTTTTCTTCTGATGCCTCAGTGATTTTGTCGTAATGGTCAAGTAGCTGTGAGACACAAGATCTTCCCGTTCGAAATCCATGTTGGCCTGGATTGTGGAGGTAATTTGTTTCCATGAATCTAGTGACCTGACTCCTGATCACTCTCTCAAAACTTTTATTATGTGGGACGTTAGTGCAACTAGTTTATAATTCTTTGCCAATGCTTTGTTACCTCCCTTGTGTAGAGGGGCTACGTCTGCTGCTTTCAGCGCATCTGGTATCTCCCCCGTTTCCAAGCTCTTCCTCCACACAATAGCCTGTGCTACTGGCACTTTGCATTTCTTTATGAATATTGAATTCCATGAGTCTGGACCCGGGTCTGAGTGCATGGGCATATTGTCAATTTCTCTTTCAAAATTTGTTACGCTCCTGTTGATATCAGCTATATTTACAGGTGTTTGGATATCATGCATAAAGAAGTTGTCCGGATCTTCCACTTTCATGCTGTTTATCGGAGTGCTAAACATGTCCTCGTATTCACACACAGAGATCACACTAACGTGATGCATCAAATGAACAAGGGCCGTGACGAGGATTCGAACCTGCGTCCGGGAGCATCCCTTTTAACCCTGTCGTAGCTCAGTCGATTAAGGCAGTGTCTGGGATGCTCCCAGACGCAGGTTCGAATCCTCGTCATTGCCCTTGTGGATTTGTTCATTTGATGCATCACGTTAGTGTGATCTCTGTGTGTGAATACGAGGACATGTTTAGCACTCCGATAAACAGCATGAAAGTGGAAGATCCGGACAACTTTTTTATGCATGATATCCAAACACCTGTAAATATAGCTGATATCAACAGGAGCGTAACAAATTTTGAAAGAGAAATTGACAATATGCCCATGCACTCAGCCCCGGGTCCAGACTCATGGAATTCAATATTCATAAAGAAATGAGAAGTGCCAGTAGCACAGGCTATTGTGTGGAGGAAGAGCTTGGAAACGGGGGAGATACCAGATGCGCTGAAAGCAGCAGACGTAGCCCCTCTACACAAGGGAGGTAACAAAGCATTGGCAAAGAATTATAAACTAGTTGCACTAACGTCCCACATAATAAAAGTTTTGAGAGAGTGATCAGGAGTCAGGTCACTAGATTCATGGAAACAAATTACCTCCACAATCCAGGCCAACATGGATTTCGAACGGGAAGATCTTGTGTCTCACAGCTACTTGACCATTACGACAAAATCACTGAGGCATCAGAAGAAAAACAGAATGCAGATGTTGTATACACAGACTTTGCAAAAGCATTCGACAAATGTGACCATGGAGTGATAGCACACAAAATGAGGTCAATGGGTATAACTGGTAAAGTTATACCCATTAGTTAAGTTAAACCCGCTGGATACTCAATTTCCTGTCGAACAAAGCACAAAGAATAACAGTCAATCAAATCAAATCGAGGCCAAGCGCAGTTAAAAAAAACTGTACCTCAGGGTACAGTCCTTGTACCACTGCTGTTCCTTATTCTCATATCAGATATAGACAAACATACAAGTCACAGCTTCGTATAATCCTTTGCAGATGACACAAATCAGCATGAAAATTACCTCGGTTGAAGACATTGAAAATCTTCAAGCAGATATTAATAAAGTTTTCGACTGGGCAACAGAAAGCAACATAATGTTTAACAGTGATAAATTCCAGGTACTCAGGCACGGGAAAAATGAGGATCTGAAACATAATACAGGGTACAAAACACAATCGAATCTGCCCATAGTAAGAAAACAGCATGTCAAGGATTTGGGAATAATGATGTCTGACGACCTAACGTTTAGGGAGCATAACCAAGCAAATATTGCGTCAGCCAGAAAAATGATAGGATGGATTACAAGAACTTTCAAATCCAGGGATCCCATCACAATGGTTGTACTCATAAAGTCACTTATGTTGTCCCGTCTTGAGTACTGCTCAGTACTCACTTTCCCATTACAGAGCAGTAGAGATTGCTGAAATGAAGGAAATAGAGAGGACATATACGGCACGCAAAGATGCGATAAAGCCCCTAAATTATTGGGATCGTCTCAAAGCTCTCCCAATATACTCACTAGAAAGGAGTTGAGAGAGATACCAAATAATATACACATGGAAAATACTGGAGGGTTAAGTACCAAATCTACACAGTAAAATAACAACGTACTGGAGTGAACGATATGGAAGAAAATGCAGAATAGAACCAGTGAAGAGCAGAGGTGCCATAGGCACAATCAGAGAACAATGTATAAATATCAGAAGTCCGCGGCTGTTCAACGTCCTCCCAGCGACTATAAGAAATATTGCCGGAACAACCGTGGACATCTTCAAGAGGAAACTAGATTGTTTCCTCCAAGGAATGCCGGACCAACCGGGCTGTAGTGGGTATGAGGGCCTGTGGGCCGCTCCAAGCAACAGCCTGGTGGACCAAACTCTCACAAGTCAAGCCTGGCCTCGGGCCGGGCTTGGGGAATAGAAGAAGTCCCAGAACCCCATCAACCAGGTACGATGAAACGCTGGGCGTCTCCCCACCCGTCGCCATGTTGGATCTCCTAACAAAAATTAACGCATTATCGTAGATTTTATTAATAGAAATAGGTGGTATTTTATTTCCACGGAGTTTATGGCTGTTCTTTCATTTAAGTTTATACAATAAATCTGTGGTGTTAATTTCGCGTAAGGGTCACTAACAAATTCTCAAGGCGCCAGGCGGGCCGTGGAGAGGTGGAAGAGTGGCGTTCCACGCAAGTATTCCACACCATGTTCAAAATGTGCGCCAACCCAAGCTAAATTTTGATTGTTGCCGCCCGGAGGCGGCTAGTTTATTGTGCACCCCTTTCCCATCCTGTGAGCGGTAGCGCAGAAAAGGATTACAGAGAGTACAAAAATCCTAAATCCTGCTTACTGCGGAGCAGGTTGTTTTGTAGTATAATTTAATTTGCATACTTTCGACATCCCATCCTGCCATCCCGTCCACCCTCTTCAGTTATAATGAGGTAATAGTTGCAGCTGAGTTTTAAGCATAGCGGCAATATAACTTTTAGAAACCTGTTGACTCACTTTGCTAATTTACTCAAGGAAGGTCAATTAGGTAATGAGTAAATAATAATAGTAAGTGCAGTTTTCTGAATCATCCCCTAGTTATAATCTAAGCCCGGATAGCTCAGTCGGTAGAGCATTAGGCTTTTAACCTAAGGGTCCAGGGTTCGAGTCCCTGTTCGGGCGAGTTGTTTTAGTCAGAGAAAAATATATAATACATATTCTGTAAAGATTTTGTGCATAAAATTTAAAACATCTTTGCTCACACACTTTACACTTCACGTCATTTAGATCGCCACACAAGCTGGACTGCCAGAGACACTTACAACTGTGGGTACTTATGGTTTACTTAACAACCCATCCTCCAGTATATATAGTACTTTTTGTAACTATGTCGACCATCGTACATATATTGGCGTAATGGGCAATTAGATAGTAGAATTTGGTACTATTCACTGTATAGTGTGTGGGAAAACTAAAACTAAAAACCAAACTTAAATATTCCTAGGCTTAGTATAACACATTGACAATTTGTTATAAAGGCTGTTAAACCTGAAAGAATCTCACCGTGGATACTAAAAGAAGGTTCCGGAGCACTAAGTGTGCCACTCTCTATTATGTATAACAAGTCACTGGAAACAGGAGACCTACTGGAAAGCTGGAAGACTGCTAATGTAGTCCCAATATAGAAAAAGGGTGACAGGCAAGAGACACTGAACTACAGGCCAGTTTCCCTAACTTGTATACCATGCAAGGTGATAGAGAAGATCATGAGGAAAAGGCTCGTAGAGCATCTGGATGGAAATAGCTTTTTAACACACCACCAGCATGGGTTCAGAGATGGTAAATCGTGCCTCACAGGTTTCACAGGTTTCTATGATCAAGCAACACAAATTAAGCAAGAAAGAGAAGGGTGAGCAGACTTCATTTTCTTGGACTGTCAGAAAGCCTTTGACATAGTACTCCATAAAAGGCTCTTACAAAAGTTGGAGCAACAGGCAGGAGTAAAAGGCAAGGTGCTCCAGTGGATAAGCGAGTATCTGTGCAACAGGAAACAGCGAGTAACTGTGAGGAGGGGGGGGGGGGGGACATCAGAGTGGCGAGATGTCACCAGCGGAGTCCCAGGAGGGCTCTGTACTTGGACCCATTCTGTTTCTAATATATGTATATGATCTTCCAGAAGGTATAGACTCATTCCTTTCAATGTTTGCTGATGATGCAAAAATTATAAGAATCAAGACGACAGATGAAGATAGACAGAGACTATCTTCATCTGGACAAACTGGAGGAATGGTACAGAAAATGGCTACTAAAGTTCAACTCAGGAAAGTGTAAAGTAATGAAATTAGGCACAGGGAGCAGAAGGCTGAAAACAAGGTACCATCTGGGAGGTGAAATCCTGCAAGAGTCAATTAGAGAGAAGGATCTGGGGGGTTGATATCACACCGAACCTGTCCCAGAGGTTCACATCAAAAGGATATCATCAGCGGCATATGCTAGATTAGCCAATATTAGAACTGCCTTTTAGAAACTTGTGTAAGGAATCGTTCAGGACTTTGTATACCACCTATGTCAGACCAAACCTGGAATATGCAGCTCCAGCCTGGAGTTCATACCTAGTTAAACACAAGAGATGGCTAGAAAAGATTCAGAGGTATACCACCAGTCTAGTCCCGGAGGTATGAGCTACGAGGAAAAGCTACGGGAGTTGAACCTCACGTTCCTGGAATGCAGAAGAATTGGAGGAGACATGATAACCACCTACAAAATCTCAAGGGAATTGACATGGTGGACAAAGACAAACTCTTTAGCACGGGTGGAATACGAACAAGGGGACACGGTGGAAACCTAGTACACAAATGAGCCACAGAGATATTAGAATATTTTTCAGTGTCAGAGTAGTTTACAAATGGAATGCATTAAGCAGTGATGTGGTGGAGGCTGACTCCATACACAGATTCAAGTGTAGGTATGATAGAGCCCAGTAGGCTCAGGAATCTGTACATCAGTTGATTGACAGTTGATAGGCGGGACCAAAGAGCCAGAGCTCAACCCCCGCAAGCACACCTAGGTGTGCTTGCGGGGGTTGAGTACTTTGAGCTCTATAATTACTTCATACACTCAGGAATATTGGAAAATGTTCTTGTGCTGTACCCAAATTTTGTTAGTGGAGGCTAATAGGTCAGTCTTACATTTCATGTTTTCTCCTGATTTTTAGTCAGAGTTGATTTGTTTTTGAATTGTGGCTGGTATTTTCTCCCCTGATTCCATATATGATTAACCATCATGTGAGATGGGAATATTGGATGAACTTATCGCCAGTTGTTTATCTACGCTGTGTAATCTTTCATATAGAACTGGGTATAAGCACATTGCTGTGTATGCCTAAGCTTGCCAATGAAAATAAAAACAAAAACAAAAGTTTATGGTCTACATCGAAACGGATGAACCACAATTCGCACGTGGTTCATTAAATCTAGAATCACACTGGTTCCCATAAATACAAGGACCAATATGTTTTTGGTACTATGAACCTAGATCTTAATTAGGATCAATTAAATAAAGAATCAGTGCAAATCAATAGTCAAATAATTAACAAATAATTAGCAGTATAAGCAGACTGCTAATTCATCTAGTAACTTATCAAGTCTCAACCTCAGGGCACGCATAGTGTTACTGGAAATTATATTATTATTGCTCCAAGCCTTAAAACAGGTAATATTGGAGCTAAATAAATAAATAATTCAAATAACTACGGTACATAGCATAACTACGCATCACTAAAATTAACGCGTCATTTTCGTAGATTTTATCCATATAAACTAGGTGGTATTTTATTTCCGCAGAGTTGACATTCAACGAAACTGTGGCTGAAACTAAACTTTCACGTAAGTTTATACAATAAATGTGTGGTATTAATTTCACGTATCTTCTTCTTCTTGAGGTTATCTTGAGATGATTTCGGGGCTTTAGTGTCTCCGCGGCCCGGTCCTCGACCAGGCCTCCACCCCCAGGAAGCAGCCCGTGACAGCTGACTAACACCCAGGTACATATTTTACTTCTAGGTAACAGGGGCATAGGGTGAAAGAAACACTGCCCATTGTTTCTTGCCGGCGCCCAGGATCGAACCCGGGACCTCAGGATCACAAGCCCAGCTTGCTGTCCGCTCGGCCGACCGGCTCACTAAAGGTCACTCACAAATTAATAAACTCCAATTAAATACCAGAGGTTGATAAAAGGTTTCCAATACTAAAATTATTCATATGTTTCTCTAAATAAGAGAATCATTTAATACAAAATTATAAAAAACAGACAAAATATTACACTTTGCCTTTACTGCACAATATTATATTTAATTTACTTGAGTTAACCTTTATATAGGCTACGATATTATTAGGGTAGTGTTGAACTAAGCCATGATCAACCTAGTCTCATCAATTTAATTGTGCAGACCCAATATAGCGTGGGACCAATAACGTCACGAGTGGTGTTGTACATATACTTATATTATTCTTTACTATATCCATTTATATTTAACAGTAATTATTGCAGCAAGTCTCCTGCAGGCTACGTTGGATACGCAGCTCAGGCGTGGTCTCTCCACCCAGACATTCTGAAGGCGCCAGGCGGGCCGTGGGGAGGTGGAAGAATGACCTTCAACGCAACTATTCAATATTTTTTTTTTTTTGCAGGGATATTCCTGCGCGGGCCCTAAGCCTCTGGCTGGCCCACTATCCACACCATGTTCAAAATGTGCGCCAACCCAAGCTAAATTTTGATTGTTACCGCCCGGAGGCGGCTAGTTTATTGTGCACCCCTTTCCCATCCTGTGAGCGGTAGCGCAGAAAAGGATTACAGAGGGCACAAAAATCCTAAATCCTTCTCACTGCGAGGAAGTTGTGTTGTAGTATAATTTAATTTGCATACTTTCGACATCCTTCCTGTCATCCTGTCCACCCTCTTCAGTAATAATGAGGTAATAGTTGCAGCTGAGTTTTGAACATAGCGGCAGTATAACGTTTAGAAACCTGTTGACTCACTTTCCTAATTTACTCAAGGAAGGTCAATTAGGTAATAAGTAAATAATAGTAAGTGCAGTTTTCTGAGTCTTCGCCTAGTTACTCTTCAAGCCCGGATAGCTCAGTCGGTAGAGCATTAGGCTTTTAACCTAAGGGTCCAGGGTTCGAGTCCCTGTTCGGGCGTGTCGTTTTAGTCAGTAGAAAAAACATATAATACATATGCTGTAAAGTTTTTGTGCATAAAATTTCAAAAATCTTTGCCGACACACTTTACACTTAACGTCATCTAGATCGCCACACAAGCTGAGCTGCCAGAGACACTTACAACTGTGGGAACTTATGGTTTACTTAACAACCCATCCTCCTGTATATATAGTACTTTTTGTAGCTATATCGACCACCGTACATATACTGATGAAATGGGCAATTAGATAGAATAATTTGGCACTATTCACTTTATAGAGTGTGAGAAAAATAAAGCTGAAAACCAAGCTTGAATATTCCTAGGCCTAGTATAGCACAAGCACATATAACATTAAACTCACACTGAATCTTGTGCTACCCACTCACTCCCCCAATATTTGTTCCTCATACAACTTCATTATTGTAATCACTGCTATCAACTTGTATCATAATTGTGATGTTGAACGCAAATTTTGCTACACTGTACCAATTAATGCACCTATGTACCAACTACCAGGAATATGTGAGGATTCTGAACCTACTCTTCGCTGCGAATGACCTCCCGACTTTCACCGTACCAGAGGAAGTCTACTCCACCTCTACTACAGTTACGAGTTCTACCCAGGCCTCTAAACCAGACAAAACTGTGAACGCTTCCGCGCTCCCAGATCCACTTTCCACTGCTGCATGCCCGTTCCTACAGCTACAGTGGAGGAAGCAGCCGCGGAACTGACGTCTCCACATTCGACGACATCTGCGGCAGCTCCACCCACCATCCCTGCAGCTGCACAGGCTGCCGCCGTGCCATTGTTGTCCCCTAACTCCCCTTGCCACTTCGGGGGGGGGGGGGGGGGGGGTGGGGGGGGGTGGGGGGGGGGTTAATGTTTATGTAGCTTCAGGGCACCAATCACCTTAGCCACAGGGCATGGCGAGAAGGCATCCCTAAGCATACCTAACACCCTATCAAACACAAACTAAAATTCACATAAATGGCAGATCTCATCACAACCCACAAGAGTTAAGATGATAATAACAAAATAATAACATACACAAAATGGAAAATTCTTTTGTATTTCGTTTTTCTTCTATGGGACACAGCATACAAAGGGAGAGGTGTACAGTATATCATTAAAAAAGAACTAAAGCTGAAGGAAAAACAACAAGTTGCATAAACGTCAGGATCGGTGACTTGACATCGGCATATATGGAAAAAACTATTCATAGTGGAAACTCCTAACAGGGCCCCAGAGTGGGAGTATGCGTATATCATGTATGCGCATGGGGGTCCCTCCGGTGCCGCCTTACCCACTGTGGGCTCAGGCAAAGTCATCCACCCTCTTGTAAGAAACCATTAGGAAAAGTGGTACTCCAGATGACGACTCTGCTTAGATAGTTGGCTACCAGCTATCCTGGATGCGGTTCAACTAAGCAAGATTATATTGACTCTTATCCACCCTGTGCACGGTGATCCTGAGACTAAGGTGGTCTGCCCCTAGATGTGGTCTTGGACCATATTCTGTAGATGGAATATGTCCAGGTCAGGACTTTTACAGAGCAAATCTCAAAGTCCTTCAGAACCATCTACTACCATCACGCCACAGACCTGTTTACGCCCACTGAACCTTTTTACACTATGGCTGCAGGACCTGCTACTACTCAACCTCCAAGGATCACTGATTCTGTTTTTGATTCAAGCGATTCGTCAGACGAGGATGTCTCAGTTGGAGCGCCATCCCCTCCTCGACAGAAAGACAACTACAGACCTGAATATTTCCTTCTGGACACCTCACCAACAACCTCAAACGACAACTCTGCAACGTCAACAAGAAGTAAGACTACTGCGAAGTCCAAGTTTGGTGGAAAATGCCAGAAGAAAGAAGTAAGAAGAGCTCTGAAGTCAGAAGACCTGTAAACGAAAACCTAAGAGTGAAGTAACACCAATAATTACCTAGGAATTGAGCCCCTGTGCGACGCCCATGGATGTAAATGGACAAAATGACCGCCGTACTGTATCACTGCCAAGTCAAACCCAGGGCCACCGAGCTGTACCTTCCCTCTCCGACTTGTTCCCTGTTTCCCGCTCAAGTTTTCTGCATCCTCAACCCAGCCTTCCATCCTCTGCTTACCTGCTCTAGGGATCTTGGATTTGATTCGTACCAATTAATATTCTTTAAATTATGCTACAATGTACCTATTAATATTCTTCAAATTCACCTACAATGTTCCTATTAATATTCTTCAAATTTGTATGCAAATTACCGCTTACACCAACTTATAATTGTCTGTTAGATTAAGGACTTGCCCAAAACGCTTAATCATCCTTTTGATGATTATTTGTTTTGTTGTTGTTTTAGAATTAGCAACTCAGGACGAAATGCCCATGTAGCACGGGCTATGGTGAGCCCGTAACGATGATTATTGATTGATTGACGAAGGATAAGCTACTCAAGAGGTAGCACGGGCATGAATGGTAGATTTTGTTTAGTAAATGTATACTGTGTGCTGAGGTCGCATTTAATCGTCAGGCTGCTATCGCGGGGAGGATACGGCTTGACAGTGTTTATGAGTGTGTCCAAAGAAGGTCAATTAGGTAATGAGTAAATAATAGTAAGTGCAATTTTTTGACTCATCGCCTAATTAAACTCCAAGCCCGGATAGCTCAGTCGGTAGAGCATTAGGCTTTTAACCTAAGGGTCCAGGGTTCGAGTCCCTGTTCGGGCGAGTCGTTTTAGTCAGTAAAAAAAATATAAAATACATATTTTATAAAGATTTTGTGCATATAATTTCGAAAATCTTTGCCCACACACTTTACACTTACAGTCATCTAGATTTTAAAGTCATCTGAGTGGTGGATTTTGACTCCAAAGTCCTTTTCTTCATCAATCTGCTGTAATGTAATGTTATTAATTTAGTAGTTGTGGCGTGAGTTATCGTGCCCTACATGCAGGGTCTTTCACTTGTCAATATTAAAAATAATTTGCCAGTCTTCTGACAATTTGTGGAGATCATAAAGACTTTTGTAAGGCTTCAATATCATTATCATTTCCCACTTTACCATAAATCTTTGTGTCATCTGAAAATTTGATGATATAGCTTGTAATCTTCTTTCTTTGATATAGATTCTTAATCTTTGATATAGTTTTCTGCCCGAAACGGTGCGCGTACTAGTGACTTTACAAGATTGTAATTACCATATTATGTATCCTCACAATCCCAATATACCTTCTTGTATATGCATAAATAAATAAATAAATAAATAAATAAATAAATAAATAAATAAATAAAAATAAATCTTCTCATCTATGTCATTGATGTATATGTCACAGAGGGTTGGCCCCAAAATGGACCCCCCTGTGGTACCCCCACTCACCACATTTCTCCAGTCAGATTCATTACCATTTAGCACGACTCTTAGTTTTCTTTGTTTTAACCATTACTTTATCCATTCTAGTATTCTGCCATTTATTCTATGTGCCTATAATTACCTTGCCAGTCTGTCATGTGGTACCTTATCAAAGGCTTTAGCAAAATCAATGTATACTACATCCACCAGAAAGGCTTTGTATGAGTAACTTGTTACCGTTTGCAAAAATGTGAGCAGGTTTGTTAGGCAGGATTTTTAACAAATCCATGTTGAGCCGATTTTACAAGATTGTTCACTGAAAGATGACGAATAACTCATTTCCTTACGATTCTCTCCGTGAGCTTGCAGATGTGTGATGTCAAACTGATCGGACGGCAATTTTCTGCTGAGCTCTTTCTGCCTTTTTGTTTTTAAATACGGGTGTCATTTGCACATTTCCAATCTAGGGGGGACCATCCCTTGGTCCAGATATTTTGTCAAAAGCAATATCTGTGGTAGTTATAGTTCTGCCAGTTCCTTTATGACTTTGGATTTGATTCCATCCACACCTGGAGCTTTTGAGTCTTTTAGTTTGTCAATGCTCTTCCTGATTATGTCGCATGTTATGAGGATATTCTTAAATTCATTCTCTTCACCTCCTTGAAATATTTGTGTGGGTGATGTGATGTCATCTAACCTTTCTAGCGGGAACAGTAATGTAAAATATTAATTTAGAGTGTTTGCTGCCCTTTTGTCGTCCATTATAGTTTGGTTAGTCTCATCTTTTAGGGTCCTACCGAGTTCTTTCTTTTGGTTTTACTTCTTATATAGGCGTAGAACGACTTTGGAACTTTATGTTTTGGGCAAGTTTTCTTTCGTAGCTGCTTTTGGCTGATCTGATTTCCTGGGTGGCGGGGTTTAGTGCCCTTTTATATATAAAAGTCAAAGTCAAGTGCCCATAGTCAATGATGTCCCTCGTGGATTTATATGTTCTCCAGAGATTCCGCTAAATTATCAATGCTTGCTTTGCTGAGTCGTCCATCTAGTTCCCTTTCGTTTCTTCCTTTTTTTTGGTACATATTTTTGAACAAGTTCCGTGATGACCTCCTTAAAGTTTTGCCATGATGCTTCCACTTCATGAACACCTATTAGCTCCCTTCAGGAGTTGTTTTGCAGTTCCTCTTTCATTCCTTGATAGTCTCCTCGATGGTAATCTCGAAATTCATCATCATGAACCTTTATGTGGGTTTCTGTATTTGTAGTCCATCTTAAAATATGATGATCACATGAGTGGGTGAGCTTTTTCCTACTTGAATATGATCAATCATGTCGTCTTTTGATGTTAGCACAAGATCTAGAATACTGTTACCTCGTGTGGGCTCTAACACATGCCGTATGGGAAAGTATATATACGACTTATAATATGTATAGGTCATATGTGTTTACTGTACACATGTATGACAAATGTATGATTTCTACACAGGTATGTACATATGTATAATCTCTACATATACCTGGCGCTACCTACACTCAAACACAGAAAACAGTGCCTCGCCGCACGAGCACCAACGACCAGCTGACGCCCTCAACAATGCGTCAAGTCTCCCGCTAAAACATGCCTCTTTTAATAGTCGCCGCCGCTCCTGCATCTACAGCAACAAACAAAACTTTTCAAACCTTGTCAAACCTTGTCATTCTCAACAGTGACAGTCTTTGTCAGGAGGGTAAACCTTCATGCAAACTGCACCTACCATCAAGGAGATGGGAACACACGCATTGGTGCCTGGACAGGTTGAATTAACACTTGCGGCGCTGTTTACTTATTTTATCTTACTCTGTCGGATATTCTTCAGTTTTTTTTTAGACAGTCTACCATGAGTGCTAAGACTCTGACTAGATGTCTTCCCGACGAACGTCGACGCAAGAGATCCTCCTTTCGGCCTTGAACCGACATTGCGTAGCGATATGGCGATACGGCATATCGCACATTATTGTGGAGGGAACCACATTCAAAGAGCCCGCCAAGGGAGACATTTCATAGTGTAGGCAGGACTGTGCCCTGATTGGTAGACGGGGCCGAGCGCAGTCTTCCCGCGCAGGCCTAGAGAGGGCCAAGAGGTCCAGAGATGAACTGCACGTGACCCAGCATAGACGAAGCCCACCCAGCAACCACTTGTACTAAGGATATGTACTAACTGGCTGAGTGACGAGGCTTTACCATCCTCTGCCCTGCCTTCCCCGACGACTACAGCCCAAGGTGAACGATTATACTTAGTATTATACCACCCCATTATCACACCACGTGGCGACCCCTTCCACATTGGCGCAGTGAGTAACTGTCCCTCCACAGTGATCAAGAGGACCTCGCCAAGATATTTGTGTCATTGCTCTGCCGACTTCAGTCAAGACGTCTTGGATTGTGTTCAACGTTTCCAGTCTCGATTTACTGTGCTTTGGTTGCACCATAGATGTTCTCCGGCTTGTTGGTTGCTGACCGATATTTTTCAACTGTGGTGCCTGAGATATTTCAATTCCTGCTTCTTGTGTATATGCCTTACTCCACATTTCGTGTAATTCTCCAAGATTATCCATAAGTTCCAGTTCCCAGTGTTTTCTACCGGATATTTTCCCCGAATTCTGCTGATTTTATTGTCTTGTTTTCCAAGCCCGGATTTCTGCGGTTTCCAAGTTTTTGAACTAAGGGAAAGTGAGTACCATTCACACGGATTCCGCGCCACCTCTCCTGAACATATCCAGACCTTGTTACTGTTTACTCATCCGCTCGCGGAGGATTCAGTGCCATCGTTCCTGAGCACATCCAACTCCGTGTGTTTACTACAGCGCCGCTGGCTCCAGTTCTCCGGTGTGTTTGCTACAGGTCTGTTACCTAGTCAATCATACTGTTACATAGACGTAGACTGTTATACAGTCTTTCTTCAGATGTATGGCTCCTTGAACCTTGAAATGTTTCCGGGGCTTAGCGTTCCCGCGGCCCGGTCGTCGACCAGGTCTCCTCGTTATTGGATTGGTTAACCAGGCTGTTTGACGCGGCTGCTCGCAGCCTGACGTATGAATCACAGCCTGGTTGATGAGGTATCCTTGGCAGGTGCTTAACCAGTTCACCAGGGAGACATTTATGTCAAGAAAGCCAGTGAATTTGTTTTTCAACCTGATTTAAGGTGGACCGTGATATACCTTACACTGTATCACGAAGTTCTCTTATGCTCACCTGAAATGTGTTTTTGAAAACTTCTAGTCCAGTGATTATGAAAACTATGTACATTGCTTTTCCAGCTATGGGTGGATGCATATACTGTACTCTTAAGTGATAATCTGGATTTATATGACTTTCCCGTAAATAAGTGTGATTTAGAAATTTCCACTTTTGAGGGTGACTGAGAAATATCCATTTTCTCCTGCTGCCACAGATTTATGTACTTCCTGTGTATAGAAACGTAACCGAGCTCTCGAGTTCTGACGTAATTTAAAATTCTTCGAATTGACTGATATATCTTAGGATTCTCCAGTTCTGCAAGTGCTGTAAGTGCTCCGTTTTTGGTGTGTGTTTCAGCCTCAAGTGCTTGTTTTGCTTAAGAGCCACCTACCCCCATTATTTACATTATTAAATGTGCAGTGTTTATTTTGCTTACGGCCCACCTGCTCCCATTATTTACATTTTTGAGTGTATCGTGTTTATTTTGCTTAAGATCCACATAGCGCCATTATTTAAATTATTGAATGTGTAGTGTTTATTCTTATTTTTAAACATTAGTGCTTATTTTTATGGAGCAATGTATATGTGCAGTGTTAGGCCCCAGATCTAAGGCTTATGACCAGGCTTGCTTTATGGTCTGACTCAGTGTCCAGGTTTCTCTGGGCTGTAACCTGCCTGTGGGCATACATTCAGCACGGTATATCTGAGCTTTGACTTCAAATCCTGCATCAGGGCTTTAATACAGATAAACACTGCTTCGGCTACTGAGTTGATGTCGCTACCTGGTGTAGGGTTCAAATTGGCCGCTCGAATTATAAAGTTTCGACGTGCCCGCATAATTACAGAGGATAACATTTATGATATTAATTGCCTTCGGACCACGCCCGAATTGATGGCTGCTGTATTTTTTGAGGCGGACCCGTCTCAACAGCGCTCCAGGCCCTCGGGTCCTCAGGTAAGGGAACGTTCACAATCTTCGTCCAGCGAAACGAGTGACGCCGGTCCCTCTAGGGGTGTGACCAGCGGCAGACGGACCGAGCACCGGCCGCCCTCATCGGTCCACCACAGGGTTGGCAGCCGCCCGCCCCATCGGCTGTCTCGATGAAAGAGACGGCCAGTTCGACACTCATCAAACAGCTCTCAGACCTCCGATTTGGATGCTTCCCTTACCACAGCAGGCGGGCAGGTCATCGCCAACAGAAAGAGACCTTCCGCACACCACCTCGGGTGTTGGACTATGACAGGAAGTCGGATTGGGCCACTTTCTACCGCCGTTTCACATCCTATGCCTCGGAAAATGACTGGAGCACGTCTACTTCATTGACGCAGTTTGGGTGGTGCCTCAAGGGCAAAGCGAGTGATTTTTACAATCGCTTACTGGACAGAGAGCCGTCCATCGATTATAATCGCATGATGCATAAGCTGGTCAAGCGGTTTGGTGATAGGGAAGTTCTGGTCGTTGCCATGATGAAGTTCACCCAGGCTCAGCAGGAGCCCGAGGAGGACATCGCTGATTGGGAAGATAGAGTCCATCACTTGGCTCATCGAGCCAACAAACACGTACCACAGTGGGAAGTGGAACAAATCGCAGTAATGCGCTTTGGCCAGGGATTACAGGACAAGAGTCTGGCAGAATACATTTCCAATGCGAGGAACTCATCCATGGAGAAGGCTATTGATCGGGCCCAAACTTTCCAACAAAACGCTGTTGCGATCCACGGGTCCTTAGGTTCTTCCAAATACGATTCGCATCAGCGCATGTCCCAGGGCCCACCAGTGCGAGTTAATGCAGTGGGGTAGATATTCCCGGTATGAGCAGCCACCATAGGAGTAAAGACGTATTACAGCTGTGTTTTTTTTTAGATTTAACTACTCAGAACGAAATGTCAATGTAGCACGGGCTATGGTGAGCCCGTAATTCAGTTCGGTTATTCGCAATAACCTTGTTACTCTGATATTTGAGTTAAAATATTAAATGGAGGTGGGGTTTCCTTTTTTCCCTGTTTCTTTTTCGCTTTTGATTTAGTCTTCTTTCAATAACTATCTTGGTGGCGGATGTAGATGCAGAATGTTCAAGAGTGAGTCCCATTCTTTAACGGCTTTTCTAATCATTATAGTCGCTGTGGAATGTGCATCTCATGCAGCTGCTGTCGTTGGATTAATGTTGATTTTAATGCGCAGGGGTTCAGTAGCTTCACATTCCAGCAAGTAGTGCAATAGTGGCGCCTCTGCTTCTGTTCCACATATATGACACTGTTTAACTGTTGGGCTTATTACCTCCCAGCAGCACTTGTAACCAAGTCTGAGTTTGTGTATGGCTACTGCAATGTCTCCGGATATCTTTTTGTCAGGCTTGAAAGAATAGTACCTAGTGGCTTGTTCCGTACCATATCGTAGTGGATCTTTCTTCCGCTACTTTGGCTCTGTGGCGAGTTTTGAGAGTTAGGAGTATTTTCTTCTTGATTTGCTGCTTAATCTGTGAAAAACTTGGAGGTATTTGAACCTGTACAACAGGTAGAGCAGTGGCAGTTTTTGCTAGGAGTCTGCCTTTTCATTCGCTTTTCAGCGCTTTACACGCACCCTTACCAGATCCCCGGGCACCTCACCGGCTATCAGCCCTTCTGACTGTGGAATTGGCGCTCACCGGCCGCTAAGTGCGGGATCGGGTCCCTATCTTCCACGGGTGAAATTGGACACCTTGGCAGTAGATATCTCAGAGGTCAACGACAAATTGGACCAGGTGTGTGAGGGTTTGAGGCGTCCCACACCAGCCATTTTATCACCGCATAATCGCCGTAGCCCATCCCCCAGGCGAACGGTTCAGTGCTACAGGTGTAGGAAAGAAGGTCATAATGGTCGGGACTGTCCGGAATCCGGAAGTGATGGGGAAAGAACTCGCCAGCACGGGGATCCCCCCCCCCCCTCTGGCAACACGCCACGTGTTTCATTTGAGGACCAGAAATTGTCTTTAAACGCTGCCGGGTCGCGTCATTCGCCCTAAATCCGACCCAGTTCATAACAGGACAAGGAGGTGCATCGGAGCAAGATGCTGACTAGGTATTGTCTGAGGGCGTGGAAGACATCTCGGCTCACACTGGCAGGGGGGGGGGGGAACATAGACATTAGCAGGCCGGACAAGGACAATCAGCAGAGTTTGACTATGCTAAGTGGGAACTCATCAGGTGAGGCTCCTTCAGCGATCCAATGCAGGACAGAAGTGGCACTTCGGGACCGTGCCACTACTGAACAGACAGGTCAGGAACAGGAAGCGAAGTCAAACCCTTGCAGGAAGTGGGGCCTGTTAAGACACAATGTGGAAAGGAGTGCTCAGAAGAAAATAAAAAACAAACCAGCAGTTGGTCAGTTCTTGGAAGGCATAGAGCCAATTGCTTTTCCTTCGGATCCTGGGGGGAGGGAGGGGGCGGGGGTTAGATGTGTGAAAAGGGTTGCTCTGTCAAAGAAGGACCCATAACCAAGGAGCACCGCTTAGGGGCGAGGACTATTGCTAGGGGGCACAGTAAATTCCTAGGAGTTAATCTTAAAAAAAAGAAATAACGGAAAAATGTAGTGTAGTGTATGTAGTGTTGAAACAATGTGTGTATAGTGCGAAGATAAATGTTTTATTGGTGAATGTACAAGGATAATACCGGTAATAATTGTAAAAGGACCCATTAGTTAAACCAGAAATGTTCTCTTTTGTTGCCTTGTTTGCAACTCCATCCCTCAGTGTGGAGGGGGTGAAGACTCTTTTCCAAAAGGACATGTTAGGTATAGTGAAGCAATCCCTCTAATATACCCATTGTTCTACAAGGATGGGGGGAGTGTGGAGGGAACCACATTCAAAAGCCTGCCAAGGGAGACATTTAATAGTGTAAGCAGGACTGTGCTTTAATTGGTGGACGGCGGCCGCGCGCAGCCTTCCCACGCAGGCCAGAGATGAACTGCACGTGACCCAGCATGGACGAAGCTCACCCGACAACCACTTGTACTTAGGATATGTACTAACTGGGTTACTGACAAGGCCTTGCATCATCTGCTCTACCTTCTCCGAAAAACTTAGACTAAAGGGTCATGCGGTATTAAGAGACTCCGGAACGCCCTAAGGCGTTTTGAAAAGACCTGCCTAGCTTTCTCCGTTCTCTCTGATTTAGCCGGAGTGGAGAAAACGAACCTGAATGTGAGACTTCGTCAAAATACACCCGGGTCGTCATCGATCCAATATCATCAACAACGATAAAGCTTGCAGATAATTTTACCCGAATTTACTTCAGCGTCACTATCTTCCTAGTGATCTCGATAGGGACAGGAAGCCGGCATGTTGTCAAAGGATCCCCACCATTGTTTTATAATGATGACATATAAAGACATATAAAAAGAAACACATAAAGAAACATGAGCAAGTAAATACTGATTTAGAAAGAAGATACTCCTCACCATTAATATAATAAGAAGAGCAAATATATCCAACTATGAAAGTAGATGTAAAGGAGTAAAAGAAACGTGAAATAAAACACACAGTGGAAGATCATGTTGAACATCTTGGAACTCAAACACCACCCACACAACAAACACCACCCACACAACAAACACCACCCACACAACAAACACCACCCACACAACAAACACCACCCACACAACACCCACACAACAAACACCACCCACACAACACCACCCACACAACACCCACACAACAAACACCACCCACACAACACCACCCACACAACACCCACACAACAAACACCACCCACACAACACCACCCACACAACACCCACACAACAAACACCACCCACACAACACCACCCACACAACACCCACACAACAAACACCACCCACACAACACCACCCACACAACACCCACACAACAAACACCACCCACACAACACCCACACAACAAACACCACCCACACAACACCACCCACACAACACCCACACAACAAACACCACCCACACAACACCACCCACACAACACCCACACAACAAACACCACCCATACAACACCACCCACACAACAAACACCACCCACACAAACATCACCCACACGACAAACACAACCCACACAACACCCACACAACAAACACCACCCGCACAACAAACACAACCCACACAAACGTCACCCACACGACAAACACCACCCACACAACATCCACACAACAAACACCACCCACACAACAAACACCACCCACACAACAAACACCACCCACACAACATCCACACAACAAACACCACCCACACAACAAACACCACCCACACAACAAACACCACCGACACAACAAACACCACCGACACAACAAACACCTCCCACACAACAAACACCACCCACACAACAAACACCACCCACACAACAAACACCACCGACACAACAAACACCACCGACACAACAAACACCTCCCACACAACAAACACCACCCACACAACAAACACCACCCACACAACAAACACCACCGACACAACAAACACCACCCACACAACAAACACCTCCCACACAACAAACACCACCCACACAACAAACACCACCCACACAACAAACACCACCGACACAACAAACACCACCCACACAACAAACACCTCCCACACAACAAACACCACCCACACAACAAACACCACCGACACAACAAACACCTCCCACACAACAAACACCACCCACACAACAAACACCTCCCACACAACAAACACCACCCACACAACAAACACCACCCACAAAACAAACACCACCCGCACAAACACCACCCACACAACAAACACCACCCACACAACAAACACCACCCACACAACAAACACCACCCATACAACAAACACCACCCACACAACAAACACCACCCACACAACAAACACCACCCACATAAACATCACCCACACAAACATCACCCGCACAACAAACACCACCCACAAAACAAACACCACCCACACAACAAACACCACCCATACAACAAACACCACCCATACAACAAACACCACCCACATAAACATCACCCACACAAACATCACCCGCACAACAAACACCACCCACACAACAAACACCACCCATACAACAAACACCACCCATACAACAAACACCACCCACATAAACATCACCCACACAAACATCACCCACACAACAAACACCACCCACAAAACAAACACCACCCACTAAACAAACACCACCCGCACAACAAACACCACCCACATAAACATCACCCACACAAACATCACCCACACAACAAACACCACCCACAAAACAAACACCACCCACTAAACAAACACCACCCGCACAACAAACACCACCCACACAACAAACACCACCCACAAAACAAACATCACCCGCACAAACACCACCTGCACAACAAACACCACCCACACAACAAACACCACCCACAAAACAAACACCACCCACAAAACAAACACCACCCACACAACAAACACCACCCGCACAACAAACATCACCCACACAACAAACATCACCCACACAACAAACATCACCCGCACAACAAACATCACCCACACAACAAACACCACCCGCACAACAAACATCACCCACACAACAAACATCACCCGCACAACAAACATCACCCGCACAACAAACATCACCCACACAACAAACACCACCCACAAAACAAACACCACCCACAAAACAAACACCACCCACACAACAAACACCACCCGCACAACAAACACCTCCCACACAACAAACACCACCCACACAACAAACACCACCCACACAACAAACACCACCCACTCAACAAACATCACCCGCACAACAAACATCACCCACACAACAAACATCACCCACACAACAAACACCACCCACACAACAAACATCACCCGCACAACAAACATCACCCACACAACAAACATCACCCACACAACAAACACCACCCACACAACAAACATCACCCGCACAACAAACATCACCCACACAACACCACCCACACAACAAACATCACCCACACAACAAACATCACCCACACAACAAACATCACCCGCACAACAAACATCACCCACACAACAAACATCACCCACACAACAATCACCACCCGCACAACAAACATCACCCGCACAACAAACATCACCCACACAACAAACATCACCCACACAACAAACATCACCCACACAACAAACATCTCCCACACAACAAACACCACCCGCACAACAAACACCACCCGCACAACAAACATCACCCACACAACAAACATCACCCGCACAACATACATCACCCGCACAACAAACATCACCCGCACAACAAACACCACCCGCACAACAAACACCACCCGCACAACAAACATCACCCGCACAACAAACATCACCCGCACAACAAACATCACCCGCACAACAAACATCACCCGCACAACAAACATCACCCGCACAACAAACACCACCCGCACAACAAACATCACCCGCACAACAAACATCACCCACACAACAAACATCACCCGCACAACAAACATCACCCGCACAACAAACATCACCCGCACAACAAACACCACCCACACAACAAACATCACCCGCACAACAAACATCACCCGCACAACAAACATCACCCGCACAACAAACACCACCCGCACAACAAACATCACCCGCACAACAAACATCACCCGCACAACAAACATCACCCGCACAACACCACCCGCACAACAAACATCACCCGCACAACACCACCCGCACAACAAACACCACCCGCACAACAAACATCACCCGCACAACAAACACCACCCACACAACAAACATCACCCGCACAACAAACACCACCCGCACAACAAACATCACCCGCACAACAAACATCACCCGCACAACAAACACCACCCACATAAACATCACCCACACAACAAACACCACCCGCACAACAAACATCACCCGCACAACAAACATCACCCACACAACACCACCCGCAGAACAAACATCACCCACACAACAAACATCACCCGCACAACAAACATCACCCGCACAACAAACACCACCCGCACAACAAACATCACCCGCACAACAAACATCACCCACACAACAAACATCACCCGCACAACAAACACCACCCGCACAACAAACACCACCCGCACAACAAACACCACCCACACAACAAACACCACCCACACAACAAACACCACCCACACAACAAACACCACCCACAAAACAAACACCACCCACACAACAAACACCACCCACACAACAAACACCACCCACACAACACCACCCACAAAACAAACACCACCCACAAAACAAACACCACCCACACAACAAACACCACCCACACAACAATCACCACCCACACAACAAACACCTCCCACACAACAAACACCACCCACACAACAAACACCACCCACACAACAAACACCACCCACACAACAAACACCTCCCACACAACAAACACCTCCCACACAACACCACCCACACAACAAACACCACCTGCACAACAAACACCTCCCACACAACACCACCCACACAACAAACACCTCCCACACAACAAACACCTCCCACACAACACCACCCACACAACAAACACCACCTGCACAACAAACACCTCCCACACAACACCACCCACACAACAAACACCACCCACACAACAAACACCACCCATAAAACAAACACCACCCACACAACAAACACCACCCACACAACAAACACCACCCATAAAACAAACACCACCCACACAACACCACCCACACAACAAACGCCACCCACACAACAAACACCACCCACACAACAAACACCTCCCACACAACACCACCCACACAACAAACGCCACCCACACAACAAACACCTCCCACACACCACCCACACAACAAACACCTCCCACACAACACCACCCACACAACAAACACTACCCACACAACAAACACCACCCACACAACAAACACCACCCGCACAACAAACACCACCCACACATGGGGGGCCCCCAGGCTGCCCCACTACCATCATGGGGGCCCCAGGCTGCCCCACTACTATCATGGGGGCCCCCAGGCTGCCCCACTACCATCATGGGGCCCCCAGGCTGCCCCACTACCATCATGGGGGCCCCCAGGCTGCCCCACTACCATCATGGGGGCCCCCTGGCTGCCCCACTACCATCATGGGGGCCCCCAGGCTGCCCCACTACCATCATGGGGCCCCCCAGGCTGCCCCACTACCATCATGGGGGACCACAGGCTGCCCCACTACCATCATGGGGGCCCCCAGGCTGCCCCACTACTATCATGGGGGCCCCCAGGCTGCCCCACTACCATCATGGGGCCCCCAGGCTGCCCCACTACCATCATGGGGGCCCCCCAGGCTGCCCCACTACCATCATGGGGGCCCCCAGGCTGCCCCACTACCATCATGGGGGCCCCCAGGCTGTCCCACTACCATCATGGGGGGCCCCCAGGCTGCCTACTACCATTATGGGGGCCCCCTGAGTGCCCACTACCATCATGGGGGCCCCCTGAGTGCCCACTACCATCATGGGGGCCCCCAGGCTGCCCCACTACCATCATGGGGCCCCCCTTTGTGCCCACTACCATCATGGGGGATCCCCTGAGTGCCCACTACCATCATGAGGGGCCCCCCTGAGTGCCCACTACCATCATGGGGGCCCCCCTGAGTGCCCACTACCATCATGGGGGCCCCCAGTTGAAACACGAACCTCGACAACACTGCGAGGTCACATTCTAAGACTTTTAAAAAACAATAAGAAAATAATTGTCAGTGAAAACTGACATTACGAAATTTTCCATTGAGAAATGAGATCTCTTTCTCAACCCGAGTTTAGAATTTATTTATTTTGCATCGAAAAACATTTAAGTTACCGCTGTGAAAGTCAGAGACGGGGGTTTGCTGGGGTGTTTTATTCCTTCTCCCTTGGGGGGAGGGGGGGGGGACGCGCCCCCCATGTGTGTGTGTGTGTGTGTGTGTGTGTGTGTGTGTGTGTGTGTGTGTGTGTGTGTGTGTGTGTGTGTGTGTGTGTGTGTGTGTGTGTGTGTGTGTGTGTTGATAGGTCCACATGGACACTTTCACCATGAGGGAGCCGTGCGTGACCGTCCCGTGCGCCACCACTCTCCCGCACCAGTAAATATATATCTTGGTTATTAACACTATCAACGATATCGAAGATTTGCAATATATATACCGTGGGTGAAGGGTGCGTTATCTGTGGATATGGCTGTGGTGTCCAGGTGAGCGTTATGTCTCACAGTATAAGGGTTAGATTCTATCTAAAGTATTCCTTACTGTGACGTGCCTGGCCTGGTGGGTAGAGCGACGGCTTCAGGTTATATTTCAACAACATTTCAATACATGTATTATATTCACTCTAGCGTTGATAGGACAAGATAGTTGCTAGGGAAATATGTATACAGCTCAGATGAGGTAAGAGTACTGCACTTTGATATACAGTGGAGGGTGAGGACAGGTGATGCTAGTTCACACAGCAACAACATGTACCCACACACACACACACACACACACCTGCTCGTCAATACTGGGAATTATTGAGAAATTACTGTCGCAGATCAGTTAGTGACGGATGGAACCTAGCAGTATGAGCACACTTGATCAACTTATAATATATTTATTAAAACAATATCTTAGTTACAGGATAACCAGCGAACTTTTCTCATTGGGACATTATTAAGAAGATCCAGACTCTAATAATGACTTGGATCACACAAAGAAATCAGACTAACGTGATATTCTCTGTATCAATGAGAAAATAAATTGAAGCAATGAGGTGACTCGAACCAGCGATCAAGGAACTGCCAGCCGCGCATCTTACCCCTGTACCACGACTTTTAGATATTATGCAGCCTGGATTTTCATTAATCCACAGGAAGTCTGGAGCCTTCTGTGATCGCTGGTTCCAGTCACCTCATTGTTCCAATTGATTTCCTCAAAGGAGCAGGACTAGAGCACTGTCCTAGTCCTGCTCCTATGTACTACCCCTGTAATCATTGCATTTTGTCAGTACTTCTGAGGATGTGTTGAGAATGAGAATAAAATATTTCATGTTGAATATATGAGAATGAAGTATTTCACCTTCGATCTACTTATATTGGTATGCTCACTACAAGGCTTTCGAGAAGACTGACCTGCCGTCTACAAGCTGGTGCCCCAGAAACCATATGAAAGTGTACATAACACAACACTCACTAGGAACATTCTAGTAGAAAATACAACAAACCTGGCATCCACCACTGACCAGAGACGACTGCAAATACTGGAAGTCATACTCACATAAGAGAAAAGACCCACCCTAAATATACAGAATAACGACTTCGATACCTTCGATACCCTCCGTCACTATGTGATGGAGTGCGAAAAGATACGTGAATTTAGAGACAATTCTATAACCAATGTTCCAGCGATGTGTAAATATTTCATTCAAAATGATCTGCTACCAGAAATTTTAGCCAAATATCCCCAGTTTGCTAACTGTAGGTAGTAACTGAGTGATTGTAATCTATTCACCGCTGCCCACTGGATGGGGGGCGGTGTGCAGGACAAACATATAAATTGTGACACTAGCTCTCCACATATGTCAGTTGCTTAATTTAGAACCTGTACTTGAGGTCGATCTCGAACCCATTGTTGATGTGACGACTTATATTAAAGTTTGTAACTAGCGCATCAAGATTGTAACTTGCTTAGCTAAATGAATTGTGGGGTTCAGTCCCTGAGCCCATTATGTGCGTCTGTAACCCTTTCCACTACCGCCCACAAGATGGGTATGGGGTTCATAATAAATGAACTAAACTAACGATACCTTGCCTACGCTCTGACCCTGACCTCACCATACTGTACCGGAAAACGACGACATCTCTACAGAGTTCCAACCCACTCACCGCCTTACCCAGGTGTTAGATTGGCATTGACCCCATTATTCCCCTATTTCTTCACCTATCTGTACTCACCTAATAGCTTCCCCTTACCACCCTACAAAACTTCACCTCTTTCACGTGTGAATTTAAGATAAATTGGCACCATGTATATTTTTACAGGGCCATTCATGCCCGTGCCACATCTTGGGTGTCTTAATCTTCATCAATCAATCAATCTTGTATATTCATTCCTTACCTGAAGATGTTCCAGAGTGGAACGAAACGTTGGAGAAAATATACCCTTCAATAATCATTAGTTTCTTTACCATGAGTTTCGTAACTTAATTGTTCTTCTTAAACCAGAGAGTAAGAAAATAATAAGAAACATCAAATTGCTTAACTATAAGATGAACAATGACAGCAATGCGATCATATTTAACACACACACACATATTATATTATAATACACACACACACACATATATATATATATATATATATATATATATATATATATATATATATATATATATATATATATATATATATATATATATATATATATATATATATATTATTAAATATGACCGAAAAAGTAAGATTAATAATTCTAACACGAATTTTCTCAATCTTTCGTACATTACGCTTCACTGTTGGAGGTAAATAAAAAATCAATTCTCCAAAATTCATTTTTATTTCTAGTCTGACGCGACACGGGCGCGTTTCGTAAAACTTATTACATTTTCAAAGACTTTAGTTCACAAATACACAACTGAATAGAACTTACGTATCTCCGATTTTATATCTACATTTGAGTGAGGTGGAAGGGGTGATGTGGCATTAACACAAGACAGAACAAAATGTGGTATTAATAGGGTATTAATTTCATCAACACAAGACAGAACAAGAGTATTAATAGGGTATTAATTTCATCAACACAAGACAGAACACGAAACAATGGATATTGAATAGAAGTGTTTGTAGAAAGCCAGGAGCTGAAGGAGGCATTTGAGCAGAGTTCCGTGCTGCGTTTCACTTACGAGATGGAAAAGGATGGGAAGCTGCCCTTTCTAGATGTAACAGTCATGGAAAAGGGCGGAGGTTTCCACACTGCAGTCTACACTAAGGAAACAAACATAGGAATGTGCCTAAATGCCAACAGCGACTGCCCAGACAGGTACAAGAGGAGTGTTGTTAACGCATATGTCGACCGTGCTCTCAGCCACAGCTCAGAATGGAAGCAAGTCGACGAAGAACTCTGTAGGGTAAGGCAGGACCTAGTCAATAACGGCTTCTCCAATGGTTTCGTCGAAGACATCATAAGAAGGAAAGTGAAAAGCCATGCAACCTCTGAAGAGACAACTAACACAACACCTATACCCCCTATTAGACTATTTTACAGGAACTTCTTTTCCACAGCTCATAAAACGGAGGAAAGGGCCCTGAAAGATATTGTTAATAGAAACGTTATCCCTACAGACAAAAATCAGAGGATACAACTGACGATTTACTATAAAACCAGAAAAACGGCCAGCCTACTCATGAGAAACTCTCCAGACACAAAACAGAACGCTTTAAAAGAGACTAACGTCGTCTATGCCTTCAAATGCCCACTTGGGGACTGTAAGCTCCAAAAAACCCAGTATATAGGCAAGACAACAACATCTCTTTCTAGGCGTTTAACGATGCATAAGCAACAGGGCTCCATTAAGGAACATATAATCTCTTCCCACAACCAAACCATCGCCAGAGACATCCTAGTAAACAACACAGAAATCATCGATAGATACAGCGATAGCAGGCGGCTTGACGTTTGCGAGGCACTACACATCAAGAAGTCAACACCAGCAATCAACAGCCAATTATTGCACAACTATATTCTACCCACCTCAAGACTCCGCTCCAATATAGAAGCATCAAGAAATATGGACCAATAGGCTTTCTACAAACACTTCTATTCAATATCCATTGTTTCGTGTTCTGTCTTGTGTTGATGAAATTAATACCCTATTAATACTCTTGTTCTGTCTTGTGTTGATGAAATTAATACCCTATTAATACCACATTTTGTTCTGTCTTGTGTTAATGCCACATCACCCCTTCCACCTCACTCAAATGTAGATATAAAATCGGAGATACGTAAGTTCTATTCAGTTGTGTATTTGTGAACTAAAGTCTTTGAAAATGTAATAAGTTTTACGAAACGCGCCCGTGTCGCGTCAGACTAGAAATAAAAATGAATTTTGGAGAATTGATTTTTGATTTACCTCCAATAGTGAAGCGTAATGTACGAAAGATTGAGAAAATTCGTGTTAGAATTATTAATCTTACTTTTTCGGTCATATTTAATAATATATGTCTACAGGAAAGACTGCTACCAAAATATACTAATATATATATATATATATATATATATATATATATATATATATATATATATATATATATATATATATATATATATATATATATATATATATATATATATATATATATATATATATATATATATGAGAAAGGTGCAGGAACACACAAGTCATAGATCACTAAGAACTCTAATTGACCCGGCCAGGATTCGAACCCATGCCGTCCAGGATCACCCCTAAACGTACACAGTACCGTGACCACCGCACCAACTACCATTGGTACGGTGCCAGGCTCACTGGACATGTATCGAGCCTGAGGGTCCAGACAGTACAGTGACTACGCTCCCAACTCACATTTCAGGATCCCGGGTTCGAACCCAGGACAAAAATGGTTGGGTACGTTTCCTTTGTTCACCTTGCAGTAAATAGGTACCCGGAAGTCAGGCAAGTATTATGGAGTTGAATCCTGGGAAGAGCTAGTAGTTCGACTTTGGGGACATCAGTACAAACCTAACGTATATCTATATATTATATATATATATATTATATATATATATATATATATATATATATATATATATATATATATATATATATATATATATATATATATATATATAATTATATATTTTAGTATATTTTGGTAGCGGTCTTTCTTGTAAACATATGTTGTTAAATATGACCGAAAAAGTAAGATTTATAATTCTAACACGAATTTTCTCAATATTTCATATGTTTCTTTTTACTGTTGATGGTAATTGAAAAATCAATTCTCCAAAATTCATTTTTATTTCTAGTCTGACGCGACGCTTGAACGCGTTAGGTAATAACTTATTACATTTTCAAAGACTTTAGTTTACACACACACAACTGTAACCTGAAAACACTAAACAGAGTTTTACTTATGCTAACATTAAACAGATTGTCTTACATACTCCCATTTGGATAAGGTGATATGTTGAAACAGTTTTGGATGAGGTGAACAAACTTTTGACCAACACAAGACATAACACGGAACAATGGGTATAAATTGGATAAATGAGAGGGAAGAATGGAAGTAACTGCAAAGGGCCTATTGGCCCATACTTCCTCTTGATGCTTTTATATTGGTACGGAGTCTTGAAGTGGGTAGAATATAGTTGTGCATTAATTAGCTATTGATTGCTGGTGTTGACTTCTTGATGTGTAGTGCCTCGCAGATGTCAAGCCGCCTGCTATCGCTGTATCTATCGATGATTTCTGTGTTGTTTGTTAAGACTTCTCTGGTGATGCTCTGGTTGTGGGAAGAAATTATATGTTCCTTAATGGAGCCCCGTTGCTTATGCATTGTTAATCGCCTGGAAAGAGATGATGTTGTCCTGCCTATATACTGAGTTTTTTGAGGCTTACAGTCCCCAAGTGGGCATGTGAAGGCATAGACGACGTTGGTCTCTTTTAAGGCGTTTTCCTTTGTGTCTGGAGAGTTTTCCATGAGTTGGTTGGCCGTTTTTTTTTATAGTAAATCGTCAATTGTATCTTCTGATTTTGGTCTGTAGGAATAACGTTCCTATTAACAATATCTTTCAGGACCCTTTCCTCCGTTTTATGAGCTGTGGAAAAGAAGTTCTTGTAAAATAGTCTAATAGGGGATATAGGTGTTGTGTTAGTTGACTCTTCAGAGGTTGCATGGGGTTTCACCTTCCTTCTTATGATGTCTTCAACGAAACCATTGGAGAAGCCGTTGTTGACTAGGACCTGCCTTACCCTACAGAGTTCTTCATCGACTTGCTTCCATCCTGAGCTGTGGCTGAGAGCACGGTCGACATAAGCGTTGACAACACTCCTCTTGTACCTGTCTGGGCAGTCACTGTTGGCATTGAGGCACATTCCTATGTTTGTTTCCTTAGTGTAGACTGCAGTGTGGAAACCTCCGCTCCTTTCCATGACTGTTACATCTAGAAAGGGCAGCTTCCCATCCTTCTCCATCTCGTAAGTGAAACTCAACACAAAATTCCGCTCGAATGCCTCCTTCAGCTCCTGCAGACGTCTGACATCAGGTACCTGTGTAAAAATGTCAACATACCTGCAGAATATGGCAGGTTTCAAGTTCATGTCAACTAAGACCTTCTGTTCGATTGTACCCATGTAGAAGTTCGCAAACAGGACACCTAGGGGAGAACCCATGGCGACCCCATCTATATGCTTATACATGTGCCCATCAGGGCTCAAAAAGGGTGCCTCTTTAGTACAAGCAAGTAGATGGGGTCGCCATGGGTTCTCCCCTAGGTGTCCTGTTTGCGAACTTCTACATGGGTACCATCGAACAGAAGGTCTTAGTTGACATGAACTTGAAACCTGCCATATTCTGCAGGTATGTTGACATTTTTACACAGGTACCTGATGTCAGACGATATATAATATAATATAATATATATATATATATATATATATATATATATATATATACACACACAGGCTTTCTGTCTCTCATAAAACGAATGAATTAATATAACCACATTCCGTAGACTAGAGGTCTCTGTTGAGACGATTCTGTAAATACCTGTATGAAAGAGTGTATGGTGAAGCATACGACAATACCTGTATGAAAGAGTGTATGGTGAAGCATACGACAATACCTGTATGAAAGAGTGTATGGTGAAGCATACGACAATACCTGTATGAAAGAACGTATAACGAAGCATTCCACCCTATGATCCGCCAGGACATGTCTCATTGGCCCATTCTCTTTCTTTACGAACAAAATTTATCACTCTTAAATCACCTAAGATGAAGCCCGCAAATGTCCAGCGACAATGTGAGTCTTTTGTTGTGCTGCTGTAGGTCATTATGGAGCATAACTATAGTAGTTGGTTATTGTGTGTTAGAAGACTATAAAGTATATTCTACACTGATGAGGTTAAATATATTCACAACGTAACACAATTTTTGTTTCTGTGTAATAGGTGTTATTTCCAAATTGCTTATGTCTAAAAAAGTATATAAAATAAGAATTAATACTCCCAAACTTTACTTTTGTGACCAGGATAGTGATTTTTTAAATTTTATCTATTTCCGATGAGAAAATGGGTGAATTTGATTTTCGTTCACAACAAGTTAGAAGAACAACATCAGAAACTAAATCAACATGTATTTATACTAAAGTTATACAAAAATTACCACGAAATATTTAGGTTTGTTTTTCGAGTTACACGACTTACAGCATGTAAATCACTTTCACGAATCATCCCCCAAATGCCATCATTACCTGCCATCATGGTCTTGACGTGTGACCAGACCATGTGTCCTTGGTAGCGGCGTTCTGTGTCCAGAATATCCTGGTGAAGGTTTGATGGGCTCCTCCGAGTACGCTCCCATGTTCTCTGTGAATGTATCAAGACTATAGCAACACGGATATAGACTTTGAGGGACATCCAGCGGCCCACTGTGCCGTACGTCTCCACCAGTCTCAAACAGCTCCACACAGTTGTCCGCCTAGTGATTGGCCAGCAAGCCTCGGCATAGCACTGCGACAAAGCTGTTCCATGCTGATCTCTCCTTGAGGTATTCCTAGCACTCCAGGATCTTCTTTATCTCTGATCTAACGAAGATACCGGATTTTGCCTATACCTAAGCTTAGGAAAGAAGTCTTGAAGGTACTTTTACACACCCGACTCCGTGTCTAGAGATGTGACGAATTATTTCTTAAGACAGCTCGTCCTCATAAACAAAGGCCAAAATCCATTCCATGCACCCGCCAAACCCCCTGTTTATGAATGAAAAACGGTTTATACACGACTCACAACTGATGACGTTCGAACACTTCTTGAACAAGTGCTTCGCTGACGACTTTTGTTCGAACCACAACACTGTAAATGCTTCACCCACGTACTAGTAGTAGTAATAGTAGGAGGCCTCCATCAGGCTCAGGAGACTATGGAGTTGAGCTTTGGTTGTCCGTCTGGAGTGACCTCTCCAGGGCGCAAAGCCAGGGTAGGTTGATACGGGGAGAAGCTGTCACACATGCAGCAGGTCGTCCCACTCCCCCTCCACGGCGCCAAAAGTCCCCAATGGAAAGGCAAACGGCAATATGATTGGTTCCAGCGCCGTCGCAGGAACTGTCAGAACGAGGCTGAAGGCAACAACGAACTATAGTAGTACCCACGTTGTTGTTGTTATTTTAGATTTAGCTACTCAGAACGAAATGTCCATGTAGCACAGGCTGTGTTGACCAGACATCACACTAGAAGGTGAAGGGACGACGACGTTTCGGTCCGTCATGGACCATTTTCAAGTCGATTGTGGCTCTATTCAGAATGGTCCAGGACGGACCGAAACGTCATCGTCCCTTCACCTTCTAGTGTGTGGTCTGGTCAACATACTTCAGCCACGTTATTGTGACTCATCGCCTGCACAGGCTATAGTGAGCCCGTAATAGTACCCATGTACTACAAATACAAATAATAGCCAATAGAACCTAAACACCTAACCTAACTAATGCCTAAATATGTAGTGTGCTAATATATAAAAATAATAATTTATATTTGAAACAGCTCCTATTTTGAATGAACAGCATGTTAAAATTATGAGTGCGTCTTTGGGGTCGACCGCTGGATGGAATGGACTTGGCCTGAGGACGGGTTGGTTAATACCCAAGTTGATGTGTAGTGGTGGCATCAGGACCTTGGGAGTCCACCAGTGGCTTCCACTTGACATTGTTTCTCCCGACAGAGAGCTCGGTCTGCTGTGGCCAGTCCCTCCTGGGGTGGTGCGTCTTGGTGTCCCTGCTCTCCCCGAGGTACACGTAGCAGAGGAACACTTGCTAAACCGCGGTAGAGACCCATCAGGAATGACACCATTTTGGAGTCTGGGATGACCTCCTAGCCGTACTCATAACACAAGGCGTTCAGCAAGATAGTCACCTGACATAGTTCAGCGGGAGTGCGACTGTCACACTCAGCAACTCACCTCCAGTATTGCCGTGGAAATGGAGTATTTACTTTTGTGTGCTATTTAAATTTTTACCGCATTTTTATATTGATAATTGCTCCAATAATCCGCTTATGCTAATTCGTGTTGCGTAACACTGCTCCCTAAAACAAAGGTTTCAAAACCATAACCATGAAACGTCCAGACGTGCCAAGGTTTTTTTTTTTATATTTCCAACGGCAGCAACAAATATTTCAGAATGCTGAAAAGTTTCGTGAAAGAATTTCATGACTTGCCACACTACCTAATGTTAGTATGAATGGAAAAATAAGTATCACCTTACTTCAAACAACATTTGTAATCACCGTCCAGAGCTGTGCTGTGTGCTAATAGTTGATGGGGTCCGCCTAGTGCTGCTGGGAGTTGACGGGGGCCGCCTAGTGCTGCTGGGAGTTGACGGGGGCCGCCTAGTGCTGCTGGGAGTTGACGGGGGCCGCCTAGTGCTGCTGGGAGTTGACTGGGGCCGCCTAGTGCTGCTGGGAGTTGACGGGGTCCGCCAAGTGCTGCTGGGAGTTGACGGGGTCCACCTAGTGCTGCTGGGAGTTGATGGAGTCCGCCTAGTGCTGCTGGGAGTTGACGGGGTCCGCCTAGTGTTGCTGGGAGTTGACGTGGGCCGCCAAGTGCTGCTGGGAGTTGACGGGGTCCGCCTAGTGCTGCTGGGAGTTGACGGAGTCCACCTAGTGCTGCTGGGAGTTGACGGGGTCCGCCTAGTGCTGCTGGGAGTTGACGGAGTCCGCCTAGTGCTGCTGGGAGTTGACGGAGTCCGCCTAGTGCTGCTGGGAGTTGACGGGGTCCGCCTAGTGCTGCTGGGAGTTGACGGAGTCCACCTAGTGCTGCTGGGAGTTGACGGGGTCCGCCTAGTGCTGCTGGGAGTTGACGGAGTCCGCCTAGTACTGCTGGGAGTTGACGGGGTCCGCCTAGTGCTGCTGGGAGTTGACGGGGTCCGCCTAGTGCTGCTGGGAGTTGACGGGGTCCGCCTAGTGCTGCTGGGAGTTGACGGGGTCCGCCTAGTGCTGCTGGGAGTGGGTGCAACGGTTATACACTACTTCATGGGTCTTCACACGGGCCGCTACGCTCCCGCTACCTTGAATCCATTTACAATATATGTTTTAATGTTTACAATAATAATATTAATGCAAATATTAATATATACCTATACAGGTCAATGTCTGTCTGTCGGAGCTAACCTCACCAAACTTTGCAGGGGTGACTGGATTGGGCTGTGTAGGGGAATGGTCATAGGGAAGGCAAGGTTTGTATATATATGTGGATATGTGCAGGTATATGTGTATATATTTATGTGTGTGTGTATTTGTATACAGGGTATGTGGAAGCTGGTCAGAATTGCATTTCACCTTTGTAAACGCACATTAATGACGCTATGTAAAGAGACACCACGGACATTGTTTATGTTCGGCTCTCAGGGGAGCCGGTCGGCCGAGCGGACAGCACGCTGTACTTGTGATCCTGTGGTCCCGGGTTCGATCCCAGGCGCCGGCGAGAAATAATGGGCAGAGTTTCTTTCACCCTATGCCCCTGTTACCTAGCAGTGAAATAGGTACCTGGGTGTTAGTCAGCTGTCACGGGCTGCTTCCTGGGGGTGGAGAAATCCCCGAAATCATTATACACTATCTTCATCACTGTAGCCATTATGACTACACACAACCATCATCTTCACTACACACGACCTTCATTTATGTAACCATCTACACTAGCCATTATGCCCCGAAATCATCTCAAGATAACCTCAAGATGTTGGGTTATAGGGTTTTTACACTTTTTTTAAAGGGTTAGAGAAATGATGATAGTGCGTATTGAATGTGGTTACAGTGATGATGGTCGTGTGTAGTGTAGATGGTTACATAAATGAAGGTCGTGTGTAGTGAAGATGATGGTTGTGTGTAGTCATAATGGCTACAGTGATGAAGATAGTGTATAATGAAAGGGGTCGCCTCCATCCCCCGAGCAACGCCGGGTATCGCCCCCTCCCCTCTTGATAAATAAGAATGTGTGTAGATGTATATTTTTATGTAAGCGTCAATGTGCGTTTGTACTGGTATCGTGGTCCTCCTCCCAAGTTTAGAGGGAGGCTGTTTGGGTTTGGTCCCATCCGGTTTCTAGCTAGAACTCACAGTACTTAACCTGACCGAGCGGTAAGTATATTCTAGCGAACGCATTTAACTGTGCTCACCTAACTGTACATGCAGGGGCCGAGCTTTCGCTCCTGGGCCCAACATGTCCAGATTTGTTATGCTTGATGCAAGAACTCCAGATCTAGTAATTTATCATATTATGGGGGTCCGCGACTGATATTTCCACCACTAGTTTATTCCACTCTTTCGTTACTGTGGCTGGTTACTGTGGCTCGTTTCTGTGGCTCGTTACTGTGGCTCGTTACTGTGGCTCGTTACTGTGGCTCGTTACTGTGGCTCGTTACTGTGGTTCGTTACTATAGCTCGTTACTGTGGCTCGTTACTGTGGCTCGTTACTGTGGCTCGTTACTGTGGCTCGTTACTGTGGCTCGTTACTGTGGTTCGTTACTATAGCTCGTTACTGTGGCTCGTTACTGTGGCTCGTTACTGTACCTCGTTACTGTGGCTCGTTACTGTGGCTCGATACTGTGGCTCGATACTGTGGCTCGTTACTGTGGCTCGTTACTGTGGCTCGTTACTATAGCTCGTTACTGTGGCTCGATACTGTGGCTCGTTACTGTGGCTCGTTACTGTGGCTCGTTACTGTGGCTCGTTACTGTGGCTCGTTACTGTGGCTCGTTACTGTGGTTCGTTACTGTGGCTCGTTACTGTGGCTCGTTACTATAGCTCGTTACTGTGGCTCGATACTGTGGCTCGTTACTGTGGCTCGTTACTGTGGCTCGTTACTGTGGCTCGTTACTGTGGCTCGTTACTGTGGCTCGTTACTGTGGCTCGTTACTGTGGTTCGTTACTGTGGCTCGTTACTGTGGTTCGTTACTATAGCTCGTTACTGTGGCTCGTTACTGTGGCTCGTTACTGTGGCTCGTTACTGTGGCTCGTTACTGTGGCTCGTTACTGTGGCTCGTTACTGTGGTTCGTTACTGTGGCTCGTTACTGTGGTTCGTTACTATAGCTCGTTACTGTGGCTCGTTACTGTGGCTCGTTACTGTGGCTCGATACTGTGGCTCGATACTGTGGCTCGTTACTGTGGCTCGATACTGTGGCTCGTTACTGTGGCTCGTTACTGTGGCTCGATACTGTGGCTCGTTACTGTGGTTCGTTACTATAGCTCGATACTGTGGCTCGATACTGTGGCTCGATACTGTGGCTCGTTACTGTGGCTCGATACTGTGGCTCGTTACTGTGGCTCGATACTGTGGCTCGATACTGTGGCTCGATACTGTGGCTCGATACTGTGGCTCGATACTGTGGCTCGATACTGTGGCTCGTTACTGTGGCTCGATACTGTGGCTCGTTACTGTGGCTCGATACTGTGGCTCGTTACTGTGGCTCGTTACTGTGGCTCGATACTGTGGCTCGTTACTGTGGTTCGTTACTGTGGCTCGTTACTGTGGCTCGTTACTGTGGCTCGTTACTGTGGCTCGTTACTGTGGCTCGATACTGTGGCTCGTTACTGTGGTTCGTTACTATAGCTCGATACTGTGGCTCGATACTGTGGCTCGATACTGTGGCTCGTTACTGTGGCTCGTTACTGTGGCTCGATACTGTGGCTCGTTACTGTGGCTCGTTACTGTGGCTCGTTACTGTGGCTCGATACTGTGGCTCGTTACTGTGGCTCGTTACTGTGGCTCGATACTGTGGCTCGTTACTGTGGTTCGTTACTGTGGCTCGTTACTGTGGCTCGTTACTGTGGCTCGTTACTGTGGCTCGTTACTGTGGCTCGATACTGTGGCTCGTTACTGTGGTTCGTTACTATAGCTCGATACTGTGGCTCGATACTGTGGCTCGATACTGTGGCTCGTTACTGTGGCTCGTTACTGTGGCTCGATACTGTGGCTCGTTACTGTGGCTCGTTACTGTGGCTCGTTACTGTGGCTCGATACTGTGGCTCGTTACTGTGGCTCGATACTGTGGCTCGTTACTGTGGAAGTGCCTTTTGATGTTGCATGTTACTAATGTACGGCCCCAGAGGCCACTCAAGATTTTCTTACTGTTGCTCAGCCTCAGCTGTCCACCGTGTTACTCCAGCTGGGTGCTCGCCGCCCTCACTTGTCACTTGTCTCCCGCGTACTTTCCACCGCCGTCATGTCGAGAACTGTAAACTTTCCCTCGTAGGTCGGCCGTCTCAGCTCACCGATCAGTCGTGTGGTAACCCTTGACACTTTCTCGAAGTTTGCTGTTTTTTTAAGGTGAAGGCTACATGCTAGAGATACGCATTCAAGCTGTGGTCTCACATACGTGATGTGTAGTGCTCTGATGGCCATCTTATCTAATTTCTTAAGGATAGTCAAATACTCACCAACCTTGCATAACTCAAAGTTCATTTACATACATTTGGTCGTAGGATTGAGGAGTTTTTTTAAGCTGAGTGTATACTGTAGATATGTAGAGGACATATTCCTGCAGGTACATGATATTGCACACTGGCTGCGGCTTAAGGATGCATTCGAGCCAAACTCAGTGCAAAGGTTCACTTACGAGACAAACTGGAAGTAGATTACCTTTCCTAGAAGTATTAGTCTCGGAAAGAAATGGTGGCTTTAACGCACCAGTCTACACTAAGGGAACTAACAAGGGAATGTGCTTTAATGTTAAGAGTGAAGGCCCTGATGGATACAAGCGGAGTGTTGTCAATGCCTATGTGAAACACGCCCTCACACACAGCGCCAGTTGTGGCAGGTTGACGAGGAACTCGCTAGAGTAAGGCAGGTCCTGATCAGTAATGGATACTTTAATGGACATGTCGAGGAAATCATCAACAGGAAGACGAGCCGCCATGCTACTTGAGATATAACAGACAACATTATATTATCGGTCCCAACTATTATTAACTTATACAGCAACTTCTCTACAGCCCACAACACGAAAGAGAAGGTCCGGAAAAAATTACTGATTGAAATGTGACCCCTACCGACACCAACCAGAAGACTAAACTAATAATATACTGTAAGAGCAAGACGACTGCCAACTTGCTCACGGAGAACTCTCCTGACATCTGCCCGAAACGCTGCGCATACTAGTGGCTTTACAAGAATGTAATTACTATACTATGTATCCTCACAATCCCAATGTACCTTCTTGTATATATATAAATAAATAAATAAAAATAAATAAATAAATAAATAAAACAAAAACTCCTTGAAAGGGACAAATTTCATCTATGCCTTCACATGCCCACTTGGGGGCTGTCAACTCTAACGAGCTCAATATATAGGCAAGACACCCAACCCGTCCTCTTAAAAATAACGTCGTTTTTCGCTCGTATGTGCTCTATGGCCAAATATAGACGTAATTTAAAATTAAATCGACTCACGATTTTGATTGTTGCCGCCAGAGGCGGCTAGTTTATTGTGCACCCCATACTCATCCTGTCAGCGGTAGCACAAAAAGCATTACAGACATTAAAGACAAAAGGTCTTTATCAGACCTCAACGGAGATTATTACATAAACAATTTCACCTATCCTTCACACCTTATAATTACAATGTCAGCTACTTACAGAGAATGTTCGAAAGTGATGTACTGTCCCGTTTTCTGTTTGATTCGTCTGGCTTACTCGTAAAGGTTAGGAGAAGAATTTGTTCGTTCGGAGAGGAACTTTCAAATTAACGTTTTTATGACGTTTTGAAACTTTAGGAGAATTCCTGCCCTTCTAACCTACCAGAGGACCCTTACCTTACTGTTTTGGAAAAAAAAATCCCAAATTTATTTTCGATATTTTTTTCATTTTCAAATTACGTCCATACGGGCAAACGGCCAAATTCAGACGTAATTTGCGAAAGGACAGGTTGTACATCTCTTCCGAGGCGCCTAACAATCCACAAACAGTAAGACACCATCGAGGAACACACAGTCTCTACGCACAACCAGATCATCAACATACATAGCCTGATAAACACCAAAATAATCGACAAATATAGCGACAATAGACAACTGGACATAAGCAAACAAATGTCCAGTTTATTGTCAAACATAGACATATGAAACAAACCCAGTTATATATAAACAGCCAACTAGCACCAAACTATTCTCTGACAACTTCCAGAACACGACGAAACACACAACAATGTCCATGATGGCTGGGGAATCATGTTTCTATGATGCCATAGCCATCATTGGAAACATAAGAGATTGTTTAGCTGCAATGGACCTATTGGCTCTTAAGTGATGTGTTTCACCTTCACCTCATCCACGGCTATATATTCAGAACACAAAAATTGTATCCTTAGGGGCAATTCATGCCCGTGCCACCTTTTGGGTGGCTTAATCTTCATCAATCAATTAATTGCAACCATTCGAACTCTGCTTTTGATAATGTTAATAAAGGCCAACGAAACACTTCTCTTACCGTCAGGCCATAATAAAATTGTAAAGGGAACTTTGGGGAGTTAAATTTTTAACTGGAGAAAAATAAAGAAAAATAAAGATGATTAATGCCAGATTCACTGATTCTAGATGATCATATTTTAGCATATAACCCTATCTGTTATACTCAATAATATACCTATATGTATGCCACTGACGATCACGAAACACTGATCACACTAAATGCAGAAAATCCACAGAGAAATGAGAAAGCGAGATGGACGTTTCGGCCGATCAAAGCCGTTGTCAACACCGGACTGACTGAGAGAAAGAGAAGATTCCCACCAGGTCACCACCAGGTCACCCACCAGGTCACCACCAGGTCACCACCAGGTCACCCACCAGGTCACCACCAGGTCACTCACCAGGTCACCCACCAGGTCACCACCAGGTCACCACCAGGTCACTCACCAGGTCACCCACCAGGTCACATGCTGGTGACCTGGTGGAAGGTCAGCCAAGCTGCCCACTCTACAGACCACGCCACTCTTAATCAGTGCTTGAGGATTTTCCAGAAGAATCTCCAACACAGAGGCGCTCTGATCAACCTTCTGGGACGCAGTGACTCATTCAAGTCATTGAGAGAAAATAAGAATTCGCTTTCGTCAGAGGACTCAGCTGCTCAGAAGATGACGAGATTGACAATAGCTGATATTAGGTGAAGTGTGAGGGGTGGAGGGGTAGGGAAGTGTGGCACAGGTGTAGTGTGAGGGGTGGAGGGGTAGGGAAGTGTGACACAGGTGTAGTGTGAAGGTGGAGGGGTAGGGAAGAGTGACACAGGTGTAGTGTGAGGGTGGAGGGGTAGGGAAGTGTGACACAGGTGTAGTGTGAGGGGTGGAGGGGTAGGGAAGTGTGACACAGGTGTAGTGTGAAGGTGGAGGGGTAGGGAAGAGTGACACAGGTGTAGTGTGAGGGTGGAGGGGTAGGGAAGTGTGACACAGGTGTAGTGTGAGGGGTGGAGGGGTAGGGAAGTGTGACACAGGTGTAGTGTGAGGGTAGAGGGACAGGGAAGTGTGACACAGGTGTAGTGTGAGGGTGGAGGGACAAGAAAGTGTGAAACAGGTGTAGTGTGAAGGTAGAGGGGACAGGGAAGTGTGACACAGGTGTAGTGTGAGGGTGGAGGGGTAGGGAAGTGTGGCACGGGTGTAGTGTGAGGGGTGGAGGGGTAGGGAAGTGTGGCACATGTGTAGTGTGAGGGTGGAGGGACAAGAAAGTGTGAAACAGGTGTAGTGTGAGGGTAGAGGGGACGGGGAAGTGTGACACAGGTGTAGTGTGAGGGTAGAGGGACAGGGAAGTGTGACAGAGGTGTAGTGTGAGGGTAGAGGGACAGGGAAGTGTGACAGAGGTGTAGTGTGAGGGTAGAGGGACAGGGAAGTGTGACACAGGTGTAGTGTGAGGGTGGAGGGACAGGGAAGTGTGACACAGGTGTAGTGTGAGGGTGGAGGGACAAGAAAGTGTGAAACAGGTGTAGTGTGAGGGTAGAGGGGACAGGGAAGTGTGACAGAGGTGTAGTGTGAGGGTAGAGGGACAGGGAAGTGTGACAGAGGTGTAGTGTGAGGGTAGAGGGACAGGGAAGTGTGACAGAGGTGTAGTGTGAGGGTAGAGGGACAGGGAAGTGTGACAGAGGTGTAGTGTGAGGGTAGAGGGACAGGGAAGTGTGACAGAGGTGTAGTGTGAGGGTAGAGGGACAGGGAAGTGTGACACAGGTGTAGTGTGAGGGTAGAGGGACAGGGAAGTGTGACAGAGGTGTAGTGTGAGGGTAGAGGGACAGGGAAGTGTGACAGAGGTGTAGTGTGAGGGTAGAGGGACAGGGAAGTGTGACAGAAGTGTAGTGTGAGGGTAGAGGGACAGGGAAGTGTGACACAGGTGTAGTGTGAGGGTAGAGGGACAGGGAAGTGTGACAGAGGTGTAGTGTGAGGGTAGAGGGACAGGGAAGTGTGACACAGGTGTAGTGTGAGGGTAGAGGGACAGGGAAGTGTGACACAGGTGTAGTGTGAGGGTAGAGGGACGGGGAAGTGTGACACAGGTGTAGTGTGAGGGTAGAGGGACAGGGAAGTGTGACACAGGTGTAGTGTGAGGGTAGAGGGACGGGGAAGTGTGACAGAGGTGTAGTGTGAGGGTAGAGGGACAGGGAAGTGTGACAGAGGTGTAGTGTGAGGGTAGAGGGACAGGGAAGTGTGACAGAAGTGTAGTGTGAGGGTAGAGGGACAGGGAAGTGTGACAGAGGTGTAGTGTGAGGGTAGAGGGACAGGGAAGTGTGACAGAGGTGTAGTGTGAGGGTAGAGGGACAGGGAAGTGTGACACAGGTGTAGTGTGAGGGTAGAGGGACGGGGAAGTGTGACACAGGTGTAGTGTGAGGGTAGAGGGACGGGGAAGTGTGACACAGGTGTAGTTTGAGGGTAGAGGGACAGGGAAGTGTGACACAGGTGTAGTGTGAGGGTAGAGGGACGGGGAAGTGTGACACAGGTGTAGTGTGAGGGTAGAGGGACAGGGAAGTGTGACACAGGTGTAGTGTGAGGGTAGAGGGACGGGGAAGTGTGACACAGGTGTAGTGTGAGGGTAGAGGGACAGGGAAGTGTGACACAGGTGTAGTGTGAGGGAAGAGGGACGGGGAAGTGTGACACAGGTGTAGTGTGAGGGTGGAGGGGACAGGGAAGTGTGACAGAGGTGTAGTGTGAGGGTGGAGGGGACAGGGAAGTGTGACAGAGGTGTAGTGTGAGGGAAGAGGGACGGGGAAGTGTGACACAGGTGTAGTGTGTGGGTGGAGGGGACAGGGAAGTGTGACAGAGGTGTAGTGTGAGGGAAGAGGGACGGGGAAGTGTGACACAGGTGTAGTGTGAGGGTGGAGGGGACAGGGAAGTGTGACAGAGGTGTAGTGTGAGGGTAGAGGGACAGGGAAGTGTGACACAGGTGTAGTGTGCCTGGCAGTGTTACCCACCACTGCCTACCTGTGAGAGAGGTCTAGCCACTCATCCCCCGCCACCTAGCCTTGTTGTTGCCGTTGTGTTTATACTTCACTATTGTAACAATCAATAGCTTCCAGCTTCCCTTGTGGACGGAGGTGGCTTCCACAACCTGCTTGATGGGGTTCTGGGAGTTCTTCTACTCCGCAAGCCCGGCCCGAGGCCAGGCTTGACTTGTAAGAGTCTGGTCCACCAGGCTGTTGCTTGGAGCGACCCGCAGGGCCACATGCCAACCACAGCCCGGCTGATCCGGAACTTCTTAGAAAACAGTTCAGTTTTCTCTTTAACATGTCCACGGTTGTTCCGGCAATATTTCTTATAGTCGCTGGGAGGACGTTGAACAACCGCGGACCTCTGATGTTTATACAGTGTTCTCTGATTGTGCCTATGGCACCTCTGCTCTTCACTGGTTCTATTCTGCATTTTCTTCCATATCGTTCACTCCAGTATGTTGTTCAACACCATCCCTTAGTGCACCCCACATGGTGACCACCCGTACAGGATACTTCCTTATATTTCTTTTCATTTGCCACTCCAGCTTCCACTTGTGTCCACTTGCCTTACTTTCTCTCACCCTAAAGAGGCTGGCCCTGTCCACCTTGTGTATTGAAAGTGTCATTAACACTCCCTGCGCCTCTCCCTCACTCTCTGCGCCTCTCCCTCACTCCCTGCGCCTCTCCCTCACTCCCTGCGCCTCTCCCTCACTCCCTGCGCCTCTCCCTTACTCCCCGCGCCTCTCCCTCACTCCCCGCACCTCTCCCTCACTCCCCGCGACTCTCCCTCACTCCCCGCGCCTCTCCCTCACTCCCCGCGCCTCTCCCTCTCACTCCCCGCGCCTCTCCCTCTCACTCCCCGCGCCTCTCTCCCTCACTCCCCGCGCCTCTCCCTCACTCCCCGCGCCTCTCCCTCACTCCCCGCGCCTCTCCCTCACTCCCCGCGCCTCTCCCTCACTCCCCGCGCCTCTCCCTCACTCCCCGTGCCTCTCCCTCACTCCCCGCGCCTCTCCCTCACTCCCCGCGCCTCTCCCTCACTCCCCGCGCCTCTCCCTCACTCCCTGCGCCTCTCCCTCACTCCCTGCGCCTCTCCCTCTCACTCCCCGCGCCTCTCCCTCACTCCCCGCGCCTCTCCCTCACTCCCCGCGCCTCTCCCTCACTCCCCACGCCTCTCCCTCACTCCCCGCGCCTCTCCCTCACTCCCCGCGCCTCTCCCTCACTCTCCGCGCCTCTCCTTCACTCCCCGCGCCTCTCCTTCACTCCCCGCGCCTCTCCCTCACTCCCTGCGCCTGGGGGAGCACCACTGGCAGGGTGGGGGAGCACCACTGGCAGGGTGGGGGAGCACCACTGGCAGGGTGGGGGGACCTACACCAACCTCTGGTAAGGTTGGCGTAGGGAGTGATACAGTATCGCCTGGAGGGTGGTGTAGTAGGCTGGTCCTTGGTGTGGGAATATATGAAGTAGGAGGCTTGGGTATTGAACCCAGGTGGTGAGGTGGGGCAGAACCTAGTGGGTAGCTCGCTTGGAGGGGGTTGGTGGGGGTCAGCGAGATGCTTTGTAGAGGTAGAGTGAGGTAGGGACAAATCATAACATAGAACGAAAAGGCAATGTAAAGGATATGGGTGTACTCATGTCGGAAGACCTTACCTCTAAAGAACACAATAAAGTAGCCGTCACAACTGCAAGAAAAATGACAGGTTAGATAACAAGAACTTTTCACACTAGAGATGCTATACCGATGATGATACTCTTCATAACGCTTGTGCTCTCTAGAGTGGAGTACTGCTGCACAATGACAGCACTTTTCAAAGCTGGAGAAATTGCTGACCTGGAGAGCGTGCAGAGATCCTTTACTGCTAGAATCCACTCAGTAAAACATCTAAACTATTGGGACCGACTAAAGAGCCTAAAACTGTACTCCCTTGAGCGCAGGCGGGAGAGGTATATAATAATCTATACGTGGAAAATAGTAGAGGGGCTGGTACCAAACCTGCACACAGAAATAACATCACATGAGACCAGAAGACATGGCAGGATGTGCAGAATACCCCCGTTGAAGAGCAGAGGTGCAACAGGTACTCTGAGAGAGAGAACTCTATCAACATCAGAGGCCCGAGACTGTTCAACACGCTTCCGCTACACATAAGGGGCATAACTGGCAATCCCCTCACAGTGTTCAAGAGAGAACTGGATAAGCACCTCCAAAGGATACCTGATCAACCAGGCTGTGACTCATACGTCAGGCTGCGAGCAGCCGCGTCCAACAGCCTGGTTGATCAGTCCGGCAACCAGGAGGCCTGGTCGACGACCGGGCCGCGGGGACGCTAAGCCCCGGAAGCACCTCAAGGTAACCTCAAGGCAAGGTAAGGTAGTGTGAACGGTGAGGGAGGGGGGGGGGGGTGAGGTTTGCGAGTACTGGAGAGTAACGTGAATCTCGAGGTTTATAATTGTTGTTAATAGTAGTTGGTTAAAGAAATCGAACCTGCCGGCTGAGTGATGAAGGTGGGTGAAGGTGGTGGTGGGGGGTGTTGGGAGTGGTGGGGGAGGGGGGGGGGTAAGTGTGTCCAAGGTGGGTGTTGACAGGTATATATATACCTGGCGCGGTGCAGGTGTGTCACTAGCTGATGGAGCCCCGCGTCACCATGGCTGCTCAGGTAAATGTCTCTGGTGACGCCTGTGATCACTGGAGGCCACACCGCCCGCCCCTCGCCTGTGTGGAGACCGGGCCCCACACACATGGTGCCTTCACCACTGTCTTGTTTATCACTGCTCACTGTTCTCCTGAGGGGGGGGGGATTGTGTGGGTATATGTGTGAGATGACTAGTAATGTGTAGCCTCGCATGTGCTCGCTCGTGTTCATCTGGCAGTATGGCTGCCTATGTTTTTAATATTCAAATGTGCACAGTTGTGTATGTGTGTACTCACCTAGTTGTGCTTGCAGGGGTTGAGCTCTGGCTTTTTGGTCCCGCCTCTCAACTGTCAATCAACCGCTGTACAGGTTCCTGAGCCTACTGGGCTCTATCATATCTACATTTGAAACTGTGTATGGAGTCAGCCTCCACCACATCACTGCCTAATGCATTCCATCCGTTAACTACTCTGACGTACGTGTGTGTGTGTGTGTGTGTGTGTACTCACCTAGTTGTACTCACCTAGTTGTGCTTGCGGGGGTTGAGCTCTGGCTCTTTGGTCCCGCCTCTCAACTGTCAATCAACAGGTGTACAGGTTCCTGAGCCTATTGGGCTCTATCATATCTACACTTGAAACTGTGTATGGAGTCAGCCTCCACCACATCACTTCCTAATGCATTCCATTTGTCAACCACTCTGACACTAAAAAAGTTCTTTCTAATATCTCTGTGGCTCATTTGGGCACTCAGTTTCCACCTTTGTCCCCTAGTGCGCGCGTGTGTGTGTGTGTACTCACCTAGTTGTACTCACCTAGTTGTGTTTGCGGGGGTTGAGCTCTGGCTCTTTGGTCCCGCCTCTCAACCGTCAATCAACAGGTGTACAGATTCATGAGCCTATCGGCTCATGAATCTGTACACCTGTTGATTGACGGTTGAGACTGAGACCCCCAACTGTGTGTGTGTGTGTGTGTGTGTGTGTGTGTGTGTGTGTGTGTGTGTGTGTGTGTGTGTGTGTGTGTGTGTTGATCCCCGACTCTCTGGCAGGTACTGCCGACTCTGTTTCCTGTCATATCTACTTTAGAAATAACATGTTGACTACCATTCTGCTATATACTCCATGCTACTTATTTACACGTTTTACGCCAGCTGTTCCTTCAACTCTCCCTGTGACTCATCTCCGTCTGAAGCTTCCTCGTTTTATTCTGCCTTATGCTGAATAGTTCAAATTTATTAATCTTATCGATTCCCCCTCAGAATGTTTCATGTCGTTATCATGTCTCCTCAGTTTCGTCTCTCTTCAAGTGTGGTGAGGTTCAGTTCCAGTTGCTGTTCCTCACAGTTCACGTCTCGCAGGTCTGGCGTGAGCCTCGGGGCATGTCTCTCAATCTTTCCTAGTGTGATATTATTAGTCCTTATGTTGGGCTTCCACGCCGGTGCTTCATACTCCAGAATGGGAATTATATACATAGAGTACAGTGCTATTATGCCGCTAATTACCTGCATCCCAGTGCTATTATGCCGCTAATTACCTGCATCCCAGTGCTATTATGGCGCTAATTACCTGCATCCCAGTGCTATTATGCCGCTAATTACCTGCATCCCAGTGCTATTATGGCGCTAATTACCTGCATCCCAGTGCTATTATGGCGCTAATTACCTGCATCCCAGTGCTATTATGGCGCTAATTACCTGCATCCCAGTGCTATTATGGCGCTAATTACCTGCATCCCAGTGCTATTATGGCGGTAATTACCTGCATCCCAGTGCTATTATGGCGCTAATTACCTGCATCCCAGTGCTATTATGGCGCTAATTACCTGCATCCCAGTGCTATTATGGCGCTAATTACCTGCATCCCAGTGCTATTATGGCGCTAATTACCTGCATCCCAGTGCTATTATGCCGCTAATTACCTGCATCCCAGTGCTATTATGGCGCTAATTACCTGCATCCCAGTGCTATTATGGCGCTAATTACCTGCATCCCAGTGCTATTATGGCGCTAATTACCTGCATCCCAGTGCTATTATGGCGCTAATTACCTGCTTCCCAGTGCTATTATGGCGCTAATTACCTGCATCCCAGTGCTATTATGGCGCTAATTACCTGCTTCCCAGTGCTATTATGCCGCTAATTACCTGCATCCCAGTGCTATTATGGCGCTAATTACCTGCATCCCAGTGCTATTATGCCGCTAATTACCTGCATCCCAGTGCTATTATGGCGCTAATTACCTGCATCCCAGTGCTATTATGCCGCTAATTACCTGATTATCACTGCTACTGTGGTACTAATAGTGGTAATATTTGACTATTTAATCAGTAAACTATGATGGTCGTAAATTGTTGTTATTGACTTTTGTCGACAGTGAGGAACCACTGTAATAAATTGTGAATACAGTTTATTACAATATTACAATTTTATTACAATTTATTACACAATCGACTTGAGAATGGTCCAGGACGGACCGAAACGTCGTCGTCCCTTCACCTTCTAGTGTGTGGTCTGGGAAACAAATTGTGAGTAGGTGTGATAGTTTGTTGAACCGAAGAATGTTGAAGGCCACTGAGGGACAATGTGTGGTTAAGTCTTTGTGGGAAGTGGAAGCAAAAAACTCTTGGAAGCAGTTTTTATGAAAATTAGAGAATGGAAGTTGAAATTAACAATACAGTAATGAGTGGGAGGTGTTTAGTGTACAATGAAAGAATGAATAATACTCTGTGAGTTACGAAAGATGTTAGACATATAGGTAATAAAGGCATAATGGCACGGGGATGCAGGTAAACAGCGGCACTCTATGAATGTAATTCACATTTTGAAGTATGGAGCACCAGCATGGAAACCCAACATAATGAATGGTGACTGGAATGTGGGTCTGGAGAGTGGGAGTTCTGGAGTACCCAAAGGTGCGACGTGTGACCCACAGCCCACGAGGAGGTACGGACATGTTAGGTTCATGTCTGAGCATTGTTTAACATGGTGTGTGTGTGCAGGGGTGAGACGCAGGGTGTACAGGGGTGAGACGCAGGGTGTAGAGGGGGGAGACGCAGGGTGTAGAGGGAGGAGACGCAGGTGTGCAGGGGTGAGACGCAGGGTGTACAGGGGTGAGACGTAGGGTGTAGAGGGGTGAGACGCAGGGTGTACAGGGGTGAGACGCAGGGTGTACAGGGGTGAGACGCAGGGTGTACAGGGGTGAGACGCAGGGTGTACAGGGGTGAGACGCAGGGTGTACAGGGGTGAGACGCAGGGTGTAGAGGGGTGAGACGCAGGGTGTAGAGGGGTGAGACGCAGGGTGTAGAGGGGTGAGACGCAGGGTGTACAGGGGTAAGACGCAGGGTGTAGAGGGGTGAGACGCAGGGTGTAGAGGGGTGAGACGCAGAGTGTAGAGGGGTGAGAATCAGGGTGTACAGGGGTGAGACGCAGAGTGTAGAGGGGTGAGACGCAGGGTGTAGAGGGGGGAGACGCAGGGTGTAGAGGGGTGAGACGCAGGGTGTAGAGGGGGGAGACGCAGGGTGTAGAGGGGTGAGACGCAGGGTGTACAGGGGTGAGACGCAGAGTGTAGAGGGGTGAGACGCAGGTGTAGAGGGGTGAGACGCAGGGTGTAGAGGGGGGAGACGCAGGGTGTAGAGGGGTGAGACGCAGGGTGCAGAGGGGTGAGACGCAGAGTGTAGAGGGGTGATACGCAGGGTGTAGAGGGGTGAGACGCAGGGTGTACAGGGGTGAGACGCAGGGTGTACAGGGGTGAGACGCAGGGTGTAGAGGGGTGAGACGCAGGGTGTACAGGGAAGAGACGCAGGGTGTGGCCACCCCTTGATGTGAAACGTCTGATTTCCAATCAAAGGGCGGCCACACTATCATGGTCACTATGTTGCCTCCGGCCACACCATCATGGTCACTATGTTGCCTCCGGCCACACCATCATGGTCACTATGTTGCCTCCGGCCACACCATCATGGTCACTATGTTGCCTCCGGCCACACCATCATGGTCACTATGTTGCCTCCGGCCACACCATCATGGTTACTATGTTGCCTCTGGTCACACCATCATGGTCACTATGTTGCCTCCGGCCACACCATCATGGTTACTATGTTGCCTCTGGCCACACCATCATGGTTACTATGTTGCCTCCGGCCACACCATCATGGTCACTATGTTGCCTCTGGCCACACCATCATGGTCACTATGTTGCCTCCGGTCACACCATCATGGTCACTATGTTGCCTCTGGCCACACCATCATGGTCACTATGTTGCCTCCGGTCACACCATCATGGTCACTATGTTGCCTCTGGCCACACCATCATGGTCACTATGTTGCCTCCGGTCACACCATCATGGTCACTATGTTGCCTCTGGCCACACCATCATGGTCACTATGTTGCCTCCGGTCACACCATCATGGTCACTATGTTGCCTCCGGTCACACCATCATGGTCGCTATGTTGCCTCCGGTCACACCATCATGGTCACTATGTTGCCTCCGGCCACACCATCATGGTCACTATGTTGCCTCCGGTCACACCATCATGGTCACTATGTTGCCTCTGGCCACACCATCATGGTCACTATGTTGCCTCCGGCCACACCATCATGGTCACAATGTAGCCATAGGTATTGGGCATCCAGCCTCAGAAAGACAGACAAACACACACACGCACACACTTTCCATGCACTTCCTCACACTTTCATCATGTCCGCCCTTCTCGGCTTTCCACTTTGTCTCGTGTGTTTAAATTCGCAGTATTCTGCTGTGTTTACCACTGTCTTCACCACTGAGTTCACCACTCTTCAGTCATCCATTCGTTCAACGTGCTCAAGCTTGTCCAGGCTCTCCTCAGCCATGTTGTTAAACGATCGTTGCACTCATCTCTCCATGGCCTGGTCATGGAGAGATGAGTTCTCTACTCCACTCACCTCACACCGTGTATAAATCTTATATTGAAAATTCCTACTTCTCTGCCTCTTAATCAGCCCCGTCCACACCCTCCCCATACTCACCTTGTGAGTGGTTGGTTATTGTGCACCCCATACTCACCCTGTGAGTGGTTGGTTATTGTGCTCCCCATACTCACTCTGTGAGTGGTTGGTTATTGTGCTCCCCATACTCACCCTGTGAGTGGTTGGTTATTGTGCTCCCCATACTCACCCTGTGAGTGGTTGGTTATTGTGCTCCCCATACTCACCCTGTGAGCGATATCGTAAAAAGGATTATAGAGGGCACAAAAAATAAGTATTCACACCTCAGCTATCATTCTTACGTTAACAATTTCAGCTAATCTACGCATTTTATAACAATAACAACTCTCCGCACCCCAAAATCTATGATGTTACAATATATTATTTTACATTTTTTTTTGGTTCATGTTTAAATTTATTTGAAATTTACCGGATAATAGACGAGCTGCTGTTTAGTCTGTACACTATACAATCATACATTAATCATACACAGGTCATTAACCAATAAACACCAGAGTGTGGATACCGTGCAAGAATTTCACAAGCCTCCTCATTTGTAATAAGATTTGCCATATCATGCAACATGATTTTAGATTTCCTGTAAATGACAATTTTTTCACAATATAAAAATGTGTCATTGTCTTAGTCCACACACTACACTTTACTTTATCTAGATCCTCATACAAGCCGACTGTTGTGACCTGCCTGTAGCCAAGTCCAAGCGGCTCTACTACTCCCGTTTGCGTTCTTCATGAAATTCTCCCGATTCTTGTCTCATGACATTTTTTAAACGATCAATTTGATAGGCCAAGATGACGGTCAACATTGTCTATACTTACTGTAAGCTAAGCAAGGGCATCAGTACTTTTATGTTCTTGCTGTTCACAGTGGGAAGGGACCCACAGCATTGTGACTTTTACGCCTTTATTAAGTCTGCATCTTGACATTTGGTTGGCTCAGGAGACAAGGACGTTATACTTTCATTATAAGCAATTCGATTCCAGTGATGAGACGAATGATGTCTACTACGGAGTACTCAATTTGAGTGTTACGACAGTTCAACTTACAAGGTTCATTAGTGACGCTTACATTCTTCTCAATCGCAATCCAGTTCCCACTAAGTGGAGCATTCTAGGCACCGGCCACTGTCCTGCCTTAACTGACCCCTCGCTCACCTGGGAGGGTACAGCTGCCTCCTTTACCATCAACACCTTCCAAGTGTTTACACTCGTGGCAACTTCCGCCACTTTGGACCTATATTTTACACACAATTTCCTTCTTTCTACCACTCCGTGACTTTCCGTCTCTACCCCCACCACAACTTTCCTTCTCTCTCCACGACAACTTTCCTTTACTCTCCCAACCTCAACTTTCCTTTCGTGGACATCCACATTTAAGCCTTACCTCAAACATCTGAAAAACTTCAATAAGTCTAAATAATCTTTCTCCACCCTTTGCAGAAACAGCTTCATCATGTACATACCATGGATATACCCTCCTCCAGTTACCGTGACCTCCCTCAGTACCCTGTCTGTGTGTTCTGTCAGTGGGCAGGACGCCATCACACGCCGCCCTCACCAACATCTCCATCACACCCGTGATTCATTAAACTATCGTCTCCTACACCTGCATTGCTTCCGACATCCCTACTTCTCAGAGTGTTTACCTGCACTCTGGAGAAATGATAACATATGGAGTTGGCAATGTCATTCTCTTAACTGTTCCATGTGTCATGGACACATTTGATATCTCTCTAACATGTCTTGTTAACAAGTTGCCTCAAAGTAAATATGTGATCTACACTGGACCTTCTTTGTTCACCACTGATCAATATATGAACACTTTCCTGCCACACATCTCCCGCTGCGCTAAGTAAACTAGTGCTTCCAAAACGCTATGTAACTTTATGTACCTTTGGGCAGTGTTATTTCCCAATGGCTTATGCCTCCACAGTATAGAAAGGCAAGGTATTATTCCCCCCCTTCGAACTTTGGTTTGATCATTGTGTAAGACGCCTTACCGAGGACGTCTTGAGGGTGCCTGAAGGCTGCCAACTCCTTATCTAGAGCTGTGGTACATTGTTTCATAAGTCGGCAGCCTTCAAGACGCCCTTCCTACGCTGTCTGAGACAATGGTCAAAGCAAAGTTTGAGAGGAATAAAAGCAGTTTTCTAATCTTTGGAGCATAAGCAATCGGACATATACACTGCCAAGAGACACAAATCATGTTACATAGTGCAATTATTTCACGCGCTATGTTCCTCTTTATCTTTATTCAGTCCAGGCACTGTTCTTTTCCAGCCCTGTGACGCATTATTGCAAGTCTTCTGGCCAAGTCTTTACACCCATTATATTCACCTTTCCCTCCACAACATTAATCATTTCGACATAGACCTCATCAACACCTGCAGTCTTCCTATATTTCAGCTCCTTCAACGTGCTCACCACTTCCATAGATAAATGAGCAGGGATGTGGTCCTGCATCCTTCTACTCTATCACATCATTCAATGCATTCAGCGTATCCTCTTCTCCTATTTTAATATCCTCCTCACTATTTACCATTCTCCAGTACATATCTTTATGATGTCCACTATACTGCCCAGAAGTCCTTTCCTAAAGAGCTTTAAGTTGTTAACTTTATCTTATTATTTCACATACCTTTAACTCTCTCCATACTCCATTTTCTTGTCTCTCTTTTGCCACCACATCCTACCAAGCAACTAGTCTAACTCTTCTTCTAGTACTTGCAAAAACCTTCATTTAGTCAAGGCATGTGTGTAAGAACGCCACACTCTAGCCGTTCTTAACTAAATATTTCTTGTATTCATCAAATTTGACAATCACAGATTACAACACATTCAGCATTGTTTGCAACACGTCCATTATGGTTTGGTTACAGCATATTTATCACTGTTTACAAGACATTCAGCATTGTTTGCTTGCAATACATTTAGCATTGTTTGGTTACAACATACAACATTGGTGAAAACACATTCAACACTGTTTACATTACATTCAGCATTGATTACAAAATATTCAGCATTTTTACAACACATTCAGCATTGTTTAGTTACAATATTGTCTCTTGGTTTGCATGTTATTGTTTATGGTTTTCCGGTTATGAACAATTGCTATATTTTCATGCGTTGCTTAGGTGAGAGGACTGGAGGTGGTAGTTCACGTCTGGTACCACTGTGTCTGGGCTTCACGTGAGAGGACTGGAGGTGGTAGTTTACGTCTGGTACCACTGTGTCTGGGCTTCACGTGAGAGGACTGGAGGTGGTAGTTCACGTCTGGTACCACTGTGTCTGGGCTTCACGTGAGGGGACTGGTGGTGGTAGTTCACGTCTTACCTTATTACGAGCCTCAGCTCCTGGGTTCCTCCTCTCAATCTTCAATGTAGAAGTGCAGTTAATTCCTTACTCCGTGATCTGTATTGTATTACCTTTGAATCTGGGCATGAAACCGTTCTCAGGCACACTTCTTGCCTTCGTCAGTCCACTTTTTCATTACCATATTGGAAGTTCATTCTAATGCCCAGCTTCCTGATTTGGTACTATGCTTCCATTTGGTCCATTACACTTTATTCAGTTTATCTTTGTCTCTCTTCACGAGTATAATCCTCTGTGTCGGGAACATGTCTCCTTCTGTTTCTTCTCCTCTAAAGTGATTTGATGATCATTTCGTTTAGTTTTCTAGTGCAGCTCGTGTATCATTTCTGAGATCAGTTTCGTGGCAAATCTGTGAAGTTTTTTATAGCTTCATTCTGGGCTTACGGAGTAGAAAATTTCATATCAGCGCTACTTGCTGAAAAAAAGGTCTGACATAGGTGATATACATCGTTCTGAATTACACTATCTCCATTTTCCTGTTGACATCAAAATGCGTTAGTATTTTTTGCTATACACAGTATAAAAAGGACCAAAAATCTAACCCATCTTGCCCGCAGACTTCCCAGCTTATGATAGACGAAGTGATAGTGGCAAACCAGACATATTACCATTGACAATTACAATGACAATGCATTGACAATAACCACCACCAGTGGTGGTTATTGTCAATGTGGAGCAGGTCAAGCAGCTGACCTGCTCCAACCTCAACATGGAGAATTCATCATACGCTGATGATGATGTCCCGCAAATAGTATTCCAACCACGACCATCAGAGGCGCTACGAGCCAACAAGACCAAGGCAGCAATTGAATTCATAAACAACTTTGAAAGCAATTGAAAATAAGTACAAAACATTCCAGTAAATACGCATTACAAAAACAAACCCAAACCCAATAATCTTTGACAACCGCCCGATTCAATATACGGATGCAGGAAGAATCCTGAAACTCGAGATTAATGGAATAGGAATTAAAATTCATTTAATGAACAAAATAAACAAAGCAAAAACAGCTTAGGAAAACCGAGATTCCGAAGCCTGGGTACAACACACACCTACACCTATACAAGGCTGTAGTCCAGCAGCATCTGGAGTATCCCCCAGTACCACTACACCTTACAGAAAACTATCATGCACACCTACAAGCAGTGTAGAACAAGGCGCTAAGAAGAGCACCAAATCACCGTGCTCTTTTACCACAGGGTAAAAAAATACCCTGAAGGCGAACATGCACACTGGCATCTGTGTATATATGACTGCTTCACAGTATTCATCTATATACATACTGACATTCACGTGAAGAACCTCTCACACACACTCACAGCTCCCTGACAAGAGAGAGCAGGTATGTATCACGTATGACAAGTATGCATGCATGTAAGAGCAAGCTTAGCTGCAAAAAACCACACATTGTATGAGCAAAACGGACAGCCCGCCTGGTGTGAGCGAGGCGGACAGCCCGCCTGGTGTGAGCGAGGCGGACAGCCCGCCTGGTGTGAGCGAGGCGGACAGCCCGCCTGGTGTGAGCGAGGCGGACAGCCCGCCTGGTGTGAGCGAGGCGGACAGCCCGCCTGGTGTGAGCGAGGCGGACAGCCCGCCTGGTGTGAGCGAGGCGGACAGCCCGCCTGGTGTGAGCGAGGCGGACAGCCCGCCTGGTGTGAGCGAGGCGGACAGCCCGCCTGGTGTGAGCGAGGCGGACAGCCCGCCTGGTGTGAGCGAGGCGGACAGCCCGCCTGGTGTGAGCGAGGCGGACAGCCCGCCTGGTGTGAGCGAGGCGGACAGCCCGCCTGGTGTGAGCGAGGCGGACAGCCCGCCTGGTGTGAGCGAGGCGGACAGCCCGCCTGGTGTGAGCGAGGCGGACAGCCCGCCTGGTGTGAGCGAGGCGGACAGCCCGCCTGGTGTGAGCGAGGCGGACAGCCCGCCTGGTGTGAGCGAGGCGGACAGCCCGCCTGGTGTGAGCGAGGCGGACAGCCCGCCTGGTGTGAGCGAGGCGGACAGCCCGCCTGGTGTGAGCGAGGCGGACAGCCCGCCTGGTGTGAGCGAGGCGGACAGCCCGCCTGGTGTGAGCGAGGCGGACAGCCCGCCTGGTGTGAGCGAGGCGGACAGCCCGCCTGGTGTGAGCGAGGCGGACAGCCCGCCTGGTGTGAGCGAGGCGGACAGCCCGCCTGGTGTGAGCGAGGCGGACAACCCGCCTGGTGTGAGCGAGGCGCACAACCCGCAATGACCTTCATAACCCAGGCCAACATGGATTTCGAGCGGGAAGATCGTGCCTCTCACAGCTACTTGAGCGCTACGACAAAGTCACTGAGGCATTAGAAGAGAAACAGAATGCTGATGTGATATACACGGACTTCGCAAAGGCCTTCGATAAATGTGACCATGGCGTGATAGCACACAAAATGAAGTCAATGGGAATAACCGGTAAAGTAGGACGCTGGATACTCAGTTTTCTGTCAAACAGGACTCAGCGAGTAACTGTCAACCATATAAAATCTAGTCCAAGTGCAGTGAAAAGCTCTGTACCTCAGGGTACAGTCCTTGCACCACTGCTTTTCCTTATTCTCATATCAGATATAGACAAAAATACAAGTCACAGCTTCGTATCATCCTTTGCAGATGACACAAAAATCAGTATGAAAATTACCTCGGCTGAGGACATTGAAAAACTTCAAGCTGATATTAATAAAGTTTTCGACTGGGCATCAGAAAATAACATGATGTTTAACAGTGATAAATTCCAGGTACTCAGGTACGGTAAAAATGAGGACCTTAAACATAATACAGAGTACAAAACACAATCAAATGTACCCATAGTAGGAAAACAGCATGTAAAGGATTTGGGAATAATAATGTCTGACGACCTAACGTTTAAGGAGCATAACCAAGCAAATATTGCGACAGCCAGAAAAATGATAGGATGGATTACGAGAACTTTCAAATCCAGGGATCCCATCACAATGGTTGTGCTCTTCAAGGCACTTGTGTTGTCCCGTCTTGAGTACTGCTCAGTACTCACTTCCCCCTTCAAAGCAGGAGAGATTGCTGAAATAGAGGGAATACAGAGAACATATACGGCACGCATAGACGCAATAAAGCACCTAAATTATTGGGATCGTCTCAAAGCCCTCCAAATGTACTCACTAGAAAGAAGACGAGAGAGATATCAAATAATATACACCTGGAAGATACTGGAGGGCCAAGTACCAAATCTACACAGTAAAATAACAACGTACTGGAGTGAACGACATGGAAGAAAATGTAGAATAGAACCAATGAAGAGCAGAGGTGCCATAGGCACAATCAGAGAACACTGTATAAACATCAGAGGTCCGCGGTTGTTCAACGTCCTCCCAGCAAGCATAAGAAATATTGCCGGAACAACCGTGGACATTTTCAAGAGGAAACTAGATTTATTCCTCCAAGGAGTGCCGGACCAGCCGGGCTGTGGTGGGTATGTGGGCCTGCGGGCCGCTCCAAGCAACAGCCTGGTGGACCAAAATCTCACAAGTCGAGCCTGGCCTCGGGCCGGGCTTGGGGAGTAAAAGAACTCCCAGAACCCCATCAACCAGGTATCAACCGGGTAACCCGCCTGGTGTGAGCGAGGCGCACAACCCGCCTGGTGTGAGCGAGGCGGACAGCCCGCCTGGTGTGAGCGAGGCGGACAACCCGCCTGGTGTGAGCGAGGCGGACAGCCTAGACAGCCCGCCTGGTGTCAGCTAGGCCGACAGCCTAGACAGCCCGCCTGGTGTCAGCTAGGCCGACAGCCTAGACAGCCCGCCTGGTGTCAGCTAGGCCGACAGCCTAGACAGCCCGCCTGGTGTCAGCTAGGCCGACAGCCTAGACAGCCCGCCTGGTGTCAGCTAGGCCGACAGCCCGCCTGGTGTCAGCTAGGCCGACAGCCTAGACAGCCCGCCTGGTGTCAGCTAGGCCGACAGCCTAGACAGCCCGCCTGGTGTCAGCTAGGCCGACAGCCTAGACAGCCCGCCTGGTGTCAGCTAGGCCGACAGCCTAGACAGCCCGCCTGGTGTCAGCTAGGCCGACAGCCTAGACAGCCCGCCTGGTGTCAGCTAGGCCGACAGCCTAGACAGCCCGCCTGGTGTCAGCTAGGCCGACAGCCTAGACAGCCCGCCTGGTGTCAGCTAGGCCGACAGCCTAGACAGCCCGCCTGGTGTCAGCTAGGCCGACAGCCTAGACAGCCCGCCTGGTGTCAGCTAGGCCGACAACCTAGACAGCCCGCCTGGTGTCAGCTAGGCCGACAGCCTAGACAGCCCGCCTGGTGTCAGCTAGGCCGACAGCCTAGACAGCCCGCCTGGTGTCAGCTAGGCCGACAACCTAGACAGCCCGCCTGCTATCGTAATTCACATTATATCCCATTTCTAAAGTTTCTCTTTACCTGTGCCTCTCCATCTTTTTCAAAATATAATTTTATTTAATATCAAATGCTTATTTATACTATGGGTTTCAGATGTTCATGTATCTTCTGTCCACTGAGTTATGCAGTCACCAGAGCTATATGTACCCGATGTTATGTTCCCGAAGGTGCATATTGACCGACATGTATTGGATCCTTTCATCATTTTAATTGAAAAATCTCTTTCACTCAGGTAATAATATTCTCGTGCCTCATTCTGGTGGCTTCAGCGCTTCCTCAGAACTACCGAGCCAAGCCCCCTGGACACTCGGCGGGCGCTGGCCACCCGGGCTCCGGAGCCTACAACCCACAGGCACACATTGAGGGCAAAACAGACTCGAAGTCTGCCAACCAGTATCATTCCGCCGTAGAGTACCAGAACCCTGGGGCAGCTGGAGGCTACCACAACACCCAATCTGCAGGTTACCAAAATGGCGCAGGAGGAGGAGGAGGAGGCTATCAGAGCCCTGCTGCAGGCCACCAATCCCCGGCACCTGTAGCCTATCAAGGCCCTGCATACCAAGGGTATGATCAGGGCTCGGGAGCCGGAGGGTACCAGAGCCTCGAGTCTCCTGGGTATAGAGTAGGCGGAGGTATACTCTTCGGTGGTCTCTCTGCCGACGACCAGAAGAAGATCGCGGCCCACGAGCACGACGGCACCACCTTCCACGGCCCCAGTCAGGTAACTCATCCACCTCATTATTAGTCTATGGGTTTTATTTTTAAATCTTTGTATAATGCAGCTTTAAAAGTCTATGCGAGCCAGACACACACACACACATATATTATATATATATATATATATATATTATATATATATATATATATATATATTATATATATATATATATATATATATATTATATATATATATATTATATATATATATTATATATATATATGTCGTACCTAGTAGCCAGAACGCACTTCTCAGCCTACTATGCAAGGCCCGATTTGCCTAATAAGCCAAGTTTTCCTGAATTAATATATTTTCTCTTATTTTTTTCTTATGAAATGATAAAGCTACCCATTTCACTATGTATGAGGTCAATATTTTTTTATTGGAGTTAAAATTAACGTAGATATATGACCGAACCTAACCAACCCTACCTAACCTAACCTAACCTATCTTTATAGGTTAGGTTAGGTTAGGTATCTGAAAAAGTTAGGTTAGGTTAGGGTAGGTAGGTTAGGTAGTCGAAAAACAATTAATTTATGAAAACTTGGCTCATTAGGCAAATCAGGCCTTGCATAATAGGCTGAGAAGTGCGTTCTGGCTACTAGGTACGACATATATATATATATATTATATATATATATATATATATATATATATATATATATATATATATATATATATATATAATTTGTTACAATTGTGCTCGCTTCATCTCGGCCTATGAGTGATATTAACCTCATCACCAATCTGGTCTCCCACAGCCACACACGTTCGGTTACACCGTCGAGGACTCTTACTACGGGAACCAGCACGCCCACAACGAGTACTCCGACGGGAAGACGACTAAGGGATCATACCGGGTCCTGCTCCCTGACGGCCGCACGCAAGTTGTCACCTACTCGGCCGACGCAAAGAGCGGCTTCATGGCTCAAGTCTCTTACGAAGGCAAGGCCAAGCCCTACCAACACCAACCCGAGAAGGCCGCCCCTGGACATCAGCAGCCACACGCTTCAAGTCACGCTCCGTCCTACAACCCCCAGCAGCAGGCGCCCGCATACCAGCAAGCACAGTACCGGCCCGCCGCCTAGTGGCGCCCGCTCTACCCTCTGCTCCCACCTGTTGTTGTGTGTTTTGTTATGTTTTAGTGTTTTAGGTGTATGAGAACGGCTTCCGCCCCGTGATTTATGTCACGACAAATTATATGATATAAACAATATTTCGAACTTTAGTCTTTAATTATATTCCTCGGTATGTAAATAAAAATAATTCCAAACCAAATTTAAGAAACGTATTTAGTAATTTCATGAATGCGGATCATCTCATAACCTTTGAGCTCATCTAAAGTTTGTCATACTTCAAATTATTTGTTTGTTAATTTATTTAATATTAAATAAATCGATGTCGAGAGCAAGAAGATATTGGTAACCCATGATGCTTGCACCTGTAGCCACGTGTCATGTGTTCTCATATTCCCTCGCAGGGGAAAGGACACATAACATGTACTTTGTGAAAGCATAATTTTTTTGTTACTGCCTGAGCAAAAAGTTCAAAATGCACTGGTGCCACAATTGACAACTTAATGTCGAAACCTTAACAAATAGTTCATAGCATTGTTGAAACATTTGGTAAATAATATCACTATCGCTAACTCACTGGGAGGCTTCCAGTATTGGGTTGGAAATGATAATTTGATATAGGTAGAATATATATTTACTTTTTACACTGGTATATAAAGGAACACTACGCCTTCTGGCTCCGGTTAGCAAGCTGAGACCTTTCCCCTTCCCTTAGCACATCTTAAGCCTTACCCAACTAGTTTTCCTGAATTAGAAGCCGATAATCGGTTTACAGCCTGGTCCCCAATTACTACTGGGTGAACAGTTAAGGATCAGTGTCAAGTCGACCCGTACTCTAAACAAAGGCCCAAAGTCCATTCCATGCACCCGCCAAACCCCCTGTTTATGAATGACAAACGGTTAACAGACGACTCAAAACTGATGACGTACGAACACTTCCGGAACACTTTTGACGACTTTTGTTCGAACTACAATGCTGTAAATGCTTCACCCACGTACTACAAATACCTACAGATATTTGGGTTACTACAAATCGCCAACAGAACCTAAACACCTAACCTAACAAGTGCCCAAATATGCCCAATATGCTAATATATAATAATATTAATTTATATTTAAGAAAAGTTTTGAATGTATAGCATGTTAAAATTTATGAATGTTTCTTTAAGGTCGACAGCTGCATGGAATAGACGTGTCTGAGGACGGGTTGTCCTTTGCAGGGGGCGAATCCAGCCGAAACTTATGGGGCAGGCCCTCCTCATTAATAAAAGGTCAAATTCTCATTAATACACGGGTTTACACACCACGGGTTATACAGGGGTTTACACACCACGGGTTGTACACGGGTTTATACACCACGGGTTGTACACGGGTTTACACACCACGGGTTATACACGGGTTTATACACCATGGGTTATACACGGGTTTACACACCACGGGTTATACACGGGTTTACACACCACAGGTTATACACGGGTTTACACGGGTTATACACGGATTTACACACGGGCTATACACGGGTTTACACACCACGGGTTTACACACCACGGGTTATACACGCCTCACAACGGATGACTTTCGAACATCTCTCGAGCAGTGCTTCGCTGACGACCTCTGCTCGAACCACAACGCAATAAACAGCTCGTCCTCCAAAGACCCAAAAGTGATTAAATGCACCCGCCAAACCCGCTGTTTGAACAACCCGTCCTCGACTCAAGTCCATTACATTCAGCGGTCAACCCCACAGACGCATTCATAAATTTTAACATGCTGTTCATTCAAAACGGGAATTTTCTCAAGTATAAATTAATATTATAATATATTGGCATATTGTGTATATATAGGCATAGGATAGGTTAGGTCAGGTGTTTAGGTTCTGTTGGCGATTATTTGTATTTGTAGTACGTGGGTGAAGCATTTACAGCGTTGTGATTCGAACAAAATTCGTCAGTGAAGCACTTGATCCGGATATGTTCGAACGTCAGCAGTTGTGAGTCGTATGTAAACCGTTTTTCATTCATAAACAGGGGGTTTGGCGGGTGCATGGAATCACTTTTGGATCTTTGTTTGGAGGACGGGCTGACGACTCATAACTGATTTCGTTCGAACACTTCCGGAACAAGTGCTTCACTGACGAATTTTGTTCGACCCACAATGCAGTAAATGCTTCACCCGCGTACTTTAAATACAAATAATCAACAGAACCTAAATACCCACCTATGCCTAATGATTCATAGAAAATTAATATGCAATAATATTAATTTGCATATAAGAAGAAACCTATTTTTAATACACATTACGTTAAAATTGATGAACGGGCGAAGGGAGAGGCAGCCGACTTAACATACTGGCTAAGGAAGTGTGGGGTGGAAGTGCACAGCTCGTGCAGCCTGTAAAAAGATCCAAGCTCCTTAACCCAACTGCTAAACCCCCTGTTTATGAATGAAAAGCGGTTTCACACGACTCGCAACTGATGACATCCGAACATTTCCGGAATAAGTGCTTCGGTCACGTCCTCTGTTCGAACCACAATTCTATTAATGCTTTATCTGCAAGAAAAATGACAGGCTGCATAATAAGAACCTTTCACACTAGAGATGCTATACCGATGATGATATTTTTCAAGACGCTAGTGCTCTCTAGAGTGGAGTACTGCTGCACAATGACAGCCCCTTTCAAAGCTGGAGAAATTGCTGACCTGGAGAGCGTGCAGAGATCCTTTACTGCTAGAATCCACAAAGTAAAACACCTAAACTATTGGGACCGACTAAAATGCCCAAATCTGTATTCTCTTGAGCACAGACGGTAGAGATATATAATAATTTAAACAAAAAAAATAGTAGAGGGGCTGGTCCCAAACCTGCATATAGAAATAACATCACATGAGATCAGAAGGCATGGCAGGATGTGCAGTATACCCCCGTTGAAGAGCAGAGAGGCATTAGGTACTCTGAGAGAGAACTCTATCAACATCAGAGGCCCGAGACTGTTCAACACGCTTCCACTACACATAACTGGCCGACACCTCACAAGGTTCAAGAGAGAACCTGACAAACACCTCCTAAGGATACCTGATCAACCAGGATGTGACTCATACGTCAGGCTGCGAACATCCGCATCCAACAGCCTGGTTGACCAGTCCAGGAACAAGAGGCCTGGTCGACGACCGAGTCGCGGGGTCGCTGAGCCCCAAAATCAACTCAAGGTAACCCACGTACTTCAAATACAAATAATCGTCAATAGAACCTAAACACCTAACCTACACCTAACTATACATAGAATTTGTATGTATAATAATACTAATTTATATATGAGAACAAACCAATTTTTAATACACATTATGTTACAATTGATGAATACATCTGGGAAGGACGGCCGCTGCTTCCCTGTACTCTTATATTTGTTTGTAAACAAGTTTATACGCTTTTATCATTATTAGCTTTCAACGATATGAGCTTAGCATTTTTAGACTTTCATTAAGCCAAGGCTAAGAATGTTGAGATACGGGGTCAGATAATGGATTATTCATCTTTTCTTTCTTACTGGTTAAATGTTTGGAAAATCTACTCTAAATTTAATTTTAAAATTTTGCCGGAAACGCAATGCGCGCTAGTGGCTTGACAAGAATGTAAATTCAACTTAATTTCTATGTTCTCTGTTAACTCCCAATGTACCTTCTTGTATATAAATAAATAAATAAAATAAATAAAATAAATAAAATAAATAAATAAATAAATAAATATTTATTGCTACTCGGGACAAACAACCACTCAACATTTCCTCTGACGGTGGAAACACTAAACAGACACTACGCATCAACACTCTTCCCTCTTACATTTTTTTCATATAAATGAGAATGTACAATTCAAACAAGAAAAAACCATGGGCGCCTAGGCACCAACACAAAGAAAAACAAGCTGCGAACAGCACATGAAAACCACAAAACAACACAATAACAAAACACCGAAACAGAATACCTAAAGACATACATAACACACAATGGTTTCATAACAAAGACAAACAAAAATACCGACTCTGAAGGAACCAGGCAAAATACCGGATCGGAATCGGGCACAAAAAAGGAGAACAAGACCTCAAGGACAGAAGCACAAAAGAGACATGACAACGGCAACAGTAAAACATAAAACCGGCACCGAACCACCGGAACAGTACACTGCACAGCTAGATAACTACAGCACAACAAAAGCAAAGAAACATGAACCACAATCAACTTACAAAACACAAATTAATAGGAAGTAACATCCCCCATACTCACCAGGGAACTGCCGAGGAGGAAATTTCACAGGAAAGGCATTCCACAGTGCCCACTCCTCTTCAGACGGGGAAACAGCATCACGCGATCGATGCGGGCGATTCATAGTCACAGGGAAAAACATCTCGGGAGCTCCCTCCACGGGGGGCGGCGGTACAGAGGTTGGCTGCACATGAGGCGGCAGCACAACGGGCACCTGCACAGGGGGCGGGCGCGCTTCAGAAGGCGGCTGCTCAAGGGGCAAAAGCACAGGAGACCGCTGCCCAGGGGGCGGCAGCACAGGAGACGAAGGCAGTCACACAGAGGTTGACTGCACGCGGACGGTAGGACAGGGGGGGGGGGGGAAGCGTCCATCTTCAAAACAATGACTAGGTCACAGGCCACACCAACTCCCACATCAGGGGGCACAACCCCCCACGCCGGGGAACAAACATACGGGACGCGGGCAAGGGCCCAGAAGCAGGAACCAAGGACCCTGCACCAGCACCCCCCCCCCTACCCCACGACAGAGGCACCAGCCACCAACATGGCCTCGCCACGAGCCGGGACCACACCAGCCCCCTGTACACCAACATCGTTATCAACAGAAGAAGAGCTCCCGGAATCCCCTCACGTCGACCCAGGTCACTGCACGAGGGGAAGACACACTTTGCGCCCAGCTCGAACACTTGGAGACCGGTCGTAGGTCGTCTGAGCTGTCATTAACCCCAGGAGGCACCGCAGTAGAACCACTGGGCGGCCGCTCAACACCACGCGTCACACCCATAGCCCGTGCTACATGGACACTTCGTCCTGAGTAGCTAAATCTTTAACAACAACAACAACGCGTCACACGATCTCGCAAAACCGCAGCCTCAACGGCCGGGGTAACAGGATCGCATACTGCTGGAGACAGCTCCAATTGCACATTCGCAAGGACATGCTCCGAAGATACTCCTTCCGTAGACGAGGCAGGCTGGGGCGGAGGAGGCAGGGAAGCAGGTGATGGGTGCAGAACCACACAGCCCACGGGTTCGACACCCACCGCGCTAGCCGGGTGGGCCGCACATACCGGCGCCACCACCAGGTCATCCGAAGAGCGTGGACAACACCAACACCGACATCACACGGATACGATCAGGACCACCTCAACTGCCGGGTAGGACGCGGGTGAACTCCAGCCCAATCGTATCCCTCCGCTTCACAGGGAACAAGGGCGCCGCCATATCCCCGGCCGATAAGGCCCAAATGCCCTGCTTACAAACACGAACAGTCACTAGCCGACACACCAGGAGCTCACAGCAACATTTCCACCGCCACCGGTGGCCAGGCGCCAACCCTCAAGTCAGAGGGTTGTCAAGTGCCAACAGCCTCAAGTCAATCATCTTTTCTTTCTTACTGGTGAAAAATTTGGATAATCTACTCTAAATTTATTTCTACTCGGGGCAAAATCTCTCAACATTTCCTCTGAAGGTGGAACAAAAACAGACTCTACGGATCAACACGCTTCCCTCTCACATGAACGAAATAGTAATTATATGGGTCAATTTAGTGGTTCACTCATCTGCTTAAAACAAAGGATGCACAGTTTTAACGAGTCTACAAATGACTGGGCGAACACCCACACAGTACATGAACTCACATGGTAATCGTACACGTACTGTGCTTCCTCACACTCTCTGACACTGAAGGTCACTGTGACAGTCACCTGAGAGCAAACGATGGGTACAAATCACCTGTCATAAACTGAACGCTAACAGCCCTGACTCAACAATACCAATAACCACCAAGTGAAACCATTTGCCCAGATATAATAATGAATATATATTTTATATAAAAATATAAAAAGTACTTGGTCCCATTAAGTACTTTTGCGGCAGTAAGATTTAACAGAGGCATAATCATACTATATTGAAAATTTTATATGATAGTTTACTTACAATATGTCAGATAAAATCGACTTGTTATTGTGTGAAGTTTTCATTTAACACACCATAATGACGTAAGAAACTTACAAAAATTAATAATGTAAATGACAAGACATATATATTATAATATATTATATATATATATAAATATATATATATAACTGAAAACTCACACCCCAGAAGTGACTCGAACCCATACTCCCAGGAGCAGCGCAACTGGTATGTACAAGACGCCTTAATCCACTTGACCATCACGACCGGACATAATGAGGTGATATGTCCAGTCGTGATGGTCAAGTGGATTAAGGCGTCTTGTACATACCAGTTGCGCTGCTCCTGGGAGTATGGGTTCGAGTCACTTCTGGGGTGTGAGTTTTCAGTTGCATATTGTCCTGGGGACCATTCAGGCTTGTTCGCATTTGTGTTCCTCACGTGTGCCCCAAAGAATGAGGTGATTTGGTAAAATGCTATGCCCAAGATTACTATCCGAGTGCCGGCGGTGGGGTGGTTCAAATAGCCTCGGCTATCACCTCATTATGTCCGGTCGTGATGGTCAAGTGGATTAAGGCGTCTTGTACATACCAGTTGCGCTGCTCCTGGGAGTATGGGTTCGAGTCACTTCTGGGGTGTGAGTTTTCAGTTGCATATTGTCCTGGGGACCATTCAGGCTTGTTCGCATATATATATATATATATATATATATATATATATATATATATATATATATATATATATATATATATATATATTATTAAATATGACCGAAAAAGTAAGATTAATAATTCTAACACGAATTTTCTCAATCTTTCGTACATTACGCTTCACTGTTGGAGGTAAATCAAAAATCACTTCTCCAAAATTCATTTTTATTTCTAGTCTGACGCGACACGGGCGCGTTTCGTAAAACTTATTACATTTTCAAAGACTTCACAAATACACAACTGATTAGAACTTGCGTTTCTCTGATTTTATATCTACATTTGAGTGAGGTGGGAAGGGTGATGTGGCATTAACACAAGACAGAACACTAGGGGATATTAATAGGGTATTAAAAGTATCAACACAAGACAGAACAGAAACAATGGGTATTGAATAGAAGTGTTTGTAGAAAGCCTATTGGTCCATATTTCTTGATGCTTCTATATTGGAGCGGAGTCTTGAGGTGGGTAGAATATAGTTGTGCAATAATTGGCTGTTGATTGCTGGTGTTGACTTCTTGATGTGTAGTGCCTCGCAAACGTCAAGCCGCCTGCTATCGCTGTATCTATCGATGATTTCTGTGTTGTTTACTAGGATTTCTCTGGCGATGGTTTGGTTATGGGAAGAGATTATATGTTCCTTAATGGAGCCCTGTTGCTTATGCATCGTTAAACGCCTAGAAAGAGATGTTGTTGTCTTGCCTATATACTGGGTTTTTTGGAGCTTACAGTCCCCAAGTGGGCATTTGAAGGCATAGACGACGTTAGTCTCTTTTAAAGCGTTCTGTTTTGTGTCTGGAGAGTTTCTCATGAGTAGGCTGGCCGTTTTTCTGGTTTTATAGTAAATCGTCAGTTGTATCCTCTGATTTTTGTCTGTAGGGATAACGTTTCTATTAACAATATCTTTCAGGACCCTTTCCTCCGTTTTATGAGCTGTGGAAAAGAAGTTCCTGTAAAATAGTCTAATAGGGGGTATAGGTGTTGTGTTAGTTGTCTCTTCGGAGGTTGCATGGCTTTTCACTTTCCTTCTTATGATGTCTTCGATGAAACCATTGGAGAAGCCGTTATTGACTAGGACCTGCCTTACCCTACAGAGTTCTTCGTCGACTTGCTTCCATTCTGAGCTGTGGCTGAGAGCACGGTCGACGTATGCGTTAACAACACTCCTCTTGTACCTGTCAGGGCAGTCGCTGTTGGCATTTAGGCACATTCCTATGTTTGTTTCCTTTGTGTAGACTGCAGTGTGGAAACCTCCGCCCTTTTCCATGACTGTTACATCTAGAAAAGGCAGCTTCCCATCCTTTTCCGTCTCGTAAGTGAAACGCAGCACGGAACTCTGCTCAAATACTGCGTTTCACTTACGAGACAGAAAAGGATGGGAAGCTGCCTTTTCTAGATGTAACAGTCATGGAAAAGGGCGGAGGTTTCCACATTGCAGTCTACACAAAGGAAACAAACATAGGAATGTGCCTAAATGCCAACAGCGACTGCCCTGACAGGTACAAGAGGAGTGTTGTTAACGCATACGTCGACCGTGCTCTCAGCCACAGCTCAGAATGGAAGCAAGTCGACGAAGAACTCTGTAGGGTAAGGCAGGTCCTAGTCAATAACGGCTTCTCCAATGGTTTCATCGAAGACATCATAAGAAGGAAAGTGAAAAGCCATGCAACCTCCGAAGAGACAACTAACACAACACCTATACCCCCTATTAGACTATTTTACAGGAACTTCTTTTCCACAGCTCATAAAACGGAGGAAAGGGTCCTGAAAGATATTGTTAATAGAAACGTTATCCCTACAGACAAAAATCAGAGGATACAACTGACGATTTACTATAAAACCAGAAAAACGGCCAGCCTACTCATGAGAAACTCTCCAGACACAAAACAGAACGCTTTAAAAGAGACTAACGTCGTCTATGCCTTCAAATGCCCACTTGGGGACTGTAAGCTCCAAAAAACCCAGTATATAGGCAAGACAACAACATCTCTTTCTAGGCGTTTAACGATGCATAAGCAACAGGGCTCCATTAAGGAACATATAATCTCTTCCCATAACCAAACCATCGCCAGAGAAATCCTAGTAAACAACACAGAAATCATCGATAGATACAGCGATAGCAGGCGGCTTGACGTTTGCGAGGCACTACACATCAAGAAGTCAACACCAGCAATCAACAGCCAATTATTGCACAACTATATTCTACCCACCTCAAGACTCCGCTCCAATATAGAAGCATCAAGAAATATGGACCAATAGGCTTTCTACAAACACTTCTATTCAATACCCATTGTTTCTGTTCTGTCTTGTGTTGATACTTTTAATACCCTATTAATATCCCCTAGTGTTCTGTCTTGTGTTAATGCCACATCACCCTTCCCACCTCACTCAAATGTAGATATAAAATCAGAGAAACGCAAGTTCTAATCAGTTGTGTATTTGTGAAGTCTTTGAAAATGTAATAAGTTTTACGAAACGCGCTCGTGTCGCGTCAGACTAGAAATAAAAATGAATTTTGGAGAAGTGATTTTTGATTTACCTCCAACAGTGAAGCGTAATGTACGAAAGATTGAGAAAATTCGTGTTAGAATTATTAATCTTACTTTTTCGGTCATATTTAATAATATATGTCTACAGGAAAGACTGCTACCAAAATATACTAATATATATTTATATATATATATATATATATATATATATATATATATATATATATATATATATATATATATATATATATATATTAGTATATTTTGGTAGCAGTCTTTCCTGTAGACATATATTATTAAATATGACCGAAAAAGTAAGATTAATAATTCTAACACGAATTTTCTCAATCTTTCGTACATTTCTTTTCACTGTTGGAGGTAAATCAAAAATCAATTCTCCAAAATTCATTTTTATTTCTAGTCTGACGCGACACGAGCGCGTTTCGTAAAACTTATTACATTTTCAAAGACTTTAGTTCACAAATACACAACTGAATAGAACTGATTGATTGATTGATGAAGATTAAGCCACCCAAAAGGTGGCACGGGCATGAATAGCCCGTAAGTGGTGGCCCTTTTAAGCCATTACCAGTATCAAGAGCTGATACTGGAGATCTGTGGAGGTGCGAATGCACCCTGCATGACGGGAGATGTCTCCCTTATGAATGTGTTAAGATGAAGATGAAGCAACCCAAAAGGTGGCACGGGCATAAATAGCCCGTAAGTGGTGGCCATTTTAAGCCATTACCAGTATCAAGAGCTGATACTGGAGATCTGTGGAGGTGCGAATGCACCCTGCATGACGGGAGATGTCTCCCTTGTGAATGTGTTAAGATGAAGATGAAGCCACCCAAAAGGTGGCACGGGCATAAATAGCCCGTAAGTGGTGGCCATTTTAAGCCATTACCAGTAACAGGAGCTGATACTGGAGATCTGTGGAGGTGCGAATGCACCCTGCATGACGGTCTCCCTTGTGAATGTGTTAAGATGAAGATGAAGCCACCCAAAAGGTGGCACAGGCATGAATAGCTCGTAAGTGGTGGCCCTTTTGAGCCATCACCAGTATCAATAGATGATACTGGAGATCTGTGGAGGTGCGACTGCACCCTAAGTGACGGGAGATGTCTCCCGGACCAAATGGTGACCAGATGGTGTGTGTTTTGGAATAGAACTTACGCATCTCCGATTTTATATCTACATTTGAGTGAGGTGGAAGGGGTGATGTGGCATTAACACAAGACAGAACAAGAGGTGGCATTAATAGGGTATTAATTTCATCAACACAAGACAGAACAAGAGGTGGTATTAATAGGGTATTAATTTCATCAACACAAGACAGAACACGAAACAATGGGTATTGAATAGAAGTGTTTGTAGAAAGCCTATTGGTCCATATTTCTTGATGCTTCTATATTGGAGCGGAGTCTCCAATATAGAAGCATCAAGAGTCTTCTACCCACCTCTAGACTCTGCTCCAATATAGAAGCATCAAGAAATATGGACCAATAGGCTTTCTACAAACACTTCTATTCAATACCCATTGTTTCGTGTTCTGTCTTGTGTTGATGAAATTAATACCCTATTAATGCCACCTCTTGTTCTGTCTTGTGTTAATGCCACATCACCCCTTCCACCTCACTCAAATGTAGATATAAAATCGGAGAAGCGTAAGTTCTATTCAGTTGTGTATTTGTGAACTAAAGTCTTTGAAAATGTAATAAGTTTTACGAAACGCGCTCGTGTCGCGTCAGACTAGAAATAAAAATGAATTTTGGAGAATTGATTTTTGATTTACCTCCAACAGTGAAAAGAAATGTACGAAAGATTGAGAAAATTCGTGTTAGAATTATTAATCTTACTTTTTCGGTCATATTTAATAATATATATATATATATATATATATATATATATATATATATATATATATATATATATATATATATATATATATATATATATATATATATAACTTTAGAACACTTTCCCACCAGGAGACTCGAACCCTAGCCAGCACAGAAGCCTTCCAGCAACTGGCATAACAGGTACGCCTTAACCCTCTGCACCACCGCTCAGACCCTTAAAAGAGATGGTAATTTCGGAGTATTTAAATACCCCAAAGATTAACACCTCCCAAGAGCACCAGAGCAAGTGAGGGGTCATTTAGACGTTAATTTCATCAAGTCCCTGTTAATATGGGAAGACACAGTGTCTCTGCTTAAGGCACAACTCTCCTAAACACGAGAGTTAAGTATACAACTTTAGAACACTTTCCCACCAGGAGACTCGAACCCTAGCCAGCACAGAAGCCTTCCAGCAACTGGCATAACAGGTACGCCTTAACCCTCTGCACCACCGCTCAGACCCTTAAAAGAGATGGTAATTTCGGAGTATTTAAATACCCCAAAGATTAACACCTCCCAAGAGCACCAGAGCAAGTGAGGGGTCATTTAGACGTTAATTTCATCAAGTCCCTGTTAATATGGGAAGACACAGTGTCTCTGCTTAAGGCACAACTCTCCTAAACACGAGAGTTAAGTATACAACTTTAGAACACTTTCCCACCAGGAGACTCGAACCCTAGCCAGCACAGAAGCCTTCCAGCAACTGGCATAACAGGTACGCCTTAACCCTCTGCACCACCGCTCAGACCCTTAAAAGAGATGGTAATTTCGGAGTATTTAAATACCCCAAAGATTAACACCTCCCAAGAGCACCAGAGCAAGTGAGGGGTCATTTAGACGTTAATTTCATCAAGTCCCTGTTAATATGGGAAGACACAGTGTCTCTGCTTAAGGCACAACTCTCCTAAACACGAGAGTTAAGTATACAACTTTAGAACACTTTCCCACCAGGAGACTCGAACCCTAGCCAGCACAGAAGACTTCCAGCAACTGGCATAACAGGTACGCCTTAACCCTCTGCACCACCGCTCAGACCCTTAAATACTCCGAAATTACCATCTCTTTTAAGGGTCTGAGCGGTGGTGCAGAGGGTTAAGGCGTACCTGTTATGCCAGTTGCTGGAAGGCTTCTGTGCTGGCTAGGGTTCGAGTCTCCTGGTGGGAAAGTGTTCTAAAGTTGTATACTTAACTCTCGTGTTTAGGAGAGTTGTGCCATATATATATATATATATATATATATATATATATATATATATATATATATATATATATATATATATATATATATATATATATATACATATATATATATATATATATATAATGTCGTACCTAGTAGCCAGAACGCACTTCTCGGCCTACTATGCAAGGCCCGATTTGCCTAATAAGCCAAATTTTCCTGAATTAATATATTTTCTCTAATTTTTTTCTCATGAAATGATAAAGCTACCCATTTCATTACGTATGAGGTCAATTTCTTTTTATTGGAGTTAAAACTAACATAGATATATGACCGAACCTAACCAACCCTACCTAACCTAACCTAACCTATCTCTATGGGTTAGGTTAGGTTAGGTAGCCGAAAAAGTTAGGTTAGGTTAGGTTAGGTAGGTTAGGTAGTCGAAAAACAATTAATTCATGAAAACTTGGCTTATTAGGCAAATTGGGCCTTGCATAGTAGGCATAGAAGTGCGTTCTGGCTACTAGGTACGACATTATATATATATATATATATATATATATATATATATATATATATATATATATATATATATATATATATATAATGTCGTACCTAGTAGCCAGAACTCACTTCTCAGCCTACTATTCAAGGCCCGATTTGCCTAATAAGTCAAGTTTTCCTGAATTAATATATTTACTATAATTTTTTTCTTATGAAATGATAAAGCAACCCTTTTCTCTCTGTATGAGGTCAATTTTTTTTTATTGGAGTTAAAATTAACGTAGATATATGACCTAACCTAACCAACCCTACCTAACCTAACCTAACCTATATTTATAGGTAAGGTTAGGTTAGGTAGCCAAAAAAAGCTAGGTTAGGTTAGGTTAGGTTGGTTAGGTAGACGAAAAAACATTAATTCATGAAAACTTGGCTTATTAGGCAAATCGGGCCTTGAATAGTAGGCTGAGAAGTGCTTTCTGGCTATTAGGTACGACATTATATATATATATATATATATATATATATATATATATATATATATATATATATATATATATATATATATATATATATATATATATATATATATATATAATGTTGTACCTAGTAGCCAAAATCCAGTTCTTGGCCTACTATGCAAGGCACGATTTGCGTAATAAGCCAAGTTTTCCAGAATTTCAATATATTTCAATTTTTTTTCTTTTGAAATGATAAAGCTATTCATTTCATTATGTATGAGCTAATTTTTTGTTAATTTTAGTTAAAACTAACGTAGATATATGACCGTACCTAACCAACCCTCTTCTTCTTCTTCATGAGAATAGGTGCAGTTTGCATGAAGGGGTAACCCTCCCGATGACTGCACCAGGACAGATGTAAGGAGACGAGTTGATGGTGAGGAGAAGAAAGTCAAAAGCGGTAGATGTGATGGGCCGTAGAGAGAGGAGTGGCGACGAAAACAGAGGCGAACGTTAGAGGGAGACTCCCCGCACTGGGAACTAATACTTCTCCAGAAACTTGCGTATCGGAAAGCGCAAGCAGTACGCTTCCCAAATCACCCACAGGTCGGCGGGCAGCCGGCCATCAGGCAGTACCCTCGGCTGAGACATCCTATCCGGCACCCTATAAACAAACACCTTCTCAGACGATACCCAGATAGTGGACGAGCACCATGGGATCCGAAGCACCCGGGCATCCCAATAAGGGCCCAACTCCGGACCCTCACAGGGCACGACCCCAGCAGACGGGACTAGGCAACCACCAGACCGGGGCAATGAAGGAGGGGGAACAGCAGGGGATGCAGGCGCGGCAGTGACCCCACCACAGGTCACAGGAGCCGAGGCCCCCCGGCGCACATCTTTCCGCAACATCACGACGAGGTCCCGATCATCAGGGACAACCCCCCACTGCTGGGACCCAACAGCAGGTGACACAGGTAGCAACTTCGGAGCCCCGCACAGCACCATCATCCACGGCGGGGGACGCCAGCTGAGCACCATACTCTCCCACCTCCTCCCAAGGCACACCACGAAGGGGAGACACACTCCGAGCCCGCCGCGAACGCTTCGAGACAGGCCGCACCACACCACGCCCAGCAGGCCCCTCCGCAGGCACGGCCACCATCGTTACATCCACACAGGCCACACCCGCACCGTCCGAAGAGTCCACAGAGGCCACATCACCCACACTGTCTACATCATCCACGGAAACAGCCTCAGAACACCGACGTGCACGCTTCTGCAAAGGAATGGAAAGAGCAGAACTACAGTCGTTAACACACACAGGCACGGCAGGCACCTCACCTTGCCGAAGCACCCCCTCCAAAACAGCAGAACCCGCGTCCCCGGGAGCCGTTACCACATCCACAGGCGGGGGTGGGACATGAACCTCCACCGGGACACCCTGCACTGCACGCAGCGCAGGCGACGCCCCGTCACCCTCACACACCGGCTCAACAACCCCAGGGGCCACAGCAGTCACCTGACGTGTCGCACGGGCTAGAGAACTCGCCACAACAGGCGGAGCAGCAGACAGGCAGTCAGGCGCCTCAGGCACAGCACCCACACCGTCCGAACGCAACAGGGGCGGAAAATCCTCCGCACAAAGAACATGCACCTGACCAGTTGCTCCCACGTCGCACGTAGCAGCCAGATGACCTTCGTGACCACACCGATAACAGGTGCGCGGTTGACCCCGGTACTGGCAGCGGAGCGTGTAACCCAACACGGACATCGACGACGGTACACTACATTTCAGCGACATCGTCAGGGTGCGGGAGTCATCAAGCATACCAACACAGTGCCCGGCAACGACCTTATTCCATCGAACACTTTAACACTGTCCCAAACCGTTCGAAACAGGAGGTTAAAAAGTCGTCCTGAAATTCGAAGGGGGCACCATGCACCGTCACAGACGTCAAGGTGACACTGAGATTCACTACCTTAACGGAGCCAGCAGTATCAGGGAGAGGGTAAACACGCCCCTCACACCGCTCGAGAAACGCCTGAAAGGCAGCCTGGAGGCGGAACTTGACTACAGCACGGTGGCCCTGAAGCAGCTGGATGCCCACCAGATCCGACAGCTCCACATGCAGCACGTCCACCAGGGCGACACCAACCAATGGATGGTCCACCGGCACCGTAAACGCCAGACCAGCTGACAGCGTCCTCTTCATTGGAGGGCGAGACGTCCCCATGGCTAAGCAAACGTCACCCTGTCAGTGGCAAACCACCACCAGCAGGGCAAACAAGCGATCACCCAACGTAAACACTAGCCAGAAGCGGAGAGACCTCAGGAACGTCCGACCTGGCCGGCGGTCACCACGCAACTCCTAACCAACCCTACCTAACTTACCCTATCTTAACCAAACCTAAACTAACATAAATAACTCAATAATTTATGTTCTTAATATAATATAATAATTATATTTAAATAAACCAATAGGAAACAATTTATTGAAAATAAAGAAAATCACTCGGCCTATTAGGCAAATCGGGCCTTGCATAGTAGGCCGAGAAGTGTGTTCTGGCTACTAAGTACGACATATATAAATAATGTTCTCACATGGAATAATGCACATAAATAATATATGAACATTTTTACTGGTTACTCAATCTACGCACACTTGTATCTTTACAAACTTGAATACAAACATTTTAGCTAACTAGCCAATCATTACTCATTCATAGACAGCTCTTATACAGTGTTCCAGGAATATTGAGAATAACATTTAACATTATAATTTAAAAAAGAAGAGTTTAGCTTCGCTAAAAGGCTATTTAGAACCAATTCCCACCTCTTGCTAACAATGTAACTCAATAAATCTCTACATCACAGACTGAGGTTGGGTCAGTGGACAACAAGACAACGTCGACAGATCACTCACGTATTCCCACACCTTCAGATGTGGGAATTCACACACCACCTCAGGTCACTGACCCGACCTCTGTGCATAGACTTTGTTGTATAATGCATTTTGTGTTTGTTTCCTTTACGACTCTTGTTTCTTTGCTTGCGTGTCTGTAAATATTGTGAAATTGTAATTTTTCAATATATATTTGTTGAGTGGTCAATGGTTTTGGGTCATTGTTGGCTTGTTGTTCAAACTGGCATGAGTTCTGCAAGTTGGGGTGAGTTGTGAGACGGCCTGCGTGTGTTGTGGCTCTCGTTCTAATTTACCATGTCACCTGTTATGTAATTATGGCTGTATTTAGTACTATAATTTGTGCTTGTGCATTGTGGTGCAGTTTTATTGTTTGATATTGTTCATTTCCAGTACTTCTTGAGCGTTTTGTTTTGTATTGTGTATCTTTCACATACATTTCTTCTTAATGTCACTGACACTATCCTGTTCGTTTTATAGCACGTCGTATTTTGACATATACTTTACCTAAGCCCCAAAATTGATATATTGGAAAATGGTAGCGGCTCGCGAAATTAACATATGACATAACATATTAACATAACATAACCCGTTTTCTGTTCGTGAGTCGTCGGTTATGTTAGGTTAGGGCACTTTAGAACGACAGTTTCTTGACGTTGAGAATGCTGGCGAGAACGGGCTGAACAGTGACTTCTAGAACCAGTGATTTGTATGGAGGTTCTAATATTTTTTGCCTAGTTGTGCTTACGTAGTTCTTGTGTGTTGTGTAACTGCCTGATTCCGTGTTTGTGTATGTGATAGTTACGTGTTACGTGATAGTTTTGTGGTTGCTATTTTATTTGTAAATATTGCTCTTCTGCAAATAAAGATATAAATTATGTAAATCAATAAATCTCCACATTGGGGACTGGGGACAAGACAACGCCGACAGATCACTCACGTGTCCCCGCACCTCCACCGCCAGCAGGCCACTCGGTAATAACTAGAGTAATCAGATAAAATCTTTCAATCTATGATGGCCTCGGTGGGTGGAAGGAAGCACTGGTCGCGCGGCCCGACACACCTCAGCAAACACATCGACGTGACAGTGGCAGCAGTAATGTCTATAACTGCAGCACCGGGGCTGTTGACGCGTTGCCATGTTGAGATTCTTCCTTATGGGGCAGTAGGACTCCCAACCCGTCATCACGTCAGGCTCGTTAAAGCTGTGGTCCTCCCTCAAGGCACATTTATAAATTGTGAAATGAGTTTTCACTCATTGAGGTTGAGCAAAATTGAGTTTTCTCATTTATATATTAATATTATTTTATTTTAATATTTTATTTATTTTAAGTTTTTCGTAATAGGCAAAGGTTAGCTTAAGTGTTTGGAACCTGTTAGTGATTATTTGTGTTTGTAGTACGGGCTGAAGCCTTTATAGACTTGTGATTCGAGCAGAGGACGTCAGAGAAGCTCTGCTCGAGAACAGTACATCAGCACGCAGCCCGTCCCCCAAACAAAGACCCAAAAGTGATCCCATGCACCCGCCAAACCCCTCTGTTTATGAATGAAAAACAGTTTACACACGACTCACAATTGTAAGCGTTCGAACACTTCTGGAACAAGTGCTTCACTGATGAATTTTGTTCGAATCACAACGCTATAAATGCTTCACCCACGTACTACAAATACCAACCCGTCCTCGACTCAAGTCCATTCCATCCAGCGGTCGACCCCACAGACGCATTCATAGATTTTTACATGCTGTTCATTCAAAACGGAAAATTTCTCTAATATAAATTAATATTATAATATATTAACATATTGTGCATATATATGCATAGGTTAGACTAGGGGTTTAGGTTCTGTTGGCGATTATTTGTATTTGTAGAACGTGGGTGAAGCATTTCAACCCGTCCTCGACTCAAGTCCATTCCATCCAGCGGTCGCCCCCACAGACGCATTCATGAATTTTAACATGCTGTTCATTCAAAACAAGAATTTTCTCAAATATAAATTAATATTATAATATATTAGCATATTGTGCATAGGTTAGATTAGGTTAGGTGTTTAGGTTCGGTTGGCGATTATTTGCATTTGTAGTACGTGGGTGAAGCATTTCAACCCGTCCTCGACTCAAGTCCATTACATTCAGCGGTCAACCCCACAGACGCATTCATAAATTTTAACATGCTGTTCATTCAAAACGGGAATTTTCTTAAGTATAAATTAATATTATAATATATTAGCATATTGTGTATATATAGGTATAGGATAGGTTAGGTTAGGTGTTTAGGTTCTTTTGGCGATTATTTGTATTTGTAGTACGTGGGTGAAGCATTTATAGCGTTGTGGTTCGAACAAAATTCGTCAGTGAAGCACTTGTTCCGGATATGTTCGAACGTCAGCAGTTGTGAGTCGTGTGTAAACCGCTTTTCATTCATAAACAGGGGGTTTGGCGGGTGCATGGAATCACTTTTGGATCTTTGTTTGGAGGACGGGCTGAGCATTTATAGCGATGTGGTTTGAACAAAACTCGTCAGTGAAGCACTTGTTCCGGAAGTATTCGAACGAAATCAGTTGTGAGTCGTGTGTAAACCGTGTTTCATTCATAAACAGGGGGTTTGGCGGGTGCATGGAATCACTTTTGGGTCTTTGTTTGGAGGATGGGATGCTGTTGGGGTCGACCGCTGGATGGAATGGACTTGAGTCGAGGATGGGTTGAGTACATACATCAGTTTAGAGTCGTGTATGTACCGTTTACAGCCCGTCTTCGCATACAAAGATATTTTAACAAACATTTGGCCTTTGTTGATGAAGTTGAGCACTGAGAGAACTGCCCTCTTCAAGGGTTAAAGGAGGCCTCATCTTCTTCAAATACTGAGTCATCAGTTTTGAGAGTGACGCAGTGAACGTTTCAAGCACAAAACTTCAGCCCGGCCTCTAAGCAAAGACCCCAAAGACCATTCCATGCACCCGCCAAACCCCCTGTTTATAAATGAAAAACGGTTTACACTCGACTCACAACTAATGACGTTCGAACACATCCGGAACAAGTGCTTCACTGACGAATTTTGTTCGAACCACAACGATGCAACGATGTAAATGCCTCACCCACGGACTACAAATACAAATAATGGCCAACAGAGTCTGAACACCTAACCTAACCAGTGCCTAAATATGTACAATATGGAAATATAAAATAATATTGTACATTTTGAGAAAATTCCTGTTTTGAATGAACATTACGTTAAAATTTATGAATGAGTCTTTGGGGTCGACCACTGGATGGAATGGACTTAGTCTGAGGACAGGTTACGGAAATTTTAACACCATGTTTAATCCAGTTGTTTCTTGCCCGAGAAACTGGCGTAAATATCGTCTTGGCTAAACAGTTGGACGCCAGTAATTACCTTGTATGTAGTCGTCGCTTCTAATTTGCATACGTTCCTCCTTTATTTCAAGAGCAGCGAGTCGATCTTGCCACAGTTCAGTCTGGACACGTTGATAACACAGGTGTAGTGCTAATGTGCTCCATCTATAATCATCACTGCATGCATGCTGAGAGACTACTAAAAACTTGAATTTTCTAATTGATTCGTGCCAATCTGCCGTGGTGTGTAACTTGCCGAGGTGTGTAGCCTGCCGTGATGTGTAGCCTGCCGTAATGTGTAGCCGGCCGTGGTGTGTAGCCTGTCGTGATGTGTAGCCTGCCGTAATGTGTAGCCGGCCGTGGTGGGTAGCCTGCCGTGATGTGTAGCATGCCGTGGTGGGTAGCCTGCCGTGATGTGTAGCCTGCCGTAATGTGTAGCCTGCCGTGGTGGGTAGCCTGTCGTGATGTGTAGCCTGCCGTGGTGGGTAGCCTGCTGTGATGTGTAGCCTGCCGTAATGTGTAGCCTGCCGTGGTGGGTAGCCTGTCGTGATGTGTAGCCTGCCGTGGTGGGTAGCCTGTCGTGATGTGTAGCCTGCCGTGGTGGGTAGCCTGTCGTGATGTGTAGCCTGCCGTAATGTGTAGCCGGCCGTGGTGGGTAGCCTGCCGTGATGTGTAGCATGCCGTGGTGGGTAGCCTGCCGTGATGTGTAGCATGCCGTGGTGGGTAGCCTGCCGTGATGTGTAGCCTGCCGTAATGTGTAGCCTGCCGTGGTGGGTAGCCTGTCGTGATGTGTAGCCTGCCGTGGTGGGTAGCCTGTCGTGATGTGTAGCTTGCCATGGTGGGTAGCCTGTCGTGATGGGTAGCCTGCCGTGGTGGGTAGCCTGCCGTGGTGGGTAGCCTGCCGTGGTGGGTAGCCTGCCGTAATGTGTAGCCGGCCGTGATGTGTAGCCTGCCGTGGTGGGTAGCCTGTCGTGATGTGTAGCCTGCCGTGATGTGTAGCCGGCCGTGGTGGGTAGCCTGTCGTGATGTGTAGCCTGCCGTGGTGGGTAGCCTGTCGTGATGTGTAGCCTGCCGTGGTGGGTAGCCTGCCGTGGTGGGTAGCCTGCCGTGGTGGGTAGCCTGTCGTGATGTGTAGCCTGCCGTGGTGGGTAGCCTGTCGTGATGTGTAGCCTGCCGTGGTGGGTAGCCTGCCGTGGTGGGTAGCCTGTCGTGATGTGTAGCCTGCCGTGGTGGGTAGCCTGTCGTGATGTGTAGCCTGCCGTGGTGGGTAGCCTGCCGTGGTGGGTAGCCTGTCGTGATGTGTAGCCTGCCGTGGTGGGTAGCCTGTCGTGATGTGTAGCCTGCCGTGGTGGGTAGCCTGTCGTGATGTGTAGCCGGCCGTGATGTGTAGCCTGCCGTGGTGGGTAACCTGCCGTGGTGGGTAGCCTGCCATAATGTGTAGCCTGCCGTGGTGGGTAGCCGGCCGTGATGTGTAGCCTGCCGTGGTGGGTAACCTGCCGTGGTGGGTAGCCTGCCGTGGTGGGTAGCCTGCCATAATGTGTAGCCTGCCGTGGTGGGTAACCTGCTGTGGTGGGTAGCCTGCCATAATGTGTAGCCTGTCGTGATGTGTAGCCTGCCGTGGTGGGTAACCTGCTGTGGTGGGTAGCCTGCCATAATGTGTAGCCTGTCGTGATGTGTAGCCTGCCGTGGTGTGTAGCTGCCGTGGTGTGTAGCTGCCGTGGTGTAGTGAATCCTCAGTTTCATTACCTGTTCCTTCACTGTTGTTTTCCTCCTGATGTGGCTATGCAGCAGTTTGGGCTGAGTCTTTGCCTTGCTAGTTATGTCATTTTCATATTGCCTCTCTACCTCTCTTCTCACCCTGACGTATTCATTCCTGGCGCTCTGGTATCTTTCTCTGCTCAATAGTGTTCTGCTGTCTATAGTTTCTCCATGCCCTTTTACTTAGCTGCTTTGCTAGCTTGCAACTCTGATTAAACTATGGGTTTCTCATCTCCATTTCATTTTTTTCCTTTTGGACTGGGACGAACTTGTCTGCTGCCTCCTGACACTTCTGTGTGATGTAGTCCATCATGTCTTGAGCCGTCTTTCCTCTGAGCTCTGTTTCCCAAACTATTTCAGTTAGGAATTTTCTCATCTCCTCGTAATTTCCCTTCCGGAATGCCCTCTTGCTTTCTGGTCCCTTCCTTGAGTACATTAACCCTTCTTCGACCAGATACTCAAACAACAGTACACTGTGATCACTCATACCCACGGGGCTTCAAGACCGATTTCCCTTATGTCTGAATCGTTCAGAGTGAATACCAGGTCGAGTCTTGCTGGTTCATCATTGCCTCTCATTCTCGTGGGACCCTGGTTGAAACCTGGTTGATGGGGTTCTGTGAGTTGTTCTACTCCCCAAGCCCGGTCCGAGGCCAGACTTGATTTGTGAGAGTTTGGTCCACCAGGCTGTTGCTTGGAGCGGCCCGCAGGCCCACATACTCACCACAGCCCGGTTGGTCCGGCACTTCTTGAAGGAAACAATCTAGTTTCCTCTTGAAGATGTCCACGGTTGTTCCTGTAATATTTCTGATGCTCGCTGGTAGGACGTTGAACAACCGTGGACCTCTGATGTTCATACAGTGTTCTCTGATTAAGCCCATGGCACCTCTGCTCTTCACTTGTTCTATTCTGCATTTTCTTCCATGTCGTTCACTCCAGTATGTTGTTATTTTACTGTGCAGATTTGGGACCTGTCCCTCCAGTATTTTCCATGTGTATATTATTTGGTATCTCTCTCATCTCCTTTCTGGTGAGTACATTTGGAGAGCTTTGAGACGATCCCAATAATTTAGGTGCTTTATCTCGTCTATGCGTGCCGTATATGTTCTCTGTATTCCCTCAATTTCAGCAATCTCTCCTGCTCTGAAGGGGGAAGTGAGTACTGAGCATGCTGACTTAAAAAGTTTCTAGTCGTCACCTCTAGCAGTTTCGCTCTCCATGTTTCCTCACCTCCATGTGGTTCTCTGTTTTCCCAGTCTATCCTTCCATGATTGAAGTCCCCCATTATGAGTGTGTAGCTGCCGTGGTGTGTAGCCTGCCGTGGTGTGTAGCCTGCCGTGGTGTGTAGCCTGCCGTGGTGTGTAGCCTGCCGTGGTGTGTAGCCTGCCGTGGTGTGTAGCCTGCCGTGGTGTGTAGCTGCCGTGGTGTGTAGCTTCCGTGGTGTGTGTAGCCTGCCGTGGTGTGTAGCCTACCGTGGTGTGTAGCCTACCGTGGTGTGTAGCCTACCGTGGTGTGTAGCCTGCCGTGGTGTGTAGCCCTCCGTTGTAACGGGGTCGGGGGAAATGGATCTCTTTTGTCCATTATCCCGCCCTTAATTGACTATTCTAGAGTTCCCCAGAGTTACCACTGGAGCTTCTCTAGTTCACCACCTTGTCACCTAAGTATTTGATTACCTAGGTGCTACACCAGCAAAGCATTGTACTTGATCATCTACTCGTAGCTCTAGAGAACTCTAGAACATTCCACTGCCCCCACCTGATTAACTCCACCCTAATTAATCCCCCTTATTAAGGACGAAACAGGAAATCGCCCATTAGACATAATCCCCTGAATATGGATCCCCTGTCATGAATAGGAGGGATGGTTTTACTATTAAATGTAAACCTGCCAAACCTAAATGTAGCTTACTGAAACTTGAACAAGGGAACATTTATTGAAACGATAAAGAAATTTACAGGGAACCCATTATATTATTGTCCAAAGCCCAGCATCTGAAGATGCGCATAACCATGAAAGACGTGGACATCTTCAAGAGGAAATTTGATTGTTTCCTCCAAGGAGTGCCGGACCAACCGGGCCAAGCAACAGCCTGGTGGACTAAACTCTCACTAGTCAAGCTTGGCCTCGGGCCGAGCTTGGGGAGTAGAAGAACTCCCAGAACCCCATCAACCAGGTAAGAAAGGGAACTCACTAAACACGAATAAATGAATAATCAAATGTATTAAAACTCCAATTAGTTATACACGAACACTCCCTAGCTGACAATATTCTAATATACACAAATGACATGACGTTATTAAACAATACGTTAACCTTCAGACTTTTACCTTACCCCCTGCACAGTCCTGGGCCAGAGGTCGTGACCTTGACCTCCCCCCAGGGAGGAACCACCTCCTCCAGTCGCTGCTCAAACCATACTAAACTTCTAAGTCTGTTCTCTCAAGCTGAGTGACTGACCTAGGATAGTTGCCAAATTAATCTTCAAGGATGATTAACAGAGATTAATCTTGTACTGATCGCTGAAGGCGACTTAATCATCATTCCAAAACAACTGGAAAATTACCTAGATACTTGAGCAGGTAAATTATTGAATACAGTATTAAATATTAGCTTGAATTTCTCTATTTAGCAACAAGATGGAGTCTTGGAGTAGAGGGAGGGTGAAGGTGAGGGTGAGACCAGCCTCTTGCTGGCGACCTGGCCTAAGCTAGGCTGGTGTTGCCAGTCCTTACATGAGTCGTCTGATCTGGAACTAAAGAGGAGATTTGATTCTTTATTTATACATGACGTTAAATTAATCTACGTACTTGACAAAAGGTTATTAATTACATTTACTTTAATGCATGAATTTCTCAAAAGTGATAGTTTAAATACAAGAAGTTGGTGATCTTTGCTTACACACCTCTGCTCAAATCTCCTGGGATGAACCTTTTCCAACCTTCCAAAGCAGAAATTTTTTTATACAGTATACCTAGGTCATAAAAGTATTATGTGTACGTCTGATACCATACTACTTGTGTTAAGGAGGAATGTATATGTTTATCTCTCAGAATGTTTGGTAATATGTTTATTTTTGTGATGTGTATCTATGTATGTATTAACACGATGTACTGAACAGGGTGAGAATAGCTTGAGCTACCTCATCCCTTTGTGTGTATTTTACCTCAATAAACTTATTTCACTTTCAATTTCAATTTCAAAACAGAACTACCACTCCACTGCATGTTTTGTACAAAGGCGTATCCACACTACCTTCAATATAGTCACCTATCTTAAACAGCTTCCTTTGTTAACACCCCCCCCCCCCCTGCTCAAGTAAATTAAGAAACATTTTTTTAAATCCAATTCAAAACAATGTTTCTTATACAATCCATAAATTTATATACAAAATTAAACCAAATGCCTCAGAAAAAATTCTCACGCTATCTTATCTAAAAATCATGACAATCAACAGATTGTAAACATCAATATCAACACAAATCAAAACGTTGGACCAATTCTTCTAAACCTAACTGTCAGGTAGACAGTCCAGCTCGCTTCCCAATCCACCTGGAAAACAAAACATCCTAAACCCTGACTCGATTTAACTAAATTTAATATCCCTATGCCACTCCAAAATCTAGCTAACAAATGTTTGGCTTTGCATTGGCCGTCCACGTGTTCCATCTTGAACCCGTGCCAATGTCAAGTCCCATATTAACTGAAGTCTCACTACTTCAGGTACTCAGGAGAGAGAACTCCTGAGTGCCAAAGTTCATCCCCGTGTTCTCCTGATCACCTATGGCCAATTTCCACAAAAATGGTATTGTCACCCGCATATGGAACTGTCATGAAAATCAATGTCAATAAGATATTCTCCCACTTAAAAAAAAATTACAACACATCTTTATTAAATATATATTAACTACTATCACCAGCACAACTGAGTACACCACAACAAAACGTAAGTACTCTTCCAGTGTCACTTGTTTATTTGGGCCGCCCCACTTGCTCCCAAGAATCACTGAGCAAGAACATGGTATCAATTACCATATCTAGAGCCTCTGTACTAGGCGCCGGGCAATCACTTCACACTAGACAGTTTTATGTTAAACATTTCCACTATTTCTCCACTTCCAGAGTCTCACTTACTTATTTTTCAAGTTTTCAACATTTAATAAAACGATTTCCAGAGTTTCGTTCGTAGGTATTAAAAAAGAATTTTACTTCTTTTCTCTTGAAATAACTTGAAAGATTAACAACAATAGATATTATTACGTTTTTCACTATTTCACGACAATTGTTCTTCGGTCCGTTTCCTATGATGATCGTAGATGACATACGTTCATCGAATTTAGTTCCTGCTTCTATCAGTTGTTGATTGTAGAGAATCCCTGGTCCTCTTGTACCATTCCAGTTTCAGTTGAAGCCCGACAGAACCATTCAACCGGATAGAGTCGACCGGAGTTGAGATTGAGGTGGCTGGCGTATGTGCAGAACAGGTGATCCCCGACTCCCGTCACCATGGTTCATGTCATCCCAGGCGTTTGTTGATGTCACAGGACTACTAAGCCATAAACACCATCTGTGTCTACCCTCGTACAGTCGAACTTGGACCAAAGGAGGTAATTTTTGTTCCCCTTTCTATGGCGATACAACTGTACTCTATAGAGACCGTGCCGTTTGTCTTATGACCGCCTTTTCCGCTTGTCCGTTACAACCGACAACAGAATCACGGATCTAGAGATGAGAAAGACAACACTGCTACTGGCTGCCTCCCTCTCTTGACCTCTCAAACTCCACTTCCTGTCTGCCTGCAGTCTTGACGACGCAGCTAGTGGGTGGCGGTGACGGCGAGGCAGCTACCTAAGATGGTGCAAGACGTTGACATCCGGCGACTGCTTCATTGTAGACAGCATGCTGGCCCCAGACAACCTCGTTAGTGACGTGAGGTGTCCGACAAGTAACCGGTGTAACGTCACTCACCCATCGTAACCAATTTACGAGTTACTGGGTCTGGTGGGGGGGGGGGGGGGGGAAGACTTTGTGTAACGTGGCTCCCCCTTGGTCTTCACAGACTAGGGTTCACGTGTGGCTGGAACAACTGGGCAGGTGTACCAATCAGACCTGGGAAAGGACAGGCAACAACATGGCGGAAGCATAGGTATAACTCTGGGCTTGTTGGAGGATGGAAAATCCCAGATCAAGGTCAAAATCTGCTACTTGAGTTAAGTATAGTTAACAAATCCATATAATTGCCTCTAGGGAAATTTGAATGAATTCTAACTAATACTAACTAAAGGAGCTACTTTAACCTTTTTTGTTATAGTGATTGTTCATTCTACTTGATCCTCCAGGGCTGTCGTGCCCCTGGCCACCCCGACCAGTGGCCCCACCCTGGTCCCCTGGACCCCTCCGCTTGTGCACATTGTCCATACATAGTCAACCATTTTCACAAAACCAATAACTTTAAAACCCGTCGTCGGATCAAAGTGAAAATTCAACGCAACTCCTGTCTCCGCAAATGATCAATAATGAAATCATTTAAAAAAAAAACCAACGCAACCCTTTAAAAATCTTGCAGCATGCGTCCAGTCTTGTGCTCAGAGTTATGAGGAATATTATAAGACTGTCTCTATCCTCTAGGGGCCTCGTAGCCTGGTGGATAGCGCGCAGGACTCGTAATTCTGTGGCGCGGGTTCGATTCCCGTACGAGGCAGAAACAAATGGGCAAAGTTTCTTTCACCCTGAATGGCCCTGTTACCTACCAGTAAATAGGTATCTGGGTGTTAGTCAGCTGTCACGGGCTGCTTCCTGGGGGTGGAGGCCTGGTCAATGACCGGGCCGCGGGGACACTAAAGCCCCGAAATCAACTCAAGATAACTCAAGATCCTGCGAGCAGCCGTACATCTCCCCGTTGTTTAGACAAGCGCTGACAGGTGTCGTCATCCCCCTGACCCAAGGCGTCCAATGAATAAAAGTAATTTCCCATTTTTGATACGACCCCACTATCGTAATTAATGCGATGAAACAAAGAGCTTGCCCTAACTGAATGCTGTTAACCATAAAGATATTACCAAACAAAATTAAAAATTTTAAAATTAAAATGATTTTACTTTAAGTAAATTATTTACGTTATGCAATGCGGTTTACTATAAATTAAAACACTTGCTTCACTAACACTAAGATCTTCTAAAGGCACAATCGACCGCTTCACTTAAAACTGAGTCGCGCGCACTCTATAAAAAAAAAAGAATATTACTTTAACCAATTTTTAAAGTAAACTAAATTAAATATCAAGCCGCACTCGTGCTGGACCAATAATGACTATGCTACACTCGTGCTGGACCAATAATGACTATGCTACACTCGTGCTGGACCAATAATGACTATGCTACACTCGTGCTGGACCAATAATGACTATGCTACACTCGTGCTGGACCAATAATGACTATGCTACACTCGTGCTGGACCAATAATGACTATGCTACACTCGTGCTGGACCAATAATGACTAGGCTACACTCGTGCTGGACCAATAATGACTATGCTACACTCGTGCTGGACCAATAATGACTATGCTACACTCGTGCTGGACCAATAATGACTATGCTACACTCGTGCTGGACCAATAATGACTATGCTACACTCGTGCGCTAGATGGAATGTAACGAAAGAAAGTGACCGGTTACACTAACGGTGTCGGGTTCCCGCGCTAAATCACAAGCCCAACACTTTTTCCCCTTAAACGCTTAAAATGACTTCTTTTCCTATATGGACTTGAAAACAAGGTTTACGTTAACTCTACGCTCTAATTAATAATAATGACTCCTGGGTCGCTCACTTGACATGAGAAATCAAATTTTCACCAAAACTCAGATTTTACACAAAACGGGACTTAAGATTTTTCCAACAAAAATTTCCGAAAATTTGATTAATTTTGACAAATTAATTTCTACATTCCTTACTTTAAAATTAGAATTATGTAACTGCCACAGTCTAAGGAATCATAATGACATCGGGATCTTGCATTTGACCCGCGAATTCGAATTAATCACAATTAACCCAATTTATCATATCTTGAGGTTATCTTGAGATGATTTCGGGGCTTTAGTGTCCCCGCGGCCCGGTCCTCGACCAGGCCTCCACCCCCAGGAAACAGCCCGTGACAGCTGACTAACACCCAGGTACCTATTTTACTGCTAGGTAACAGGGGCATAGGGTGAAAGAAACTCTGCCCATTGTTTCTCGCCGGCGCCCGGGATCGAACCCGGGACCACAGGATCACAAGTCCAGTGTGCTGTCCACTCGGCCGACCGGCTCCATAGTCATAGTGGACAATTTTTTGAAAATTCGTTTAACTCGGCAAAACTCAAATTACACTTTTCAGAAGTTATCACAATAATTAAATTTCTGGTGAGGTCGAATGAATAACACTGACACATTGAACGTTCATTATACACACGAATTCGAATTAATCACAATTAACCTAAATTTATGTCTAAGTGGATTTAGAATTATTCACACACGATTTTCAAGAACAATTTTGTCACTACTTCACAGCCACGCTGCCACAAAAATTGCTGTACCAGCCGACAACAATACACTTACTCTAGTAACATGTCCCGGGAACATACAACTTAACTAGGGGAAAACTTAGAAACTACAAGGGGGCCTTAACCTACGGGAATTCTTAAAAAAAAAACACTTAAATCAATAGGGACACAATGAATAAATCAATGAAGGGAAGAACTTATTTATGGGGACACTTAACATTTAGTTAACGACTCGATTTAATCCTATAGCGTCCCCTCTATCTGCCTGTGAGACCGCCCAACCCTAGTGACCTCAGCCACTGGGGCTCAACCGTCCGGAACCACCACTTTACGAGAAACAACTGTGACTAGAATGTGGAATGATATACCAAACCTCGTGTGTTCCTGTCCACCTTAGTTCATTTGTACAGTTTCATTAGTGTCACGCCATTTCCCCGAAATTTAAAGCAGACATACTTCTGAGTTAGTAAAGAAAAAAAGTTACTAAACTCTATCTCCCGTCCCCCACCTTGGTTCATTCGAACAACTTTGTTATTATCCATCTAATCCTCCCTTAAATTTAAGATCGCTATATTTCTTACACAGTAAATTAAATCAAAGCAAATAGCGAGCTTAGCGAAATACGGGGGGTTTAAATTTGAGTGGAATTGATTAGGTATTAACGAAGATAAGAGAGGTGGGGGGGGGGGGGGTTATGGTGGGAGACAGGAGCTAGAACTTGGTTACTGACTTGATCGGTTTTATATAGTCTGAAATATATATTTTTTTTAAATCTCATGGGGATTGGACTGATAGCATTGAAACTACGAGTGGGGACTAAGGCGGGGACGGGAGCTAGAACTCGGTAACTGATTTGATCTTATTTAATATGTAACTATGTTCGAACCCTCGTCACGGACCTTGTGGATTTGTTTATTTATTTACTATATCTTTTACCATGTTTTAAATTGGGCTAAAATTGGGTTATTAGTAGCGATACTACACTTATAAACGTATAGAGCTGGCTCCAAGAGTTAATATCTAATTAACTTTTTTAAAATATCTGCTTAAATCCGTAGAGTTTAATTATATCCATAAAAAATCCTTTTGGATATAATAATTAAAACTGGCAAAATTCGGTCTTAAACTGGTCTCTGTCACGCTTAGGTCTTAAGATAGTGTCTATCATATTTTGGTCTTCAACTGGTCTTAAAATGTTATCTGAAATTATTTCGGTCTTCAACTGGTCCTTGAACAATTTCGGTCTTCAACTGGTCCTTGAACAATTTCGGTCTTCAACTGGACTCTGAAAAAATTTGGCCATAAACGAGTGAAACAGCAGTAAATGGACTTGAAAACAAAAGCTTACTGCTAAGATGTTTATTTTCCTTAACAAACTTCTTTGAACATATTTCCTGAAAAATGGTCTTTTGACAAATTTCGATATTAAACGGGTGTGACAGAGCAAAAATTTTCAGATTTTTAAATCCGAAAAATTTCTCCCTGGCCCCACAGATTAGCGACCAATGAAACTCTGAAAATTTTTACCTGGAACCCCCCCCCCCCAGCTTAGCGGCAAATGGACTTGAAAACGAAAATTTTGCCTCGAATTTCCCCCTTAAGAAACCTTCAACAATGCAACGATAAATTTTTAGTTTGAATTTTCCCCATAATTCCCTTTAATTACCTTTAACAATGCAGTGGTCAATTTCCAACAAAAAACACAATTGACTGCTAAGCTGTACATTCCACTACTGTTGTGACGCCTACCATGTTGCGTAGTCTACCATGTTGTGAGACCCACCATGTTGCGTAGTGTACCATGTTGTGAGACCCACCATGTTGCGTAGTCTACCATGTTGTGAGACCCACCATGTTGCGTAGTGTACCATGTTGTGAGACCCACCATGTTGCGTAGTCTACCATGTTGTGAGACCCACCATGTTGCGTAGTGTACCATGTTGTGAGACCCACCATGTTGCGTAGTCTACCATGTTGTGAGACCCACCATGTTGCGTAGTCTACCATGTTGTGAGACCCACCATGTTGCGTAGTCTACCATGTGGTGAGACGCACCATGTTGCGTAGTCTACCATGTTGTGAGACGCACCATGTTGCGTAGTCTACCATGTTGTGAGACCCACCATGTTGCGTAGTTTACCATGTTGTGAGACGCACCATGTTGCGTAGTTTACCATGTTGTGAGACGCACCATGTTGCGTAGTCTACCATGTTGTGAGACCCACCATGTTGCGTAGTTTACCATGTTGTGAGACCCAACATGTTGCGTAGTCTACCATATTGTGAGACTCACCATGTTGCGTAGTTTACCATGTTGTGAGACCCACCATGTTGCGTAGTTTACCATGTTGTGAGACCCACCATGTTGCGTAGTCTACCATGTTGTGAGACCCACCATGTTGCGTAGTTTACCATGTTGTGAGACGCACCATGTTGCGTAGTTTACCATGTTGTGAGACCCACCATGTTGCGTAGTCTACCATGTTGTGAGACCCACCATGTTGCGTAGTTTACCATGTTGTGAGACCCACCATGTTGCGTAGTCTACCATGTTGTGAGACCCACCATGTTGCGTAGTTTACCATGTTGTGAGACGCACCATGTTGCATAGTCTACCATGTTGCGTAGTTTACCATGTTGTGTAGTTTACCATGTTGCATAGTTTACCATGTTGCATAGTTTATCATGTTGCATAGTCTACCATGTTGCGTAGTTTACCATGTTGTGTAGTTTACCATGTTGCATAGTTTACAATGTTGTGAAGCCTACCATGTTGCATAGTTTACCATGTTCCGTAGCCTACCATATTGCGTAGTTTACCATGTTGCATAGTTAACAAGTTGCATAGTTTACCATGTTGAGTAGTTTACTATGTTGCGTAGTTTACCTTGTTGCATAGTTCACCATGTGGTGTAGTCTATCATGTTGTGAAGCCTACCATGTTGAATAATAAAGTTTGTGTGCTGTAGCGGGGCGAGGTGTCACAGTCCCAACCAGCAGCTTGGGCCTCCCTGTTCCGTCCTCAGTCGTCACCAGGAGACGTCAGGTACCAGGGTCTGTGCCCGGTGTTCCGTCCTCAGTCGTCACCAGGAGACGTCAGGTACCAGGGTCTGTGCCCGGTGTTCCGTCCTCAGTCGTCACCAGGAGACGCCAGGTACCAAGGTCTGTGCCCGGTGTTCCGTCCTCAGTCGTCACCAGGAGACGCCAGGTACCAGGGTCTGTGCTCGGTGTTCCGTCCTCAGTCGTCACCAGGAGACGTCAGGTACCAGGGTCTGTGCTCGGTGTTCCGTCCTCAGTCGTCACCAGGAGACGCCAGGTACCAGGGTCTGTGCTCGGTGTTCCGTCCTCAGTCGTCACCAGGAGACGCCAGGTACCAAGGTCTGTGCTCGGTGTTCCGTCCTCAGTCGTCACCAGGAGACGCCAGGTACCAGGGTCTGTGCTCGGTGTTCCGTCCTCAGTCGTTACCAGGAGACGCCAGGTACCAAGGTCTGTGCCCGGTGTTCCGTCCTCAGTCGTCACCAGGAGACGCCAGGTACCAGGGTCTGTGCTCGGTGTTCCGTCCTCAGTCGTCACCAGGAGACGCCAGGTACCAAGGTCTGTGCTCGGTGTTCCGTCCTCAGTCGTCACCAGGAGACGCCAGGTACCAGGGTCTGTGCTCGGTGTTCCGTCCTCAGTCGTCACCAGGAGACGCCAGGTACCAAGGTCTGTGCCCGGTGTTCCGTCCTCAGTCGACACCAGGAGACGTCAGGTACCAGGGTCTGTGCCCGGTGTTCCGTCCTCAGTCGTCACCAGGAGACGTCAGGTACCAGGGTCTGTGCTCGGTGTTCCGTCCTCAGTCGTCACCAGGAGACGCCAGGTACCAAGGTCTGTGCCCGGTGTTTCGTCCTCAGTCGTCACCAGGAGACGCCAGGTACCAGGGTCTGTGCTCGGTGTTCCGTCCTCAGTCGTCACCAGGAGACGCCAGGTACCAAGGTCTGTGCCCGGTGTTCCGTCCTCAGTCGTCACCAGGAGACGCCAGGTACCAGGGTCTGTGCTCGGTGCTCCGCAGGTGTGATGAAGGCTGACTGACTGCAGCAGAAGGTTGCTCGCCGGGATCATTGTCTTCGTCACGCTCCGGCGACTGTCAGTTGAATACTGTGATCGTGAGGAGACGCGACCTACTGACACTGCTCCACAGTTAATCTCAATAGCAGTGTGTGTTTGTGTGTGTGTGTGTGTACTCACCTAATTGTACTCACCTAATTGTGCTTGCGGGGGTTGAGCTTTGGCTCTTTGGTCCCGCCTCTCAACTGTCAATCAACTGGTGTACAGATTCCTGAGCCTACTGGGCTCTATCATACCTACATTTGAAACTGTGTATGGAGTCAGCCTCCACCACATCACTTCCTAGTGCATTCCATTTATTAACTACTCTGACACTGAAAAAATTCTTTCTAACGTCTCTGTGGCTCATCTGGGTGCTAATTTTCCACCTGTGTCCCCTTGTTCGTGTCCCACCCGTGTGTGTGTGTGTGTGTGTGTGTGTGTGTGTGTGTGTGTGTGTGTGTGTGTGTGTGTGTTTTAGTTGTGTTTACTAGTTGTGTTTTTGCGGGGGTTGAGCTTTGCTCTTTCGGCCCGCCTCTCAACTGTCAATCAACTGTTTACTAACTACTTTTTTTTTTCCCCACACCACACACACACACCCCAGGAAGCAGCCCGTGACAGCTGACTAACTCCCAGGTACCTATTTACTGCTAGGTAACAGGGGCACTTAGGGTGAAAGAAACTTTGCCCATTTGTTTCTGCCTCGTGCGGGAATCGAACCCGCGCCACAGAATTACGAGTCCTGCGCGCTATCCACCAGGCTACGAGGCCCCCCAGACACCACGAGGTGTGTGTGTGTGTGTGTGTGTGTGTGTGTGTGTGTGTGTGTGTGTGTGTGTGTGTTTGTGTGTATACTCACCTATTTGTACTCACCTATTTGTGCTTGCGGGGGTTGAGCTTTGGTTCTTTTGTCCCGCCTCTCAGCTGTCAATCAACTGGTGTACAGATTCCTGAACCTACTGGGCTCTATCATATCTACATTTAAAACTGTGCATGGAGTCAGCCTCCACATCATCACTGCCTAATGCATTCCATCCGTTAACTACTTTGACACTAAAAAAGTTCTTTCTAACGTCCCCATGGCTCATTTGGGTACTCAGTTTCCACCTGTGTCCCCTTGTTCGCGTACCACCAGTGTTGAATAGTTTATGTCTACCCTGTCAATTTCCATGAGGATTTTGTAGGTAGTGATCTTGTCTCCCCTTACTCTTCTGTCTTCCAGTGTCGTAAGGTGCATTTCCCGCAGCCTTTTCTCGTAACTCATGCCTCTCAGTTCTGGGACTAGTCTAGTGGCATACCTATAAACTTTTTCCAGCTTGTCTTGTGCTTGACTAGGTACGGGCTCCATGCTGGGGCCGCATACTCCAGGATTGGTCTTACATATGTGGTATACAAGATTCTGAATGATTTCTTACACAGGTTCCTGAGGGCTGTTCTGATGTTAGCCAGCCTCGCATATGACGCAGACGTAATTCTTTTTATGTGGGCTTCAGGGGACAGGTTTGGTGAGATATCAACAATTGGATCTTTCTCTCTCTGTCCGTTTCATTAAGTATTTCATCTCCTATTCTGTATCCTGTGTCTGGCCTCCTGTTTCCACTGCCTAGTTTCATTACTTTGCAATTACTCGGGTTGAAGTTTAGCAGCCATTTGTTGGACCAATCATTCAGTTTGTCTAGGTCATCTTGTTGCCTCCTACTATCATCCTCTATTTGAATCCTCCTCATAATTTTTGCATCATCAGCAAACATTAAGAGAAACGAGTCTATACCCTCTGGGAGATCATTTACATATATTAGAAACAGTGTAGGTCCAAGGACTGACCCCTGCGGGACTCCACTTGTGACGTCTCGCCAATCTAAGACCTCACCCCTCACAGTGACTCGTTGTCTTCTGTTACTTAGGTACTTCCTTATCCAGTGGAGTACCTTCCCTTTCACTTCAGCTTTTTCACTAGCCTCTTGCGTGGTACTGCATCAAAGGCTTTCTGGCAATCCAAAAATATGCAGTCTGCCCACCCCTTTCTTTCTTGCCTGGTCGTAGAATTCAATTAATCCTGTGAGGCAGGACTTGCCATCCCTAAACCCATGTTGATACCGTGTTACAAAGTTCTTTCGCTCCAGATGTTCCACTAGCTTTCTTCGCACAATCTTCTCCATCAGCTTGCATGGTATGCAGGTTAGGGACACTGGCTTGTAGTTCAGTGTCTTCTGTCTATCCTCTTTCTTGTAAATTGGGGCTACATTGGCTGCTTTCCAAATTTCTGGCAGTTCCCCTGCTGCCAGTGATTTGTTATACACTATGGAGAATGGCAGGCACAGGGCTTCTGCTCCTTCCTTTAGTATCCAAGGGGAGATTCCATTTGGGACTATAGCCTTTGTCACATCCAACTCAAGTAAAAACTTCCTTACTTCCCCGCTGGTAATCTCAAACTCTTCTAGTGGTTCCTGGTTAACAATTCCCTCTCTTATATCTGGAATATCTCCTTGCTCTAAGGTGAAGACCTCCTGAAATTTCTTATTCAGTTCCTCACTCACTTCCTTGTCGTTTGTAATGAATCCTTCTGCCCCTATCCTTAATTTCATTACCTGTTCCTTTACTGCTGTTTTTCTCATGATGTGGCTGTGCATCAATTTAGGTTGAGTCTTTGCCTTGCTTGCGATGTCATTTTCGTATTGTCTTTCTGCCTCTTTTCTCATCCTGACATATTCATTCCTGGCACTCTGGTATTTTTCTCTGCTCTCCAGTGTCCTGTTATTCCTATAGTTTCTCCATGCCCTTTTACTTTGCTGCTTAGCTAGCCTACATCTCTGATTAAACCATGGGTTTCTCATCTCCATTTCATTGTTTTCTTTTTGGACTGGGACAAACTTGTTTGCTGCCTCCTTACACTTCTGCGTGATATAGTCCACCATGTCTTGGGCCGTCTTTACCCTGAGCTCTGTTTCCCATGTTATATATATATGTTAGGAATTTTCTTATGTCCTCATAGTTTCCCTTTCGGAATGCCAGCCTTTTGTTTTCAGTACCCCTCCACAGTGTGTGTGTGTGTGTGTGTGTGTGTGTGTGTGTGTGTTTACTAGTTGTGTTTACTAGTTGTGTTTTTGCGGGGGTTGAGCTTTTGCTCTTTCGGCCCGCCTCTCAACTGTCAATCAACTGTTTACTAACTACTTTTTTTTTTTTTTTTTTTTTTTTTTTTTTTTTTTTTTTTTTTTTTTTTTTTTTTTTTTCCACACCACACACACACACACCCCAGGAAGCAGCCCGTGACAGCTGACTAACTCCCAGGTACCTATTTACTGCTAGGTAACAGGGGCATTCAGGGTGAAAGAAACTTTGCCCATTTGTTTCTGCCTCGTGCGGGAATCGAACCCGTGCCACAGAATTACGAATCCTGCGCGCTATCCACCAGGCTACGAGGCCCCTTACACACACACACGAGGCTGTGTGTGTGTGTGTGTGTGTACTCACCTAGTTGTACTCACTTAGTTGTGTTTGCGGGGAATGAGCTCTGGCTCTTTGGTCCCGCCTCTCAACCGTCAATCAACAGGTGTACAGAGTCCTGAGCCTATTGGGCTCTATCATATCTACACTTGAAACTGTGTATGTAGTCAGCCTCCACCACATCACTTCCTAATGCATTCCATTTGTCAACCACTCTGACACTAAAAAAGTTCTTTCTAACATCTCTGTGACTCATTTGGGCACTCAGTTTCCACCTGTGTCCCCTTGTGCGTGTGCCCCTTGTGTTAAATAGCCTGTCTTTATCTATCCTATCAATTCCCTTCAGAATCTTGAATGTGGTGATCATGTCCCCCCTAACTCTTCTGTCTTCCAGCGAAGTGAGGTTTAATTCCCGTAGTCTCTCCTCGTAGCTCATACCTCTCAGCTCGGGTACTAGTCTGGTAGCAAACCTTTGAACCTTTTCCAGTTTAGTCTTATCCTTGACTAGATATGGACTCCATGCTGGGGCTGCATACTTCAGGATTGGCCTAACATATGTGTTATACAAAGTTCTGAATAATTCTTTCCACAAGTTTCTGAATGCCGTTCGTATGTTGGCCAGCCTGGCATATGCCGCTGATGTTATCCTCTTGATATGTGCTGCAGGAGACAGGTCTGGCGTGATATCAACCCCGAAGTCTTTTTCTTTCTCGGACTCTTGAAGTATTTCATCTCCCAGATGGTACCTTGTATCTGGCCTCCTGCTCCCTACACCTATCTTCATTACATTACATTACATTACATTTGGATGGGTTAAACTCTAACAACCATTTGTTCGACCATTCCTTCAGCTTGTCTAGGTCTTCTTGAAGCCACAAACAGTCCTCTTCTGTCTTAATCCTTCTCATAATTTTAGCATCGTCCGCAAACATTGAGAGAAATTAATCGATACCCTCCGGGAGATCATTTACATATATCAGAAACAAGATAGGACCGAGTACAGAGCCCTGTGGGACTCCACTGGTGACTTCACGCCAATCGGAGGTCTCACCCCTCACCGTAACTCTCTGCTTCCTATTGCTTAGGTACTCCCTTATCCACTGGAGCACCTTACCAGCTACACCTGCCTGTCTCTCCAGCTTATGTACCAGCCTCTTATGCGGTACTGTGTCAAAGGCTTTCCGACAATCCAAGAAAATGCAGTCCGCCCAGCCCTCTCTTTCTTGCTTAATCTTTGTCACCTGATCGTAGAATTCTATCAAGCCTGTAAGGCAAGATTTATCCTACCTGAACCCATGTTGGCGATTTGTCACGAAGTCCTTTCTCTCCAGATGTGTTACCAGGTTTTTTCTCACGATCTTCTCCATCACCTTGCATGGTATACAAGTCAAGGACACTGGCCTGTGGTTCAGTGCCTCTTGCCTGTCGCCCTTTTTGTATATTGGGACCACATTCGCCGTCTTCCATATTTCTGGTAGGTCTCCCGTCTCCAGTGACTTACTATACACTATGGAGAGTGGCAAGCAAAGTGCCTCTGCACACTCTTTCAGTATCCATGGTGAGATCCCATTTGGACCAACAGCCTTTCTAACATCCAGATCCAGCAGGTGTCTCTTGACCTCCTCTCTCGTAATTTCGAACTCCTCCAAGGCCGCCTGGTTTACCTCCCTTTCTCCTAGCACAGTGACCTCACCCTGTTCTATTGTGAAGACCTCCTGGAACCTCTTGTTGAGTTCCTCACACACCTCTCTGTCATTCTCTGTATACCTGTCCTCGCCTGTTCGAAGTTTCAATACCTGTTCTTTCACTGTTGTTTTCCTTCTGATGTGACTGTGGAGTAGCTTTGGTTCGGTCTTGGCTTTGTTTGCTATATCATTTTCAAAATTTTTCTCTGCTTCTCTTCTCACCCTGACGTACTCATTCCTGGTTCTCTGGTATCTCTCTCTGTTTTCGGGTGTTCTGTTATTCCGGAAGTTCCTCCACGCCCTTTTGTTCAGTTTCTTCGCTTCCATACATGCCCTATTATACCATGGATTCTTCTGTTGCTTCTCGGATTTTTCCCTTTGGGCCGGGATGAACCTGTTTACCGCCTCTTGACACTTTTGGGTAACATAGCCCATCATACCCTGTACAGACTTATCTCTGAGGTCTGTGTCCCAAGGTATTTCACTTAGGAAACTTCTCATCTGTTCATAATTCCCCTTTCGGTATGCCAGTCTTTTGATTCCTAGTTTTTTGGGGGGGAGATAATTCATAGCTCTACCAGGTACTCCTCAAACCCTTCCTGTGTGTGTGTGTGTGTGTGTATTCACCTAGTTGTATTCACCTAATTGTTCTTGGGGGGGTTGAGCTCTGCTCTTTCGGCCCGCCTCTCAACTGTCAGTCAATCAACTGTTCCTAACTACTAAGTAATTATTATTATTTTTTTTCACACACGCAAATACACACACACACACCCCAGGAAGCAGCCTGTATAAGCTGTCTAACTCCCAGGTATCTATTTACTGCTAGGTAACAGGGCCATTAGGGTGAAAGAAACTTTGCCCATTGGTTTCTGCCTGGTCTGGGAATCGAACCCGGGCCCCAGAATTACGAGTCCTGCGCGCTGTTCACTCAGCTACCAGACCTGTGTGTGTGTGTGTGTGTGTGTGTGTGTGTGTGTGTGTGTGTGTGTTTGTGTGTGAGAGAGAGAAAGAGAGAGAGAGAGAGAGAGAGAGAGAGAGAGAGAGAGAGAGAGAGAGAGAGAGAGAGAGAGAGAGAGAGAGAGAGTGTGTATTTACTATTTGTGTCTGCAGGAATGAGCTGTTAGCTCTTGGACGCCGCCTTTTTATCCGTCGGTTATCTAATGTATTGATTCCCGACTTATTTTTCTCTATCACATATACTATTTATATATCTTTCTGCCTCACATTCACTCATATCCTCACATATCCCTATCACTACTTTCCTCCAGTGAGGTAAGGTCCACTTCTCTCAGTCTTTCTTCGAAGCTAAAGTCTTTCAGCTTAGGAACTAGTTTTGTTGGATATATCTGGACCTTTTCTAGTTTTTCCTTGTCTTTTTCAAGTAAGGTTTCCATGTTGCGATGCATATTCAAGTGTGGGTCTCATCTACGCTGTATACAGGCCTTCGGATAGCTTCTTTCTCCAAGTCTCTGAATGATACGCAGATGTTGGCCAGTATGCCATATGCGGCTGTTGTTATTCTCTTAAGACGACTTCAGGCCAGCAATGCTCCTTTGAGCGTCGTCTACGACACTTCAGATGGGCAGTACACTCACCCGGTGCCCACTGTATGATCCTCAAAGCTCCGCTCTTACTGCACCCTGCGCAGTCGCCGAATAACTGGGAGGCTGGGATACCCCGTAGACAGCTTAGACAAGCTTATTTAGGCTCTCAGCCAGCAATGGCACCACGGGCTCTACTCGACCCGGGTATCACAGCCATTTGTCCTGTATAGACACTCACCCCCCCAGGGTTCGTCTCCCATTTCTTGAGGTGTGCTGCAAGTTCCTGTAGCCTGGTCGAAGACCGGGCCGCGGGGACACTAAAAGCCCTGATATCATCTCAAGATAACCTCAAGATAGCCTGGTCTCATGTAACGGGGGGTGGGGGAAATAGCTCTATCTTGTCCATTATTCCACCCCCCAGTTAACTAACGAGGCCGGGGGAAACAGCTCTCTCTAGTCCGTTATCCCGTCCTCAGTTAGCTAACTATTCTAGAGCACCTCCAGAGTTCCTAAGGCAACCTCTCTCGTTCAACACCTTGTAACCTAGGTATTTGACTACCTAGGTGCTAAGACTACAAGGCGCCGTCACTGGATCAGCTACCCGAAACTCTAGAGAGAACTCTAGAATACAGAATCATTGCCACAAACGTATAAGAGAAAACGAAAGGAAAGAAATGAATAGTGAAGTAATTAGTGAGGGTTTGGGGTGAGAGGTAGAGAGGTGGGAGGAGCGAGGAGGGTCATTAGTTGAAAGTGAGAGTTTAGAGAAGGGTGGAGGGAGAGGAGTAGATAGGTAGAAGGCGAAGAGTAGATATTAGAAGTAGAAGAGTAGATAGTAGAAGACGAAATGCTGCCACCATCCATTCATGATTATTACATACAAGACAAGGAATGGAACTTGTCTGTATCACAAAATTCTCAAAAGATGTTATCATGAGTTCATTATTAGTATGTTCCCTCTGTACCATGTATCAACTCCAAACAAGTACTCATTAATATCTTGAATCTAGTAACCACCGAGGCTTTCTCACCTCAACTCAAAGCTCTAGGGAACAAAGACGATTTAAATAATAAGTTCATGTATTTCACATACTAAGTATCATAATTTAGCAATTCAATTAAAATGTTCCAGTTTAATATGCAAAGTGAGTCATCATCCAAGAATTCGAGAACCCTACAACTTGACTGTCCCTGATCATCACACAACATATGTAAACACGACCAAGTCACCTTACTGCTCAACTCACCAAGTGTCTCTTGATTAATGCTTATAGCTGGATAGAGAGGGGGGGGGGGGTCTGTAGTTGACAGAGACTCCCGCCCTGCCGGCCGACAGCCTCCCTGCTAGGGCCGTCTCCTCTGCTTCTGTTGACTGCCGTTCTTCTGTCTCGTTCATGCTCTATGCTGGATAGCTCTCCGAGTTTATATTGGGGAACCTAGTAGCTAACTCCGCCCACAAGTAGATAGCCTCCGGCACTGCCAAGCCACTCCTTAAACGTCGGCATGTTTGAAGGCTACCAGACTACAATTAAGAGATTAGTAGAAGCAAGGTGAAATTCGCATGATCTGACCTCAGGTCACTTGAGGTCATTAACGCTTTGAGGTGTGAGATCTCAGGCAGACAACTGGCGCCTCTCAGATCCTTGTCTGTGACTCGTGTACTCTATGTATGTATTAACCTAAACCAAACACTTTTACAGTGTTACACTCACCCCCCCCACATGTGTCCCGCAATGTTTGTCGGTTCTTAAACATCATTTTTACGATTAAAATAATTAAAAATTAATTAAGAGCAACAATGACACAAGATAAGCTGTCTGCGTTTAGTATTATGTTCATGGAAAATGATAAACTACCCAAATTATCTCTTGACGACATCATTCATAACCTTTCTCTACTAACAACTGCCTTATCGGGCTTCCATAACTGGTTACAGCCTAGGTACTAGGGCCTTACCGGGTCTAAATCCGAATCTTGGGAGTCAGGGTTAAGTATATCGGCATTAGATTTGATTCTTGCTGAAATTTGTTCGTATTATGAGTGATAAAGTGATTAATTGTGAATATATCAAGAACACTCAATTTTTCTTATTGGGGATGTGAGATAAATGCCGAAAAAAACATTCCTTTCATGATTATGCGTATTGGTTGTCCTCTGAGAATGTGTGAAGGGAACAAGGGGAATTGTCAGGTTAAAACGCCAAGCCATCACGGCAATATAGCACTTGGAACGGGTTAGGATAAGGATTTGGGATGGGACGGGGATACAGGACGAAGGGAAGGAATGGTGCCCAACCACTTGGACGGTCGGGAATTGAACACCGACCTGCACGAAGTGAGACCGTCGCTCTACAGTCCAGGCATTTCTCCCTGGTTATACAACTAACCACTATACCACTAACTTGCATGATATTTGAGGGGTTAAAATATCCCAAAATTTCAATCTCTTTTAAGGGTCTGAGTTTGGTGTAGTGGGTTAAAGGTGTACCAGCTATGCCAGTTGCTGTGACGCATCTGTACTGGCTAGGGTTCGAGTCTCCTGGTGGGTAAGTGTTCTAAAGTTGTTTAACTTCACTTGTGAGTTTAGGCAAGTTAGTGCATAATATATATATATATATATATATATATATATATATATATATATATATATATATATATATATATATATATATATACGACATAAAATGCTCCGTTTGATGAATATGCACAAAAATAAATATGTACAATATATGCACATTTTGCAAATAAGCAAGAAATATGCGCAACGATGAAAAAGAAAACAAAAACCTGTTTAACAAATTTTAAATAATTATTTAGTTACAGACATAATAACTGTGACTCTGAAATCCCTACATATATAGCAGATATAATATATTTTCTTTTCCAGAAAGTTTTGATAAAATGCCATATAAGAGATTTCAAGGCCGAGGGTCCACGGTATCGAAGGCAACTTCCAAGCCTGGACCAAAGACTGCATTACCAAAAGGACAGAAAGAGGGGGAATTATTATGAGAATCATGTGGCAGGACGCTTGTAGTGAGTGGGAAGGCTTGAGACGGCCACACTCTTCACACACTAAATAAATACCATAGTGAGGAGAGGCAGTGAGGAACGACCCACCTCAAAATTATACAAAAATCGTTAATAACACAAAAGTGAGCACTTGGTCTCCGGAGTTATGGTGAATAACAGTACGGAGTGGTGGTAAACAACTTTTGCCTAAATAAGAGAAGGATTTTGAAGTGGTTATCAGTGGTGTTCTTCAGTAAAAGAAAGACACACCTAGCTGGGAATAAGACGACCCATATGATAACTTATTATTATTAACCTGACAAAAAGTAATTACAATTTTGCTTAATTTGAGAAATTCAATTAGGTCTTATTAGAGTGAGGATAATGCTGGTATTCACTGTCACACAGGACAGAGGGTCATACACAAGACAACAGGTCTAAACTGTAGGCTGAATCATATATATATCATGGTTACAATCAACTACATTAGACAGTATAAATGTTTCAATGTACGAATATGTAAATACAACTTTCTATTGTGCACTGCCCCACAATAAATAAAATTGTTCTTCTTTCTTTAAAATGGACAAGCAAATTTATGACTAATTGTTAGGATGTTGTCCAATACACCAGATTCAATGAAATAGTTACACAGTTGGTGGTACAATAGGCCAGGATGTCTAAAATCTTTTACGGTTTCACATTCAACAATATAGTGTTCTAGTGAATGCATTAAAGGTTTGTCACAGAGTTTACAATCTGAGTATTCTGGTAGTGGCCCAGCCTCACTAACCTGTGTCACGGGGGGTGGGCCGGGGCTCTGCTAGCACTCAGCTGCTAGGGACTCAAAAGACCGAGTACTCAGCCCCTCCGACTCCCGGGATTCACCGGAGTTTCCTTGGTCACACAGGAGAGGACCAACAATGCCCACCTCCGCAGGTCTTTGCTTCCACCACAAAAGGGGGTGCCACTGATTCACCCTGGAAGCCCTTCAGTCAAACACAGGGAAACTGCTGTTAACAGTTCCGGCCTAGACTCGTGGAGGAGTGAAGGAAGACTCAGGCTTACCTTATAACCATAACCTCCCTGAATCCTGCCTGCCAGACAAAAAGGTTGCAGGAAGTCCTTTCCCGCCTGTCTTCTCTATCTTCTTCTTAACAAGGTCGCCAGCTGGGTTATTATATCTGCACCCCAGAGATGCAGTTCATTGGGTGTATTATATATTGTTTGTTGCCAGAAGGTTGCTACTCCCATAGATCTGCTATTGGACTGTCGGCCCAGGGTACTCTCCCAGGAAGGTCTGTGTGACTTTACCTCTCTCTAGCCACCACGTTAATAGTTGCCACCATTCAGGCACTGATACTGATCGGATGGCTAAGGGTACACTTTTATATAAGTCTGTGCTGCTTTTACCACTCTCCAGGCAATAAGAACTTCTATAGAGAAAGTAGTGTTCCCTAGGTGGTACTATAATAACCTTCGTGTATGCTCATAGAGAAATATTATAATGGAGGCACACTTAAACCCAGTGATAAAATGTGTGAATTTACTGACGCAAATTACATGAACACACATACAATCACAAGTAATACATGAATATGAAAATAAGGATAATAAGTCTGGAGATCGTCAGCCTCTTCCTCCACGACCTCCAACACTCCTTCAACTGGGCAGAAAGACAGGAGTCCCACAGGGGCCTCGTAGCCTGGTGGATAGCGCGCAGGACTCGTAATTCTGTGGCGCGGGTTCGATTCCCGCACGAGGCAGAAACAAATGGGCAAAGTTTCTTTCACCCTGAATGCCCCTGTTACCTAGCAGTAAATAGGTACCTGGGAGTTAGTCAGCTGTCACGGGCTGCTTCCTAGGGTGTGTGTGTGTGTGTGTGGTGTGAAAAAAAAAAAAAAAGTAGTTAGTGTAGTTAGTAAACAGTTGATTGACAGTTGAGAGGCGGGCCGAATGAGCAAAGCTCAACCCCCGCAAACACAACTAGGTGAATACAACTAGGTGAATACACTCTCTCACAGGAGGGCCTCTTCACCACGTCGGCGCCTCTTCTTCACTGTCCTGCCATCCATACACACTGTCCCCTCTGACAGTCCTGGACACAAGCTGCCTTGCAGCCTATTCTACTACTAAAGTATTAATGTCATATTGCCACATACATAAGTCAATATTGTGGCCTAACTAGCCTACTCACACAAGGGGTAATGAGAGGGAAAATGATCTACCTTACATTCCTGGCTCACGACACCTGTCCCTCGATGGTGTGAGGTTCCCACGCTTCCTGAGTCGATCCTTGACGATCCAGGAACGTTCCACAGGTCCTCAGGTGTCGTGGAGCCTTCGCATCGTCGCCGTTCCAATCCCTGAGATTCAGCTACCCCAATCCTGGTTCATCGATGGGCACTGAGCTAATCACTATTTTCCCACACTCTCCCCTTCCACAAGGCGTTGCTCCTTGTCCTAGGAACGGTGTCGTCCTTCCAAAACCCTCAGTGGATGTGACCCGGTCACATCTAGGCTTACCCGCCACACCTTTCCAGGCCCTCAACGTCCAGCGTCGCCGCCCAGCGTCGTCGCCGAATATTTTCCAAGTTTGGCACTCTTTTGCTCAATAAACTTGGTTCTTTTTTGCTTCCCAGAAGCGCGGGGTCTTCAATACATAAGATGGGCTGCGATAGCTAGCTCTAATCCACTAAGAAAGGCTTGTAGAGCCTCAAATCCTTGAGAGCTGACCGAGGTGCGTCCTCTCGCCTTCACGGTCAGGTCAACTCTGACGTTGGCGCCGCCCGGGGCACTCGGTGACGTCATGGCGGGCCCTGATTGGTCGCCCGCGACCTAAGTCGGCCAATCCGCGATCGGCTAGTGTCCCTTCCAAAGCGTCATATCTGCAATAGGGGATACTCTTTCATTTTATATCAGGGCGCCAATTTCCCCTTACTTACAACTTATAATGTAACTTTCTCCCTTAACTGGCAACCGGTCTGGTCGCCACATATATCAATAGACTCCCTGAACCTCAGAGAATCAGTAGGGAGAGCTGATATGACTCTTAAAGCAGGCAAACGAAAGAAATAGGAGAGGGCACCGTAACACCTGCCAGATGTGTCTATAGCCAAGGCGAATTACAGCAATGACTACATCACATTGCCTGGTCCGGTTACTGTGCTGACCATACAAATACCTATTATTACAAAAGTTGTCATAGCTTTTAATACTGCAGTTTTCAGGTCTCTGGGTATTTCTTAGCTCTTCTAAATCTGAAGTAATTTCTTTAATTTGTATGTTTCTAATAATTGTATTAGATAGTCCAAAGTCATAATCAATGTTTTCTTTCCTGCAAGCCTCATTGGCCAATCGATCTACAAAGTCTTGTTTCCTAACTCCAACATGGGATGGGATCCAAACAAATTTTATACAAGAGTTATTATATTGGCAAAAAAATCCATTCCATTTAATATTACAAGCTACTTCCGACATACAGTGTGATGCGGTATTTAAGGACTGCAGAGCACTTTTACAGTCACAGAAAATAACTCCACCACCATTGAGCTTAAGGTACTCGGTGGCTAGATAAATGCCCAATAGCTCAGTCTGTGTCGTGCTTGCCCAGTTGTTCAGTCTCTGTGTACTAGACATGATCATTTCATTCCCTTTATATACTGCACATGCACAACTTGCTCTACCATTGCCCAATTGCACAGAGTCATCAGTAAAGGCGTAATATGATAACAGGGAACGAGGCTGTTGATAACGGAGAACCTGCTGTTGCGTTGTCTCGATGTCCATCAAGAAAAAATAAAATACATAGGTATTCTCTGTCCTTTCTTACCAGATAACCTGCGACTTGAACCAAGGTGGTCTTCTGTTATCTGATTTTCATGTATTCCATTCACCAGGGCTCTAGGAGGCTCGAACCGTGGACCACACGCGTGTGAGGTTGCAGCTCTATCGACCGAACTACGGAGTAGTCTTAATAAGGAAACTTTCCAGAAGCAGCGTCCTGCTGCCAAACTGGAACTTTCACACCACACACCCTCTTTATTGTGTGGGTGATAATTTTATTTTCATTTATTCTTTCAACTCATGTTTCCAAACCGTTTATCTCTCCCTCCTACGATTTCCGTATCTACAGAATTTCTCTTCCATCTGCCAGTCCACCTCTCATGCTCTATGTCCTTCCCAGCCCTGCTTCCCTCCCTCCCTGCCCTCCCTCCCTACCCTGCCTCCCTCCCTGCCCAACCTCCCTCCCTGCCCTGCCTCCCAGCCCTGCCCCTCCCTGACCCCTACCTCTCTACGACAGTGAAGGCCATTAGTTCCCTAAGACCCAGATGGAAAAAAATTCACTTGTCATCGACCCTCAATTTCGGGAGAGTCGTCGCTTCTTTCCAGTTAAGAAGGCCATTTCCTCATTAACGTACCTCATCAGCGTCGTCTGAGATCCCGCCTTCCTCATCCTCATAATGAAATTGCATTTCTCGAGGGTTTAATCTCATTGTCATGACGATGGCATGTCTGACCTCATTGTTATTCTCCTGCCATTCCTCTCATCCCATCACTGAGCCTCTTTTGCCCTCCCACCATCACCCTGCCTCTCTTCCTCTCCCACCATCACCCTGCCTCCCTTCCTCTCCCACCATCACCCTGCCTCTCTTCCTCTCCCACCATCACTCTGCCTCCCTTCCTCTCCCACCATCACCCTGCCTCCCTTCCTCTCCCACCATCACCCTGCCTCCCTTCCTCTCCCACCATCACCCTGCCTCCCTTCCTCTCCCACCATCACCCTGCCTCTCTTTCTCTCCCACCATCACCCTGCCTCCCTACCTCTCCCACCATCACCCTGCCTCCCTTCCTCTCCCACCATCACCCTGCCTCCCTTCCTCTCCCACCATCACCCTGCCT